>NC_090265.1:1298708742-1299019036 GCF_040414725.1 Anabrus simplex
ACCGTGTGGTTAGAGGCGCGCGGCTGTGAGCTTGCATCCGGCATATAGTGCGTTCTAATCCCACTGTCGGCAGCCCTGAAAATGTTTTTCTGTGGTTTCCCATTTTCACACCAGACAAATGCTGGGGGGCTGTACCTTGAGGCCACGGCTGCTTCCTTCCAACTCCTAGGCCTTTCGTATCCCATCGTCACCATAAGAACTATCTGTGTCAGTGCGACGTAAAGCCACTAGCAAAAAACACCAACAACAAGCATCATCAGTACTAATCTCAAACCTATTGTGTACCTAACATAGTGGTACTAAGTTCACAACTAAGTATTTCATATTTTCCAACTTGTCGATACATTTGTTGCTTATGGCAACTTATTGGTTAAAAGTGGTGCATGTTTCATATATTATCATCTTCAGCCACATAACACTGTTTAGATGAAAAATTCATATATTGACGAAGTATCAATGCTTTGAAAGAAAGTGTCCTTAAGAATCTGTTAAAGTGCGATACGGGCCATGAAGTTGATTTTATGTAATGGTACTACTCGCAAGTAAAGGTGACCCATAGTGTTCCCCACGTGATTGCACTAATTACAAGTAGTCTCATGGTCCTAATTCGATCATCCCTTGGTCACCCTTTTTAGTCTCCTCTTACGACAGGCAGAGGATACCGTGGGTGTGTTCTTCATCTGCGTCCCCCCACCCACAGGGGGTCGTGTGTTTGTCCGCGGGAACTACTTTATTTCGCTCAAGTCTGCCGGCAAGCCAGTTAGGACTCTCCCGTCCGCCACCTGGGACGTTCCACGTGGGAGTATCACGCCTCTCCCGCTGCTACACCAGCGTAGTAGGTTCGTGGCTGTTGAAATTGTTACCTGCTCCTTGCATACTATTCACGGTGCATATAAAACGGCGTACAACAACTCTGAAGTATTCAGATTTTTGTGCTCTATATTACAACTTCAAGGACTTTCCAAATAGATGTGCAGATTACTAATGCTTAACAGGCTCACGTCTCTTTCCTCTGAAGTTCTGCTCTGTCAGATGGGTCGAAAACTCTTTTTGAAAGAGCTGTGGAAATGCTGCCACATATTAAGAAGTATGTTGATGCTGTTGAGGAAAGACCTCCTGCATCAGAAGAAAACTTTGGAATTATATCAAGTTTTGTAAGAAATTATTTGCTCCCAGAACAGTTGGGATTCATGCGTTCTGTTTCCCTTGAACTAGAACAGTATCTCTCCAAGTATCAGAGGAATGATCCTCTTTTGCTTTTTATGTTCTTTGATCTGAGTACTATGTTTGAACACCTGTTGGGAAGATTTCTAAAGAACCACATTTTAGAGTCAGCAAATACTAGTAAGAAAGTTCTCTCAATTGATTTGAAGAAAACAAAATCTCAAGCACTTCCATGCTGTTGACATTGGATTTGCAGCCTTAGCAGCTTTAAAAGGTAAGGGAATAAATGATGTGAAAGTTCTTCAGCTCTGTGGAGACTGCAGAAAATTTCTTGTTGATATTTGTATGAAGATTCTTGTCAAAAGCCCTCTTGCTTTCAAGTGTTTTAGAGGTACCAACTGCTTCAATCCTGCAATTATGATCCTTTCGTCTATTACGACCTGCAGGATAACTGCTGCATTAAAAGTTCTTGTTAAGACAAAATAGTTATCTTGTATGTAAGCTGATATTGCAAATTGAGACTACTATTAATCAGATTTCTCATCAAAAGAAGAAGTAGCGAAGTATCTCGATGTTTGGTCCCAAAACCAGTCGACTGCACGATTTTCTTAGCACTGCTTATTTTCAACGCAATGTTTCCAAAGAACTGATCCACTTCACACAGAAAGTACTTGTTTTGTTTCATGGCAATGCTGCTGTCGAAAGAGGTTTTTCAATAAACAATGAAAGCCTAGTAGAGAATCTTCATGAAAATAGCTTGATTGCACAGCGTCTGGTGTATAATGCAATGTATGCAGCTGGTGGTGTATTAGCTGTCAGTGTTTTGAAAAAGATAGAAACCATGTATTATGCAGAGGACTAAGGGACACAAGAACTGGAGAAAGATATGAAAAGACTGAAAAAAATACTGTCAGAAGAGGGGAGAGAGAGAGAGAGAGAGTGTGTGTGTGTTGTTTAAAGGGGCCTAACGTCTAGGTCATTGGCCCAAATTGATAATTACATACATATGTTAATTCACAAATTTGTTATAAAATGTATAAACTATCTACCATAGCACACATTTTGTACATTACATTTATTATAAAGCATAAAAACTACTGTATATAGAGTATGTTTTTTCTGTGATTTATATAAAAGTGATTGATGTCATATATGTCTTTCTTGTGACATATTATCTAGAACAAGTATTTACTTAGAATAAGCCTGGTACAGAATTCATTCAAGAACGGTCTACTTCCACAGTGTGTGTTATGTAATACTCGTTCTTTGGCTGTGTTTGATTGTAAGTCCAATAAACCCAGTGTCCAGCTCCATGGCGAAATGTTTAGTGTGCTGGCCTTTGGTCACAGGGGTCCCGGATTCGATTTCCGGCAGGGTCTGGAATTTTAACCAGCCTTGGTTAATTTTGCTGGCACGGTGGCTGGGTTTATATGTCGTCTTCATCATCATTTCATCCTCATCATGACAGGCAGGTCGCTGATATAGATGTTGATTCCCATATGGAAACTAAAATATTTGTTCCGAATGAGTAAATTTATAATACCAATATAAACGGTCCTACGGGGGTCAGATCACAAGACCTGCACTTGGCGAGCCGAACATGTCCTCGGACACTCCCGGCACTGAAAGCCATATTGTGTGTGTAATGTAGCATTGTAAATTGAACCCGAACAGTTGTATAGTATGAAGCTATAAATACGATTTATTTATTTATTTATTTCATTTATATAAAACTGGCAGCTCATCAGCTTGATGTCTTATAATTTTTTTCAAAGCAAGAGTTGTATAAATTTTCTAATTAAAGACATTTAAAAGCAGTGGGCAGAGTGAAGGGCTGTGCTGGGAGTTCGGAGGCCCTGTAATAAATGTTAAAAAATTTTATATTAATAAAACAAGTCTAACTGAATTTATTAAAAACAAAATACGCATTTGTTAGCAAAAATTTACGAACCTAAAACATCAAGGGTGTAATTCTTCCTAAAGACCTTTAAAATAATTCATAGCATGTGTGTATGTTGGGTAGTCAGCCCGAAGGCTGGTTTGATCCTCTGTAGCTCCGCCAACAGCTGTCATAAACAGCCTAGGCGTCACTGAAGAGGCGTACTAGGGAAATGAGGAGTGAGGTAGTTTCCCGTTGCTTTCCTCACCGAGCCAGCCGTTGCTATTACATATCAGTCTGCCAAGCCCACTGAAATGCATGCACCAACCGACCCTATGAGCGATATTTTCACACCATTCATAACAGGGACTGGCTGCATAAGGAATGGTATTACTAGCATCACTCGTACCTCAGTCACTTTCATATTGTCAAAGCCAAGGATGAGACTGAGACAGGTCAATGAAAGTAACAAATTTGATATAGCCCATACCAGAAGACATAGTGCAAATTCATAGCATAAGGTACTGAAATGTTGCCGATAGTTATACCATAGCGTGTCGAAGAGGAAGTGCGACATCTTCACGAGTTACTGTGGTCCGCCGCACAGATGCCAGAGCCATCCACAGTGATGACTGAGCACGAGGATAACAGGGACATTATTGGGACTACTACATAATCTACTAAGAAACTCAAGCATGCAACTTAGGTTTGAAAATGGTTTCATCTGCTGGACACTTCGGAATATTTCCTGGATGATTTCGCTGCCTTCGAAGTAACCAACTCCCTTCTTATCTCCTTCGTGCAGAAGAAGAATCAACATTTCAAGTAGTGAAATAAGAGTTTTGATAGCAAACACAGCACCCCAACTGCGATGACTTCACTTTAATAACATCTGATTTATTCAAACACTCAAAGAAAGTAACACCCCATAAACTATCCACAACAACATTTTTCACTTGCAACAACACATTATAAACACTTTCTGATGCATACGTGAGATGTGGCGCTTTGCATTGAGCCTTATTCTTTAATTAGTGTTAGGGAAGCAGGCACATTATCATATGGTTTGCCGAAAAGGAAAGGACGGCATAAATCACACTGAATCACTTTTGAAATATTCCATGCTATGTATCTGCCTAAATGATACACTAAGTACTCTTTGATACAATTCCGCCCACTTAACCCAGGTAAACTTTTTTCAGAGTCTTGTATTTGAATGTTATTTTCGATGTTCACAATTTTTTCCCTGATTTCATATACAGCTTTTATCTTTACTGCATGATTTTTACTTTAAATGTTTTTGCAAGGATACGTATTTGATTAACAGGAGACATCAATGGGGATTCAGCTCTGTACTCGGTTTCTGCCAGACGATAAGGCAAGTTTAGTCGGTACGTAAATACACTGCAACGTGTGTAAATGAAGAAAGTCAATAGTGGATGGATGATCATCACAACTTAGTGATCGCAGAATACCGAAATGACGTTCTAGGGGATCTTGATTAAATTTTCCTGTCAGAACGTAGCTATGTGTTCCCACAAATATCCAGACACTTCTAAGGTACTTTCCGCAGCAACTCTTACAGACTCTAGTGTCCTTTGTGAAGCGAATGAATTTTGAGTATCTCTGAGAATATTCTGTCATTTAATTAAGCTTTCATGTGCCTGTGATCCTTTATACAGTGCTTAGGTGGGAATAGCCGAATTTAATGGGTCAACCAGACAGTTTAAATCGCTTGTGAAAATTTCCGTTTGTTTACTGTCTTCTAAACCCTGTGTTTTAATACTCCGATAGAATGCTATACCATTAGCGACTGATCTACTGAATAGTCGAAATGCCAGTCTTACATTCATTTGCTGAAACGAATTAGGATCCAAGTGGGCAGAGGTCAGTTTGTAGCAAACCTTCAATTGGAAAATTCAGGAGACAAGTCACATTCGTAAACTTCCCTGTAGAATGAATATTACCATTATAATTGACCTGTCCTTTGTCATGTAAATGATTTCTTACACATTTCAATATATGTGGCGCGTCTCTATTCCTAAGCATTTCCACAACTTATTCGACTGGCTACCATCCAATGTGAAACCAATGATTCGGACACCTTCTTGCTCTAATTGTATGATGACTTGAATGAGAATGTTTGCAATTATATCGCCAAGGGTGGCGTTCCGGCTAGCATATATCGCTATGGGTTGTATCCATTTATATAGAAAAGGAACAAACATAAAAACTAGAGCATAATTTGCCAACTGACCCTTGCTTTTATCTTCAGTAAATTTCCCCAAATCAACAAAACCATTCACTTGCAATGATTCGGAGTTAAAGCAAATTTCTTCTCGTAACTTTACTTTGTCAAGTATCAACATCCCAAAGCGTTCGTGTTCCTCCTTTCCATTAAAAAAATCTGTTATGGCAGTGGTAGCGTGCTCATTTATGCCGTACAAACATTTTAGGCCCTTCACCAAATTTTTCAAGTAGGATTCAGAAGGCAAAGGCAGCAAGTCATGATCTAAACAGCGCTGATAACCCTTGGGAGACTTTATTTTTAAAAGAAATGCATAAAGAAGAAATTCATCACTATATTTCATTCCTTTTTTACTTTTCGCTTGACATTTCTTTAACATTGTATGGACTATAATTTTCTGTTTTTTGCTAAGAGAACTGAATTGTTTTGACTGAGTGAAATTTCTCTTTGATTTTATATCAGAAATGTCTTTTTCAAGCAAATGTATCTTAGCTTTTGCGACATTGAGTTGATTCTGCGTTCTAGTGAAATTACATTTCTGATTCTTTGATCTCCTCTTTAATAGCGCAATTGTTTTCCCAGCATCTGTGACATTAGAACTATCTTCAAGTGCTGAGCATACAGGTTGATCGCTATCACTGATATTTACGATCTGTTCAGGGCTTTTATTAGAGAAATCTCTTTGTGTGGATTGCCTATTTGTGGGGGAGTTGAGTTTCTTAACTGCCTTAGAAATATACTTCGGTAGATTAGGAAATATGAGAGAATATGCGTCTGGTTTTAATTTCCAGCGCTGTATTGGTATCTCTACTCTTTCACCATCACCGTAAATGAGTGTTACTAGAAAGTCATCACAAAAATGAATGTCACACATGAATCAGTTGTGAGTTAATTTTCGGTCTTTTTGTATAGAGAGCCTTCTCCCATTTCAGTAAAACACCATTCTTTTTAGGGGGCCTAAAGAAATGCCTACCTGAAGGCGGATCGGTCATATCCAGATCTGCAGCCAGGTACAAAACATGAGGACAGGGATTGGTAGTTTCCCCTTGCACTGATATTCGTTGCCTTATAGCACAATAGCGACAAAGACCGAGGTATTTAAAACATAATACTTCTCACACCACTCATTAGTGAATACACTGATAATGCAAACTGTCGAAACATCTCTGACGGACAATAATGAGCAATAAAAATTACTGAAACTGAAGGCGAATATAACGCGGGCTAATGGCCAAGGGTCTCTGTTAACATCACAATCGCCTGTGCTGCCACCAAGCGGGTTTCCCACCAACCTCTTGAGCTCTCTTACAGGCGAACGGAGAAGATTTCTCACTTCCTCTTCGATATGCTATGGTTATACTGAATATGAAAGTATACTGGAATTTTGAAAATGGAACTTAGTAGACACCTTGTACTCTCATACAGTATTGCTCCACAGACTTCTAGCGAGACTGGCGGTCAAGGTTACTTACCTTGGCAGTGGGTAACTGGCCAACGTCATACCCGAGCGTAGCGGATGCCCTCCGTATGCAGAAACCCCTGTTCTATGCAGCCTGTTATATACTTCCCTTGAGTGCTCTACAACGTGGAGAAGGAAAAAATCTGACTGGGACATTTCTGACCTTGTGAATGTACCCAATCGACTGTCAGTGATATAACTATTTTAGTGTAAACCGCCAAATACACTGGCACCTAGGGACGAACGAACATTAAAGAGGGTGATGGTAGAAAATGTTTGTTGTCTGTAGAAAGAATCACCAGGGAGTTTCCAAGTGCTTATTAAAGTACAGCAAGTCCCATGAATGTGTATCAGGAATGAAAAATAATATGGTTTCATGATCGAGCAGCTGCCTATAAACCAAATATTTAACCTTCTTAAGAAAAGAATAAGTGCTGCCTGGCACGGAAAGAGAGAGGCCACTGCAACAGTGGAAACAGATATTTGGTATGATGGATCACATTATAAATTCTGTTAATCTGATCAGAGGATTTGGGTATAGTGAATGCCCTTGGAACGCTATATCTGAAGGTTTAATCCCTACATTGAAGTTTGGAGGAGGTGGCATTATTGTGTGAGGATGTTTCTTGTGGCATAGCCTTGGTCCTCTTGTAGGACTGTATAGCATTGTATAGCATTGTAAATGCAGGAGTTTTTAGACACAGTTTGAATGCTTTTGTACTTCCTACCATGGATATACGTTTGGCGATGATCATTATTTTTACCAACATGATAAAGATTGATCAAAAGGCGGTCTCCATAGGTCAGTGGTTTAAGAATAACAATATTGAGAACTTGACTGGCCCGTCCAGAGTCCCAACTAAATAGAACACCCATTGGATGGGTTAAAACAATTTTATTCCAGACGACCACGTCTAACATCAACACGTTCTCTAGCTATGGTTCTTTGGCAAGAATCTTCTTCAGTCCTGGGTTTGAGTCCAACACCGCACTGAGTTTCCTTTTAACTTTTTCTCCATTTTCACCAGGGACACCATTTAAACAACTGATGTTGTTTTGAATTAACTGAAGAGATTCGTGTAGGGGTGCACCACGAGCTTCTAGGCCCTTAATCGCCTTTGAAAGCGACGAATAGTGCACATGGATGAAACTGATATCATTATATACAGTTCCAGATTCAAATGCGCATTTTGCTTCACGGACACACGCACAGTATGACTATCATCAATACTTTTAACAACATCTTTCACTTGATTAAAATTCTCCTGGTAGAACGATATTGCGGATGACCAGGTTCCCCATCTTGTGTGAACAGGTTCCGGTGGAAGAGAAACCTGAGGCAGATGGGTTTTATACAACTGTACACGAGCTGGTGCTTTTATTGACAGTTTTTTCCCACTTGAAATTACTTTGTTGACAGATGGAAAGAGGGTACGTATCTCTTCTGCAATACGATGCAATCTATGGGCCAAACATGTGACACTCTTAAGAGATTTACCAGCTTTCAACATATACGAAGCTGCATCTGTGACTAAAAGGCGCACTTTGTAACAATCACTCTCCGATTCACTAGACCACAGAACTCTTGGAGAATCGTTAACAAATCTTGCAGCTGTAGCGTGGTTGGCTTTTTTGTAGCAGATTGCACGAAAGTAAATGAGGTTTGCTGGATTCTTCCGGACATAATTTACTCACTGTGAAGTTCGCAATGTATCGACCACACAAATATACCGATATCCATGACATAGTTCCCTCCTATGTCAGATCGTATCGAATCAACGACAGAAGCGTGCAGTGAAAGTAAATAGTTCTTTCTATGGGTAGAGTCATCTGGTATTCTTTATAAGCACAATACTTTTCAAGAAACGAGCATAGATATGGTTTATTCTGTTTATGCAGTGAAATCTTGCTGCATACGAAGGCCTTACAAAAATCAGCAGAAAATGTACTAAATTCACACAGTGTTTTCACGTTGGTTAAAAGTAGCTGTTGCGTATTCTTACTCTGCTCTTTTAATCGGATATGTGAAGCTGTTTTTGAATGCTGATCAGTATGACATTTTTTATCATATTTTACACTCTTGTTGCACACTTGACAGTATACTACATCACTGTTACTTGTATAGTGACTATTTCCTGATATCCACAGTTTAATTTTTTTTTAAAGACCTAGAGCTCTTATCTTTAGGCATTTTTGCATAAGGAGAAAGGAATGTCAGAAGGAAATAACTGTCGTGAAATGCGTCATCAGTCTACCTGCTTCTATTGCGACACTGAAAGCCCTTTCCTAGATCAGGGGAAGGCTTCTCATGTGTTTTCACTGTATCCATCAGTGATATACATACGTAATAAATAGTGTCATTCTAATATAAACTGTGCTCACCTTATTACTTTCCGAAACATCGTACCTTTTCAACAGGTTGTGGGCCCAGGATGCGCGTTTGGGAAGTGATTAAGTGCGTAGTGACAAAATACACTGGAAAATGGACGCGTGAAGGTATTGTGTCGCCCAGCTGTCGAGGTTGAGTAAACATTTAGCCAAGTGTCTTCTGCGAAGAAATAGTGTGTGAAGATGAACACTTCCAGTATGGTGCGCATCGAGACTTCGTCAAAGGACAACTGTGACAAGTGGAAATTTCACATGAAGGCTGTGTTAGAAAAAAATAGTATGTGGGTGTATGTAGCTGAGACAAAGGTTAAGACTGAACCAGTCAGCGAGAACACGGCTGCTGTTACAAAATGAGAAGAAGGTGAACGGGTGATTGTTTGGTCCGCCCTGTCAGTATATTATTACTAAACAATCACCCATTGCACATTATTGTTACGGGTCAATACGGACCAATTAATGACCCATATTGGTCATATTTGTCGAATTTATGTATCATTGTGGCGATTCAACCCTCGGAATTGAAACAGGTAAAAGGTTGTCACATCACGCGAACTGTGGCTAACAGTAAAGTCGATTTACAAACTGAAGGGGCCAGCGCGGAAAGCAACATTATTAAAGCAGTTAGTGCTTCAAAGAATGCGTGAAGATGGGGATGTACGCAATCATTTGCGGAGATTTTTCGACGCCGTGGATAAACTCAATGGTATGGACGTGGCAGTTAACGATGATTTGTTATCCATACTATTTGTGTATGGCTTGCCAGTCAGTTTCGAATACTTTTGGTGCGCAATAGAATCTCACGACGAACTTCCAAAGCCCGAGGTATTACGCATAAAAATTGTCTAAGAATGTGAAGCAAGGAGCAGTGACCGAAACAACATGATGCGAAACTGTACGACTGTTGAACGAAAATACAAGAACAGAATTATCGAAAGCCCACAAGCAAAGTCGAAAAAGGAGTATCCATATCTTTTCGTTGGTATCGTTGTAAAAAGATAGGTCATAAGGTGAAGGATTGTAAATCGAGCAAAAATGATCATGAAAATGCTCACAAGACCGAAGGATGTACCTATCTATTTATTAAATCAGAACTGCACTGGTGCAAGTTCGTGACGGACCGCAACGCAGATAAGATGTGGTGTCTCGACAGCGGCTGTATATTGCATGCGTGTAAAAATCTAGACTATTTTTCATAAGTAGAATCCGATGTTTCTGACAATTTAAAATTAGCAAACAGTTCTACGACAAAAATAAGTGCGAAAGGTATTGTGACAATGTCAATGAGCGTTGGTGATAAAAGTTTGAACCTATGCAATACATTATACGTAACTGATCTGCATACTAATCTACTCTGTCGAGAAGATCGTGGACGAGGGGTCACCGAGTAGTGTTTGACAAAACATCCGTACAGGTTACAGATGCGAACGATAGTGCCTTATTTGTTGCCCATAGAAACGACTGACTGTATTACGTTAATGGGCCGTACACCAAAGAACAGGGAAAAATTGCCAGAGCTGAAGATACGCGAAAAGGGTCTATTATGGACTGGCACATTCGATTGGGACATCTAAACATAACTGATCTATGTGAGGCAGTGAAGAATAAAAGAATGGAGGGAATGAAAGTCATAGACACTAAACTAGTTTCTTCCGAAGAAGTCTGATAGGAGAATGGAGCAACGGGAATTGATTCATTCCGATATTTGTGGCCCCATGAAGGTTTCCTTGGTTGGAAACGCGCGTTACTTCGTCACATTCGTCGACGATGCGACTGGATGGTGAGAAGTGATTTTTCTTTGTCAGAAAAATGAAGTCGTTAATGTATTTCAGGACTTCAGAAAACGTCTGGAAACACAGAAAACGCAAAGATAAAGATTTTACAGTCTGATAATGGTACGGTGTACGTGAATTCCCAATTCGACGCAGTGTTGAAGAGCTCCGGGATCCTACGACGCCTGACGATTCCATGTAATCCAGAACAAAACGGAGTAGTGGAGAGGAAAAACCGTACACTCGTCGAGATGGCCATACGTTTATTAATGCAGTCCAGACTGCCTCCCTCTTTCTAGGCAGAGGCTGTTGCAACAGCGAATTACATTAGGAAAAGATGCCCTATAAGTAAACTGGGTGAACGAAGTCCTTACAGAACCTGGACTGGAAAGGTTCCAAATGTTTATAAATTCAAAAGCTTTGGACGTGAGACCTACTGGCAAATTTGATCGCCGAACATAGCAAAGTTCTACCTTTGGGGAAAAAAGGGCATATTCCTCGGATATGCGGAGAAGTCTAAAGGTTTCAGAGTTTGGATACCACAGGAACCAAAAGTGGAAATCTCACATGATGTCAAGTTTTTGAAAGGAGATAGAAAAGAGCAAAAATACAATTTTGATATTTTCCCAAATCAGTGCACAAATGTAGAGGATTTTGATGATCATCCCAGCATGAAGCCAGAGCAGGTAAACATAACTCCTAAACACACAGAACATACAGAAAGCATCAAAGATGTGGATAGGTCAGAAAAGGAATTTCTTGGTTTTGAAAATGAACCAGGAATACGACAATCTCGACATACTCCAGGGAGACCAAAAGTAATTTGTTCGGGAACACAAGGCAGACCTCGAAAGCTTTACCAGTAATGTGGTGGAAGACAAATTGATTTGGTATGTGGCTGAGGTTCCAGTTCAGATGGCATTTTCAGGTCCAGAGAAAAAATGAGTGGATGCTGGCGATGGCAGATGAATTTTTCTCTATTCTAAGAAACAAGACTTGGGATCTCGTAGACCGCCCAGAAAATAGGACGACAATCGGAATTCCTTAGGAATAAGTATGGAGCAAATGGCGAGATCACAAGAAGGAAGGCTAGAGTCGTAGCTAGGGGTTTTTCCCAGAGGCCAGGTATAGATTATACTGAAAGGTTCGCACCAGTAGCACGACTCAGCTCAATACGAATGGGTAATGCTCTCGCTGGTCATTGTGGAATGTATGTCTGACAGTTCGATGCAGCAACTGCATAGTTAAATGGAATTGTTAAAAAGGAAATCTTTATGGAGGTACCAAACTACACCTGGGAAATACTCAAATTCATCGTACAGGAAAGCAATGCAACATCCGAGATCATAGCTGAAGCCAAGAGGATGCTGAAGATGCTGAACAAGGATTGTGTGTGCTTATTAAAAAGACTATATGGCTTGAAGCAGGCTGGTCGCTGTTGGCACCAACGCTTGAACGAGCAACTACTAAAGCTTGGTGTCAAACCAACATCCGGCGATTCGAGCGTCTATGTGAAGGGTTCAGATGCTGATGGTCTCCTAATGTTGATGACATTTTAGTTTTGTCACGGAACTTGAGAGAAATTGACGAGGTCTACAAAAGTCATTTCAGGTCAAAGCCCTAGGAGACATTAAGCACTATCTTGGTATTGAGTTTTCTCGAGACGAATCCAGTATTACATTGAAACATAAAGGTTCCATTATGGACATCTTAGATTGCTTTCGAATTTCTTATTGCAAGACCGTGGCCACACCAATTGAAGCTGGAGTTACTGTCAAGATTGAGTACTTGATCCAAGGATGATGGTGAGAGGCCTCCCTACAGAGAGCTCATAGGTGCTCTTATGTACCTGTAAACTGCAACGCGTCCAGACATATCTCTTGCAGCTAGTGTCTTAAGCCAATACAATGATTCTTTTGGCAAAGGACACTGGTGAGCGGCAAAGAGGGTAGTAAGGTAATTAAAGGGTTCTTCCGACATGGGAATCACCTTTGGAAGCGATACCAGTAATTTAACTGGCTATGTGGATGCTGATAGGGCTGCATGCATCAACGATCGCAGGTTTTACACTGGCTTCGCCTTTACAATGTATGGCAGAGTCGTATCTTGGGAATCCAGGAAACAACGGACAGTGGTATTGTCCTCAACGGAGTCTGAATATATGGCCTTGAGTGAGGCTTCAAAGGAGGCAGTGCACCTACAACTAGCAAGGGAGATAGCATTAACAGCGTGTCGACTTTACAGCTATATAACAACAACATTAGAGCTCAGAAGCTTGCTGGAAATCCTGTTTCCACTCTCAGACTAAGCACCAAGATGTGCGACATTTTGTACGAGAGGTTCTTTCATCTGGGGACATTCATCTCAAATACTAGTCAGCTGAGAAGATGCCTGCAGACATATTGAGAAGGGGACTACCGAAGATAAGCACTGGAAGTGCTTAGAATATCTAGGTGTCAGAAGACTGAAACGTGGAAGATGGTTCAGCCTTCGAGAGGGGGTATTGAGAATATTTATGTATTCTCATGCTCAGAAATTAAGGTTAATGCTGATACATGGTGGAACAACGCTATAGTGGGCAGTTTGCGGTTTTAAATCACCTCGGGGTATGACCATGTGGTGCATTTGACCTGCAGTCATCGCACGGTGGCGCTGGCAGCAGTCCAAATACGCATAGGTGTGTTGGTGCATGTTAGAGTACGGTGCAGCAAGTAAATGTGCAGATGTTTTCAGACATGCTAATGTTGACTGTGTGGTGAAAATGGCTCAACGAATACATACTGATGATGTTATGAGGGGTAGAATAATAGGGCGATTGGAGGCTGGTCAAACACAGCAGGTCGTAGCACGGGCCCTCCGTGTTCCACAAAGTGTAATCTCAAGATTACGGCAACGATTCCAGCAGACAGGAAACGTGTCCAGGCGTTACAGTATGGGACGTCCGCATTGTACAACACCACAAGAAGACAGATATCTCACCATCAGTGCCCGCAGGCGGCCACGGAGTACTGCAGGTAGCTTTGCTCGGGACCTTGCCACAGCCACTGGAACACTTGTCTCCAGACACACAGTCTACAGACGACTGAACAGACATGGTTTATTCGCCCGGAGACCTGCAAGGTGCATTCCACAGACCCCTGTTCGCAGGAGAGCCCATAAAGCCTGGTGTCAAGAACACAGTACATGGTCATTGGAACAATGGTCCCAGGTTATGTTCACGGACAAGTCCGGGTATAGTCTGAACAGTGATTCTCATCTGGCGTGAACCAGGAACCAGATAACAACCCCATAATGTCCTTGAAAGTGACTTGTATGGAGGTAGTGGTTTGATGGTGTGGGGTGGGATTATGATTGATGCACGTACACCCCTGCATATCTTTGACAGAGGAACTGTAAACAGGTCAGGTGTGTCGGGACGTCATTTTGCACCAGTATGTCCCACCTTTTCGGGGGTGCACCGAGTCCCACCTTCCTCCTGATGGATGATAACTAGGGCCCGGATTTATATGCATTAAAAAACCTGAAAATATACATGCAAATATGCACTAAAAAGTTACAATATATGCACGAAAAATAAGGAAATATGCTCTTAAAAACATGCAATCTTATTCACTTATTATTTACAGGTATCATTTATTGCAAAAAGAAGCATCACAATAGGTAACTAGTAGTCTTTCAATGTTTTCTGGAGACAAACTATGTCTGTTGTCTGTCAAAATGAGTTTATAGGCTGAAAATGATCGTTCTACATCAACTGACGTAATTGGACAGTACTTATACATGGGCACCAACGTTTCGGAGCATACATCTGGCAAGGATACCCTAGTTCCACTCAAGTATTGACTAATTAACTTAATCTTCTTCAGTCCTAGGTTCGAATTCAACACCTTTTCTAACTTGCATTTAATCTTCTCTCAAATTTCGCCTGGAGCGTAATTCAACGAAGATGCAGCTTTTTCAACGAGATCAAGTGATTCATGGAGGGGAGTACCAGAAGATTCTAAGCTCTCAATGGCTTTTGGAAGTTTAGAAAAATGTGCATGAATGAAATTCACATCTTGATAAACAGTAGCGGTTTCAAACACACCTTTTGCATCACGGACACACGCAATATGTTCATCTTCAAGTTTTGTAACCACTTCTTTCACTTCATTAAAATGCTACTGATAAAATGATACTGCAGATAACCATGTCCCCCACCTAGTCAGGACAGGTTCAGGTGGCAAAGGAACTTCAGGTAGACAATATTTGTAGAGCTGGACATGAGCTGGTGCTTTCAGAAACAGTTTCTTCCCACATCAAATTAAATTGTTAACAGCTGAGAACTGTGCGCGTATTTCTTCTGCAATGCGGTGTAATCCGTGCGCTAAACAGGTTACGTGTATGAGTTTTGGATAAAATACTTGGAGGGCCTTTGCTGCTTTCAACATGTACGAAGCTGCATCTGTGAGCAGTACAAGCACTTTACAACAATTAGTCTCAATTTAAGGTGGCCACAATAGTCGCAGAGAATCATTTACAAATCTTGCTATTGTGCTATAGTTGGTTTTCTCTAGTACTTTACATGCAAGAAGATGTGGCTTACCGGGTTCGTCTGGATGTAATTTACCAACCACGAAATTTGCTATGTAACGGCCACACGAATCCGTTGTCTCATCCACCGATATCCAGACACATTTCCTTCCGATATCAGAACGGATCAATTCCAGGGTAGATCCATATAGCGGAGGTAGGTAATTTTTCCTAAGAGTTGATTCATCTGGTATTTTTTTATTTACGCAATATTTCTTGAGAAATGATCACAGAACTGGATTGTTTAATTTATGCCATGCAATGTTGCTGCATACAAAAGCCCTACAAAGATCATTTGAAAATGTATTAAGACTACAGGACTTGGGCTTTACCTGTGTAAGAAGTAGTTGTTGTGGTGTGCTGTTCTTCTCCTCCTTTGCTTTAATATGTGCAGTTGTGGAGTGGCTTGCCTGTTCTCCAGACCTAAACCCCATTAAGCACGTCTGGGATGCTCTCGGTAGACATATCGCTGCACGTCTTCAAACCCCTAGGACACTTCAGGAGCTCCGACAGGCACTGTTGCAAGAATGGGAGGCTATCCCCCAGCAGCTGCTCGACCACCTGATCCAGAGCATGCCAACCCGTTGTGCGGCCTGTGTACGTGTGCATGGTGATCATATCCCATATTGATATCAGGGTACATGCACAGGAAACAGTGGCCTTTTGTAGCACATGTGTTTTGGGACGGTTTTCTCAGCTTATCACCAATACCGTGGACTTCCAGATATGTTTCGTTTCTGTTCTCTATGTGCCTATGCTATTAGCGCCAGTTTTGTGTAGTGCCATGTTGTGTGGTACCACAATATACAATTATCCTTAATTTAGGAGCATGAGTGTATATTCATATGACTGGCTGAGCCACCATCAAGTAGTGCCACCTACACACTACAGTTTCTTTTTCCATTCTGACACGTCATGATGTAATCTCCATGTCTATTGTTTTCACTGTATCCATCTGTGATTTACGTAATAATGTAATAAATAGTGTCATTCTAATATAAACCATGCTGACATTATTACTTTCTGAAACATCGTACCTTTTCAACATGGTGGTCTCTAAAAATGCCAAAACTAGTTTCTTCAAATATGTAACTATTTTTAGGTTGCAATAAATAGTATTAAATAGGTGGAAACCTATTAAGTGTTTTTAATATATTACATTGTCAAAGTAGAGAATGAAAATTGTGCCAGAATTTTTTTAAAAAAATAGAAACTTTATTATTGGCTGTTAAGATAATGGGAGCTTGAGATTGTGTGTAACAACTGAGCACTTTGTTCTTGGACAGTACACGGTACGGGTAGTGATTTTTCTTTTGGCACTGCCAACCTGGCAATGTGCAGTGTGGCATTTTATTAACCTGCTTTATGAACTAAATATTATTGCCTGTTTATTTAGCTTTGTTAATGTGACATTATTAGAACTACTCTGCTAGCCAAAAAGAATTACAGTTCAATGTTTTCAAATAACTTAATTTTGGATTCATTAAATTCATACTATGTGATACACTAAATCAATACTGTTATTCCCACACCCTAATAGGGTCACGGTGCTAACTGCATCGCACAAGTGGTCTTGACGCTCTGTTTTAGGCCAGATATCCTTGCTGACACCAGCCCTGTATGGAGGAATGTTCTCACTGGTTTCTGTGGTGGTTAGTAGTGTGGCGAGTCAATGTATATGCGAAGAGGTTTGTACGGGGACAAGCACAAACGCTCATCCCCAAGTTGGACAAGTTAGCCGGGAGTGATTAAAATGCCCCAGCCGGCCACGAATCGAAACCAGGAACCTCTGAACTGAAGATAACAATGCTGACCATTTCAGCCAAGGAACCGGAGATAAATTATAGTCGATATGCAAATTAAATTATAATGAACATATTGTAAAATAAATTTCAGAAACTTCTGTTTTCCTGTTACTTTTCTCTTGCCCAGCCGTGTATGTATGTATAATATATATAGTGGAACTAACTCTGTAGAAGGACCTGGTACTCATGATCAAGATCAATAGCAGCCAGAAACAACCTCACAGTGTGGAACTAACTCTGTTGAAGGACCATGGAACTCTGCTTCGTCTAGGTGTGTTACAAAACGTTAACTCAGTATTGATATTTGTCAAAACTGCTTAACCTCGAGTTTTTCTCTTGCATTCCGTCGCCGACCATTGAAAATTAAAAAGATATTTTGAATAATAATAATAATTCTTAGTAAATTGTTATTGGTGTGATTTGTTTACCAGAATTCACTCGTGAGATATTGCCGTTATTCACTTCTGACTTTCATTTCATTGATGACATCTTCACTATCAGATACACTGTGAGCAGCTGTGACTAGGTGTTTCTTCAGAAGTATAGTTGACATTTCCCACACAATCAGAATGACTTTCAGCAATAAATTATCACTGCCTACAGCATCTTAATATTCAAGCATTTCAAAATTGTTTGGTCTTGAATTTGGTCCTGCAATTGGAACAAATGGTGACATGAGTACATGTAGGAAAGGAATAATAAAAATACATGTACTTACTAGCTAAAACCAGTCAAAACACGACAGTCAATGGGATAAATACTTAGTGAAGGCTTTCCTTATATACTTTCTTTCTACAATTACTTTTGGCGCTATTGCAACTTTAAGGACGTCATAATATCGCACTCTCGACATTGCAACACATAACTGCCATGGCCGAAAACTGATTGATGTAGCTAGAGACCTACATGTTCCAGTATTTTCCCTTGAGCTTTATTGAAAATAACATTTGCTAGAAATCTCAGGCTGAAGGGCTGGCTGGCATCATTATCCTCAAGAATTCATAACGAAAAAGTATCCATTGTCAATTACTGAACAATCTGACAACTTGTATAAAAACATAAAAATATCTTGCCAGTATTTCAGACACACACACACACATACTGCAATAAATGAGTGCCTCAGGATTGTAGAGTTAAGCTTTGGTAGAGAAATCCTGGTGCAGTCTGGTTACAATGGGTACTATCGAGCAACATCTCTGGCCATCTAGCCTAAACTGTATAATGAATTTTTGTATGGGGCCATGGTGGGACTTGAATAGACTTGAATTCTGAAGTGTTCGTTTTAAAATGTGTCTTTTGTATACTTATCGTAATGACTTGTCAAGACTACTCGCATGATGTTTTAATGTTAATATAACTTGCATCATTTAACAGTGTGTATTGCTAGGTGGATCCTTCCTTGTTTTGATAATTGTTCACATGGTGCTGTGGTTGTGGATGGTCAGTATTGCTTCAGGTGGAAATCACTACACACTTACATGGACTACACTGTGAGAAAAATAGACTATATTTTTGTTTTGAGATATAAAAATTATATTCTTGCATCACAAATCACTTCACGAAAGGGAGGTGTCATAGAATCACTGACAGTCCTCGTGCAACAGTGTCTTCAGTTACTGAGCATTCCGGCATTTCATCTGCATTATTTTGCTGGGCTTCTTGAAGAACAGAAGAGCCATCGACTACTTTTAAGCATTGGGCAATATGTACTTAAACGTCTTTAGTTGTGCATGAAGTTCTATCGCAGAATCAAGACACTAAGCTTCGGTATTACTTCAAAAAAGGAAATAGTATCTTCAATTCTTCACTTTGCCTGTCGTTTGCAATAAAATTCGTAAGTACGTACGCCAAATGCTTGCTCTGTCTTCTGTCTTACAACTGCACAACATGGCTAAATATGACCATGACTTGTCTACAGGTGGAGAATAAAGCAGCATGCCGTCTTACAAGGAACTGTAGCTTTCATGTTAATGTCGCCGTTGGGGTGATTGTAGTCTAAATAGCTGGAGCAAGGAGGAGAGGAAACTGCACTACTCTACCCGAGAACGTTGCTGTGCAGTACAACCAATGAAGATATAAGCTCGAATTCTGGACATCGTGGGTTCAAACCGTACAATCAGCAGGTCTGAGGATTGTTTTCTGTAGTTTCCATATTTTTATATTAGGCGAAATACTGGGGCTGTTATGACACGTGAGGATGGCTTTCTCCCCAGTCCTTACATTTTTCTATCTCATCTTTCAAGTAGAGAAAGGGAAGGGTTCCACCTATTGAATTCACTTTTATTAATGTATCGAGCGAGTTGCCATGTGGCTACAGGTGCCCAGCTGTGAACTTGTATTCGGGAGATAGTGGGTTCGAACCGCACTGTCGGCAGCCCTGAAGATGGTTTTCTGTAGTTTCCCATTTTCGCAGCAGCAAATGCTGGAGCTGCACCTTAAGGCCACAACCGGTTCCTGCCCACTCGTAGCCCTTTCCTATCCCACCGTCGCCTTAGGATCTATCTGTACCGGTGCAGCGTTAAGCAACTTGCGAAAGAAAGGTGTATATTAATAATGTAAATGCTTAAACATTAATTTTGACCTCCACTGAGGTAATCTTCAGCCATGAGAACCATAAAATTGACTAATCAAAGACATGAAAATAAACTACTGTATATACACAATAAATGTTTGACAATTTTGTATTAGAAACATGATTAAATATCCCAGAGATAAGTTTTTGAAGGATTAACCATTTCAATACAAATTACGAGTTGTATAAGATGATATTTACAACATTTATTTAATAATGGTACCAGTTTCGACATTTAAATGCCATCATCAGCCATAAAACTCATTAATCACACAATTGAAAAAGGACATCATAAAAATTGACATTGCGACATTAATACATGCAGAGTTTTTTTTACCAATAAAAGATTAATAAAAATTTAACATTTTTGACGAATTATCGACATATAAAAGTCTTTAAAATGCTTATTTACACTGTGTGCTAAATATAATAATACTCTGTTTTTGTTGATCTGTTTATGTGCTAGTACTCAAATCATCACTTGTGGTATTTACAGTTGCATTTGAATCTTAAGCGATAATTTGTCAGTGCATAAGACACTTGTTTTTCAAATGTTGTCAAAGTGAGGCTGTAATTTTAGTTGATAACGCCTTGTTCGTGTAAGGAACTTATAGAACTATGCGTTAATATATCTCAATACACACGTCTCAAAAGGCTTGTTGCGCTCATTAAAATTTTTACATTGATGTATATATAAAATTATAACGTATAAAATGGTTAATGGTAATTGGTTGTTCTTCCTTCTTCTCTTCTGATGTAACAGGTGAACTAAAGTTTTTCTCAGTTCAATTGGAAGAATTTGAATCAGCCTGCAGCAAAATCAAAACAAAGGAACTATAAGTATTACTTCTCTATCTCCTTGATGAATCAATAGACCCTCTTATTACAGTAATAACTATAGGTCATCAATGATATTGAAGTTATGAATATACAGACTTTACTACTCCCTAATGAATTTGACTCGTATATACTTCCTTACAACGAAGTATAATGGGCCTGGGTAAGATAAAGTGTGTGTAATATACGGTATATGTGACTCACCTTGGACAGCGTGTTGAGAGGTTAAACTTGTGAGAAGGTACGGACTATTATGCTGACGGGTGGAGTGTAGTGAGGTATATCCGGAGGGGAAGAAGAGGGTATTACGGCTGTTCTTGGGAACAGTGTGGTGAGGGTTTGTAATGTGATAGGGTATTGTGTATCGCACTAAATATTGGTCTCTTTGGAAGATCAACACACCTAAAGACTTTACTTTAAAAATCTAAAGAATGTTTGTTTTTTCTGAGATTTCATTTGGGTTCGAATTGGAGTTAAAGAACTGATCCAAGTGAATGAAGCAATCTTCTGTGACGTCTAGAATAGAGCCTTTGTTTACTTTTGTAAGAACCTCTAAATCCCGTTGTATGCTACTGAAACTATGCTTTGAATCTTGAATGATTTGTCAGACTGCCGAGTATCTTATTATATTTTATAGCATTTACATGCTCCATGTATCTGATTCAGAAGCGTCTTCCGGTTTGCCCGATATATGAGGACTCACAGTTTTGACATTGGAATCTGTAGACGCCCGACTTTTGATAAATGTCAGTTTTATTAATTGAGCTGTTATTATATAGGATTTCCATATTTCTATTACCAGTTCGATATGCGATTTTGGTGTTATATATCTTCAAAATATTTGCAACGCTGTAAATATCTTCATTGAAAGTGAAGGTGGAATAATAATCGGGCTTAGTTTTCTCTATAGATAGAGTTGGTTTAAGCAATATTCGCGTTTATTGATAATGCGCTATATAAATGCATTATCATACCCGTTATATTTAGCTATGAAGTGAATTGCATTCAGTTCTTGATTAACATTTTCTTTAGTTAGCGGTATACTGAATGCCCGGTCTACCTTACTGCTGTAGGCAGCACATTTGTGTGCTTTGGGATGGAAAGAATTGTGTTAATTTATACAATGGGCTTGGCCTATAATTGATCACGGGGCGTATGGGGATGCCGGTCTTACGGATCTTGTCCAGAAATTTCTAAAAAAGAATTATAATTTTCTGTCGAATAAGTTTGTGAAGAATACTATTGAGTTAATTAAAAAATTAGATGGGTTGGAAATACAACCTTTCCACCCGTTGCATTCTTTCAACATAACAAATATGTATCAGAGTATGAAAACCAAGAAACTATATCCTATTATCCAAAACAGTTTAACTGAATACAGCAACCTTAGTAAACTCGAAATCCAATATTTCATGGAAATTTTGAAACTAGTAGTTAAAAATAATTTCTTCAATTTTAATAATTGCATATACCAGCATGATGGTTAATGGGTCGCCAACCTCAGGGATATTAGCAGTAATATATATTGACTATTTAGAGCATACGGCAATTAATAACAATAATAACTTCGCGAACATAAAATTCTGGGCCAGACTTGTGGATGACGCTCTCGTCATCTTTGACAAAAGAATGACTGATGCAGTCTCCGCTGTTAACAATTTAAACGATATTGATCTGCAGATAAAGTTCACTCTGGAATCTGAGTCAAATGAAAGCATAAATTTTCTCGATCTCACGTTAAATAGACTCCCTTCTTCTTTAGAATATACAATTTACAGGAAACCGACACAGCCACTACCATCAAGAAAAATTCTCTCCATCCCAAAGCACCTACAGCAGTATGGTAGACCGGGCATTCTGTATACTGCTAAATAAAGAAAATTTAAATAAAGAACTGAATACAATTTGCTTCGTAGCTAAATATAACAGCTATGATAATGCATTTATAGAGCACATTATCAATAAACACAAATATCGCTTGAATTCAACTCTTAACTATAGAAAAACCTAAACCTGATTATTATTCAGTACTGGCCAATACAGCATTGCAAATATTTTTACGAAACATTACACTAAAATCGCATATCGAACTGATAATAGAAATATGGATATCGTATATAATACCAGCTCAATTGAGGGAGTGGGCTACGCCGAGATTTTGTCAAAATTGAGTTATTGGTACCCTTGTGTAGGGCTTACATTGATCTTTCAGTGTGCAAAATATCAAAGACTTCTGCAGGCTCCTTCCTTTCTTTTTTAAAGAACATATTTTCCTTGAATTACTCATCTCACAGTTACGTTGCGAGAGAGTGAGCTATGCCAAATAGTGATGGGACATTCGATTCATTTTACTGAATCGATTCATTTCATTCCGTTCACGTTACTGAATCGATACAGTGATCCGATTCACGGCTCCTTGGTCACCGCTCCTACTGCATCTGTGTAGTAACTGCTGGTAAGACAGCAGCAACAGCATTCAGTGCTCGCAGCTGCCATCTGGTCTTCATACTATGAACTCCTTTCTTCGAAAAAATGCTAGTTACTCTAATACATCGAAGGTTTCCGGCGACGCAGGGTGGGAAAGCTTAGGATTAGGAAGGTAGCAGCCATGGCCTGAATTAAGGTACAGTCCCAGCATTTCCTGGTGTGAAAATGGGGAAACTACGGAAAAACCATCTTAACGGCTGCCGACGGTGGGATTCAAACCCACCATCCCCCGAATGCAAGCGCATAGCCACGCGATATTAACCGCACAACTCGCTCAGTCATTTTTTAAAAAAGTATTTTTCTATCAGCTGAGGATTTTTTTTAATCGTCATATTTTGTATAGGCTACCCGAGATGTACAGTAGCCCGCTGGTTTTCTGATTCAACATACTGTTATTGCGTCTGTCCACATATGATTGAAGTCTTGTGCAACGATGTGACACATGAAGTGAGAGAATACTGAGCCATTCTTCCCAATATAAATCAGGTGCTTTTGAATGGTCATGAGCATGACTCATAGTCGTAGGGCAGGCTAGAGTCGAGTTTGTCAAATGTCAACTAAGTTATAATACTAAGATTCATTAAACTAATAAATAGTATAACCTAATAGCCTACCTACTTACTAGCTACTTCAGAATTATGTTGTGAGTACCTTTTTTAACACTGCAAATAAATCCATCTATTATTTAAACCTCCCTGTAAGAAGAGGACAGTGAATGCAAATGGATATTATTTTCAAATGAGCTGAGCTCGAGAGTCCATTATAGCATACGATTCTTTCAGTGTAGCATGGCTCACTGTATGTCTCGCTGCAGTGAGCCGATAAGGAGCCATGTGTATCTTGTGTCTCACTGAGCCGTGCTCGTTCACGATTCTTTCGGTGTGCAATGGCTCACTGTATGTCTCGCTGCAGCGGAAGCTTGGCTCTCCGCATGTCCAGTGAGCCGATAAGGAGCCGTGTGTATCATGTGTCTCACTGAGCCGCGCTCGTTCACGATTCTTTCGATGTGCCATGATTCACTGTCTCGCTGCAGCGGAAGCTCGGCTCCCCGTCAACGTCCAGTGAGTGCACCACTCAGCACTGTTCGCTGGGAGTAAGCTGAAGGGATGTATCTTTCACATATTCTGTGAAAAATTCCCGTGGTCATCTAGTTATGGTATGCAGAAAGGCATTTTGTGATGTGTTTGGAATATCCAAGAGACGTCTTTCTACAGTGAGAGGCGATAGAAAAAGTAATATACCAGAAAGAGGCGAATCTGAACGTGAAGGATCATTATCTTGTAACAGCTGGATAGTATCACCTCATATTGGATCTCAGAGGTAAGCACGGTAATTACAAGCATGAGTTAAGTGATGAAGATGAGAAATCGGTAGTGGACCATATTAAAAGATTTCACTTGTAAGTAAGTCACTGTTGCAAAAAGAAAGTAAAAAAAAAAAATCATTTGAGTTGTGAAATCAGTTGCAGATATCTATAGGCTCTACAAAGAAGAAAGAGATGATGCTGGCATGAAGAGTGTTAGCTGTCACATACAGGACTATATTTAATACTAAATTTGATATCGGCTTCAAAATGCTTCACGCAGATATATGCAAAGTGTGTGACTAATGGAAAGCTAAAGATGATGTCATACCTCTAGAGATATGGCTACATCAAGTGAGGGCAACTGCAGCATACAATCTTCTCTCTGCATTTCGATCTGAATGTCTCGAAGGAAACTGTCACTACTGCTTGATAACGTATGATCTTCAGAAAGCTTTTCCAACCCCAAAAATACCAACAGGAGTGGTATTTTATCTAAGGCAATTCTGCATGTACAATTTCGGTATTCATATATGCAACCTGAAAATTGCCTTCATGTATATGTGGGCCGAAAACATTGCTTTACGAAGTGCTTCAGAGATTGCATCGTGTCTATTGAAAGTGTTAAGTGTAGGCCTATCTGAAAATACTTTGGGAAAGCGGAAGTTAAGATTCTTTTCTGACTCCTGTTCTGCACAGAACAAAAATAACATCCTATATATGATGACAGGAAAGTTTGACTGAATAGAACATTTCTATCTTGTTCCTGGACACACCTTTTAGCCTTCAGACCGTGATTTCGGTGTCATTGAAAAGATGATCAGGAAAACGGACTATGTATTCACACCAGAAGATTGGTTTCGTCTCGTGGAATGTTCAAGAGTGAAGAATACTTTTCATGTGATAGAAATGAAAAGTGAAGACTTCAAAAACTTGCATACCACAGTGCCACATCGTGTTTCGTTAGAAACAAGAAAAGTAGGTCAGGTGTTAAAATGCCACTCCAGAAGTTTGCCGTTCTCGGGATAGACTGTAATAAACCCGGTATATTACAGTACAAAACCAGCTATTCTGAACTTTGTCCATGGAAGGAAGTGCAAGTACTACATACAATACCTGGGAGGCCTCGCAAAGAGAAAACTCAGGCCCCACTGGAAGCACTGAACAGAATATTAATTCCTTATATCCTGTAGGAAGAATTAATAAAGCTAAATGCAAGGACTTGATGTTTCTTCTGTTGTACATACTGCAGAATCACCATACTATATACCATGCACTCCAGCCGGATGATTCGAGCACAGCTGAGGATGTTGAGGAAGACCTGGATATCTGAAGGTACTGAAATATTTTGTTTACTCTGGAATTAGTTCAATTTTTTAATTAACTGAAGTTCCAAATTTTTTGTTTTTATAATAACTGGGTAATGAAGGCAACTCATGGGTAGGTACTGTTAGCGAACCTATAGGTAGTAATGCAAGGTTATTATGTTTGGTTGTTTGTAGGTGGAAAGGGCCTAAGGAGCCAGTTAAATGATGGAATTGCACCCTCTAAATATTTTTCCTAAAGAGTTTCAAATGTATGCTTTGAAATGGTAAACAAATTATATGTTAATAGGAATGTTTTTCTCATTATTAGAACAAACACGGTACTCTAAATACCTCATTTCCATCTAACTCTGGCATAGCCCACTCTCTCACTCACTGCCTCAATTAATAAAACTGACATTTATCAAAAGTCGGGCATCTACAGATTCCAATGTCTAAACTGTCTTGTATATTGGGCAATCCAGGAAAAGCTTCTGAATCAGATACATGAAGCATGTAAAAGCTGTAAAATATAATAGATATTCGGCAGTCCGACAACACGTTCAAGATTCAAAACATAGTTTCAGTAGCAGAAAACAGTATTTAGAGGTTCTTATGAATGTAAAGAAATGCCCCGTTCTCGACATCACAGAAGATTGCTTCATTCACTTGGATCAGTTCTTTAACTCCAATTCAAACCTGAACGAAATCTCAGAAAAAACAAACATTCTTTTTAATTTTTCAGTTAAAGTTTTTAGGTGTGTTGATCTTCCTAAGAGATGGTCAATATTTAGTGCGATACACAATACCCTATCACGTTAGAAACCCCCACCACACTGTTCACAAGACCTGCCGTAATCCCCTCCTCTTACCCTCTCCTCTCCCAACCCACTCCTTCCCCTCCGGATATAGCCTACCTCACTACACTCCACCCGTCAGCTTAATAGTCCATACCTTCTCACAAGTTTAACCTCTCAACACGCTGTCCAAGGTGAGCCACATATACCGTATATATTATACACACTTTAGCTTGTCCAGGCCCATTATACTTCGATACTTACAATTCCTTTGTTTCAATTTTGCTTCAGGCTGATTCAAATCCTTCCAATTGACCTGAGAAAAATCTTAGTTCACTTGTACTACATCAGAAGAGAAGACGGAAGAACAACCAATTACCATTAACCGTTTCATAATTTATAATTTTGTATATACATCAATGTCAAATTTTAACGAGCATAACAAGCCTTTTAAGACAGTGTGTGCATTGAGATATATTATTTACATGAACAAGGTGTTATCAACTAAAATTACATCCTCACTTTAACAACATTTGAAAAACAAGTGTCTTATGGACTGACAAATTATCGCTTAAAGGAGAACACATCACAAAAACACATTTCATTATTAATTGCTAAATATGTATTATGGGAATGTAATAACAATGCTGTTAATCCGGTGCCTCTATGTCAAACCATTCTCAAGTTATGTGCAGAAGTAGTAACTGGTCGTGACGTCACTGCGCTGTAGAGTCTACCTGGCAGCCTTGACGCTGGGAGTAAGCTCGTACAGTCTTTTTGCCCACTCCATCTGCTACTGCCGTGTTCTTCTGTTGCCAGTGTTAGTGGGCTTATTTTTATTTATAATGGATGTAAATATTATTCGTCTGTATCAGTATGAGCCAGAACGAACGACGTTTTGCTGATGCCCATTCAGATAGCGATCTTGACATGGATATGCTAAACACTACAGGCCGTGCCGGCACAGGAATTTGGTGTAAATGTAAAGAGTGTACCATCATGGAGACGAATGAAGGAAGTGTATGACTGTTGTGAATTAGACAGTGTAAAAGCAGTGAAATCTGAGAAATTTATGTGTATAAAAAGAAATCCCTAGTTTGCAAGGATTATTTTAGACCGTGAAGTATTGACAATGACAAGGCATAACATGAGCTTAAAAACAAAGAACATGGCAAGGAAACATTTACTGACAGCTTTAAAACCATCAAATAGAACTTGGTGTTTTATTTGTTACAAACAGTTAACTTCGTGGGTAAATTCATAGACTGCGATTGGTAAAAAGAACAGAGTTGTCATACCATCATGTGTTGTGAACATCATAAGGAACACATTTCCAGAACCCGATGGCACCTATGTGGGCTTCAAGCTGTAAATGAAAAAATGAAATTAAAACCGTAGGATTATGTAAGAGTTTCCTAAGCTTGTTTGTATGATAAATATAGATATTTTATTTTGAAATGAAGTATGGTACCTCATTTATTGTTGCGAGTGAAATCGTGAGAAGTTCTTCTTGATCAGGTTGTCATTGGAAGGTTGAGGTATTGGAGCGATGATTTTAGGCAGTGACAGTTCCATTGCTTGATCTTTAGGTGAGGCTCTACTATAGTTAGTTTGCAAGAGATTAATTTTGTTCATTATTGCCTTCTTCCATCCTTCGCTTGACTCCTCATATTTCTGTTTTATCACCCAGGCTCCTGTTGATTTTGAGTACTGAGTTTTGATACCAGCTTTCAATTTATTGATGTTCCAATTATAGTCCAATGCAGCAATCACTGACCTGAGCTTTAAGCCTCTGTACAAAAAATGAACTCTTTTAGGAGCGTATTTCAAACGAAGGTTGTGATAACTTTCTAGGCTTCCGGTGTGAACGTATTGTTTTATATGTTCCACATCTTTTAAAAAAGATTTATCTAAATCTGTTTTCGTCAAGGCTTCATATGAACTTGAATTTCCTTTAATCCACATTTTCTTTCTCTCTTCCTCCTCCGTTGATGTATCTTGCTCACAGGATTTCCATTCACCGCTTTCTAACTACTTACGCTTATTTTTTACGTGGTGCAGAATTGACGTAAATTTATCGATTAACACAGAACTGTTTCCATTACATGTTTGTGCTGCCCACCATAAATGATTATTTATACTGGCTTTCCACGCTTGAACTTCTGGATGATTATCGCGAGCTTTCATCTTTTTCATTAGACTTTTTGATATGTGCCAAACATCAAATTCCTGTTCAATATCAGGATACTGCGTTCTCAGTAAATACCTTACTCCTTTGTGTTTATCGGAAAGGAAGAGTTTTATATGACAATTGTCTTCTTGTACAATCTTCCTCATTGCGATTTCACACGCAGCTCTTTCAAGATCATCTTTCACCATCGCTCTCTGAACAAGTTCCAAATGAGCTATGCTGCCTGTATTTATATCCGTTAGTGAATACACTAAATATTTGCCTGAAAAGCCGGGAGAATCGTACTGGCCGTCTCCGGCTAACCGAATGGGTTTGGCACTGCTTTTCAAACAATAAATAACATTAGTCTTTTCTCGATCCCAAGCACCCTCTGCTATCGGACCAGTTACTCTATGAATAATTCTATCATATACAGTTCTTATCATATGTAAGTTAATGGACTTACAGAATGACTGAAAAGGTTCAAACAGAATGCCTGACAACGATAATGCTGATGATATTAGGACATTTGCTTCCGGTTTCTTTCCTTCCATAGGTTGAGAATACCAACGGACTTTATTACCACAATCGCAAAGTGATTTTACGCACAACATAGTCCCTTGAATGTAATGTAAAATGTTTTTCACTTTACTTTTACAAATGTAACAAATTTCAAAGAGTGTGGGCAAACTTGTCCCCACTACAAAGAAATATGAACTTGTAATATGTACATCGTCCTGAGTGTGTTCGTTATCAGTATCACTAATAAAACTTTCACTGTCACTTGCATCTGATTCATAGAAACTGTCATTCAACTGTTCTCCCATTACGTCACTGTTCAAGGCTTTGCTGGAAGTTGCAACATCGAAGTATTTTCTGGCTCTTTCACTTCCTAACTCACACTGTGTTTCTACACTACATTCGTGTCTGTCTGGTGAAATATTTTCACTCTTATTCTGAACGTCGTGTACATCATTATCGTTATCACTTTCGTTTAATACTGTGTCAACAAACTCCCTTTGTCTTTTAGCCTCATACCTTTCCGTCCTGCTCTTTTTAGTTTCTGACGAGTACTCCCACAGTGTATTTTGTGAAGCGGCTTCCGTATGAATTAGCATTCCTGCCTGAGAAGTGTCTCCATCTGTCGACGCCAGACATCTTATTGAAGGAACAGACCCTGGCTTCAATTTCAGACCTTGCAGCTTTTCTGTAGGCATCACCTTCATTTTCAAAAGTTGCGTTTCATCATAGTCTGTATTTTTAAAATGCACTGAGCACACAGTAGCTCCCTTACTGGGAGAAGCGTTTCCTCTTGCAAAATTGTACCCAACTGCTAAACCTTCAAGGCGACTTACTTTGATTTGGAAACTATGGAAATGTATTTCTTTCTCTCTACGCTTTTGGTTTCTACTCGTGTTGTTACATCCGTACACACTACAGGAAGGCATTTCGACAAACAGTCACCACACTGTTATAATAAACAACACTTCAGGTAAACGGAAGAGCGGCTGAGCACGTACTGCAATAATAAACTGGGTGGCTGGCTCAGCGCTTACAGTGCAGTGACGTCACAGCTACTCGTGTTTCTGTAGTTCATCGGCCTGCAGAGCGACGCACAGCAAAAGCAAATATATAGTTGAACCCTGTCCAATACACTCTGATTCTGAGGCAACTTTATTTTTGTGTTGTGTTCTCCTTTAAGATTCAAATGCAACTGTAAATATGACGAGTGATGATTAGAGTATTAGCACATAAACAGATCAACAAAAACAGAGTATCACTATAAGTTTATTATTATTCTATTATCATTTAGACTTTCACGGCCCGTATAACTATTCATGAGGTATATTTTTGGGCTTATGCCGTGTAATTAATTATAAAAACACACTCAACGCGTTTCGAAAGGAACCTTGCCCTTCTTCATCAGGAGACAACAGAGAAATGAAACGACGTTTAACAGGTTGCTAGAAGAAAACAAGGAACTTGAAATGGCGCTCGAGATGTAAACAGGACGCCATTTTAGCCCCAGTTAGAGACAAAGAATGGCAACATTAAAGCATTACTCTCTAATGGTTCTGATAATAGGTAGCCATGATTCACTGAGGTTGTAGCCTGTGGAAGATAGGAAAACTTAAAGGGTCCACCTTTTCAATACAAAAATGTTATAGTCTGGCTCTTCAGAAATGTGTGCGCATGTGTTTTGTAGTCAAGAATCATTCAAGACGAATATTCTCGCACTGCAAGATGTGTGGTTAAGGCTATTTTTAATATGTATAACTTTTGCTTTCTCAATGATTCATTTGTTTCTATATTCGTCCCTGTTTTTATCTCCTTGTAAGATGTGTATTGTTTAATGTAACGCCTTGTGTAATATAAATGCCTACATGCTGGCCTATTTCCCACATTTTGGCTGATGACGACGCCAAACAGCATCGAAACTAGTTCCAAGTGCAAATATATGTTATAAATAAAACTGTAACATTTTTGTATTGAAAAGGTGGACCCTTTAAGTTTTCCTATCTTCCATTCTCGGTTCAATACGGACAAAAATGAAATTCTTAGATTTAAATGTTGTAGCCTGTATCGCGGTTGAAATTATCTGGGTGTTTACATATTTCAACCGCCTCCCTGATAATTCTTGGGCGATATTGCTTTATACGGGCAAGAACATCCACTTCTTGGAAACGACATCATGACCAGGTGTTAAGGCATGATCAGCAACAGCTGATTTATCAGGTTGGTTGAGTCTGATACATCTGGTATGTTCTTTGATGCGAGTACATACCGTTCTCGAAGTCTGCCCAATATAAACCTTGCCTCAAGTACAGGGAACTCTGTAGATCCCAGGTTGTTGCAATTTAGGCAAACTATCCTTAGTTGGTCGCTGGAGTTGCCTAATCTTAATTGATGTTCCAAAAACAGTTCCTACATGGTACCTACGTAAGATTTTAGCAATATGATCCGTTGTGTTTGTATGTAAGGCAGGTAAGCAGTTCCTTTTTACATCTATTTTCCTTAACAGACGTCCGATTATGTGTCGATTTCAGAACCGTTGAGATCAAAGCTCTGCTGTAACCGTTGCTCTCAAAGATGGTTCTCAAGGTGTTAACTTCCTCTTGTAGAGCTGACACTTTACAAATCCTTCTGGCTCTGGTAGTCAGAGTTGTAAGGATTTCTCACAATATTGCCAAGACTAATGGTTATACTAGACATTTTATAATATAATAAACAAAATCAAACATGCCCTTCAGCCACTTTGGCTTGAGAAAAAGTGTGGAGAACCACAATTTCTACCTTCACATTCAATAACAAAATCATTGACCAGTTCTCTAATATCTTTAGCAAGCATGACCAAAAAAATAGCTTACAAAACAGTAATAACAATGCCTCTATTTATTTTTCATAATACCTGTTCTATCAATCAAAATACAGTAGTAGGTTTTCCTAAGTGGGGGGGGGGGCTCTTTAAACTCAAATGCAGTAGTTATGATGCCACATGTTGACCAATGCCTCTATTTTTCATACTACCTGTTCTATCAATCAAAATACAGTAATAGGTTCTCCTAAATGTGGGGAGGGGGTCTCTTTAAACTCAAATGCAGTAGTTATGAAGCCACACGACCAAACGGGCAAAAGCTTTACTACACAGTATGCAGGACATGTCAATACAGTAAAATACAACAGATTTTCTGCTTTGGGCCAATATATTAAGGAATTCAATCCCAAGTTTACATCCATTGGGCAAGACATGAAGATTCTGAAAGTGGCTGATAAGGGCTCAATGCTTAACATAATGGAGAATTGTTTCATCCATTTACAGCAATATTCTAATCCTAATTGCAATCGCAGTTAGATATCTTAAAAACCTGACATCTTATTGGCATTTTTCTGATTTATGATAAACGAAGGTCAGCTAAAAATCAAAAACTCCTCTCTCGCAATAATTTATATAAACCCCCAAGCAACCTTCCACCATCCCACACCCCTCAGCTTCGCCATAGCAGAAACCACACCTCACCTCTCCTTCCTTTCAAGTATGTCTGTTCAGTGACAGTGTTATTTCTATTACGTAATCGACAACACACATTGGACTCTGCATGGGGGGGGGGGGGGGGGGTTATGTCACAAACTTCCATTCCTTTTTTTTAACAGAGCTTTCTTGTTCATTCATCTGACACGTTTATTAACTAGATATACATTGAAAACAACTCTAACAGATCTTCTCATAAACTCCCAATAAACTATATCAAGAAGTCCACAATAAATATTTAATCATGTTGTTTCAAGTACAAAATTGTCAAATACTATGTCATGTTGTTATGATGTAACTGATCAGTTGTGTGAATCTCTGGAAGTATTCTGCGACATTGTGTATGTCATTAATGTCTATATTTATCTTATTTACACCTGTAAAATCAAACCTTGGTCTTGGGGAACCATTCACAACGAAGTGAACTGGCGGAGTTACATTTTGAACATCGTCCGTGTCATTTGGTTTGTCTGGAACAACTTCACTGTCCTCTTCGTCAGTATGAATCCACTCATCATCATCAGATAAAGAAGATACCTCATCACTTTCCGCTTCTAAAACTGTCGAAATACCCGCACAGTCAAGCCGATTTACTTTGTTTGGAAGCCATGCTTTGCGACATAAATGGCTGCGCGGAAACTTCGTGCAATTCGCCAAAACAAATACATGTCACGAAACTGTGACAGCTCCAAAAAACAATACACAGCTTGATCTCGTGGAAAACATATCAACTAATGCGATAGATTCCATGGCAACGGCATATGCCTTTACACTCAAGATAAATACGCGATAAATTTTACGATCGACTAATGCTGTCATACCCACTGTAGAAGCCCAGCGCGAAAACGTCTAAAGACGTCAAACCCACTCGAACATAAGTTTTTCGTTGAATAAAGAACTAATATAATCTTCATGTTCATTTAATAAATGAACAGACCCTATCCTTCTGGGACCAGAAACAAATAAAACTTGGCCTAAAACATCAGATGGGCCGTTCACCTAACTGTTACGCTCCTTTAAACAACAAAGAACAAAATGTCAAATCAAATAGCTGCCATTCCTTATCATTTGGTTTGTTAAATGTGCATACTTGCACTTACACATTCAGTTTTTTCAGGTATCCACGGACCTTTTTCTGGTTGGGATTACTAACTATATGTATATTTACTAGGTGATGTACCCGTGCTTTGCTACGGAATACAGAATTTTAGGTTAGGTAGTGTACACGAGTAAGATGGCATACGTCTTTTCTCATGTGAAGACCGGGTTAGGAAATTCTCATTGTAATGGTAGGCTTTCTTGCGGATCCAACAGTCCAAAGTTCGAAAGCTGGAGTGACCAGGCCGCAGATAGCCGTTTATTGTGCACACTGCTTATTCCAATCAGCGCCTCGGAGTAGGGATCGAATAGGTGGTACGTACCAGCAGTATCAGAATTTGTTTGAACCAGAAGAATGGTATGCTAAAGAAGAAAGTTATCTAACTCCCCAGCTACTCCCTGTCAGTATTCAGGCAGGATGTTATACTCTGTACATAGCAGCAATTCCATTTATCCGAGATGAGTGGCAGCAGAAGAGACAAAGAACATCACAACAAACACTGGTCAATGTAATGTTAGTGTTGACCAATTTTAATAGCTTTCAGTATTGTAGGTCTTCACATTTAGTTTTCCTCCAACTCTGAAATGCCACTCTTATCTAGTCGGCACAATTAAACTGAATAAAACATAAATAATGATTGGAAATTATATTCTCTCTAACTTTTGTTACATAGTACTTTTCAATAGGTGTCTAAAAGTTGAATTTTTGGCACCTTCCCCTAAACTACCATTTCACTCAGCATGAATAAAATTATTTGTAGCCTAGATTGTAGTGGCTCATTCCCAAACTTCACATATCAATTTTCATACATTATCTTCAGCCATTTTCTCATGATGCGCAAATATGCATACATACAGAGATGATGGAAAATTAATAGTGCATTTCCTTGTTACTGTGGACACGTCCGATACAGAAATACTATTTTTAAAATCTGAGTGATGTACAGACAAAACTCTTATTTTAGATATACAATTATTTATCACAATTTTCGATTCGGAAACATAAACATCAAACATTTGGCAACTCTGTCGCTTTTCTGCCATTTTAGTCTCTTTCTCCTCTATGGGGTGGCCTACCACTCCTAGCCCTGTAGGCAGACACCTCTTTCTCAAGAATGTTTGGTTTCAGGTACAACAGACACGTGCATGATCTCATTAGAGGGGAGCCACAGTACGACGACACAGTGGGAATAAGCAGGGAATGAAATGCTGTAAAAAATATTTTTCAATTTGTGAATAGAAAATTTCAAATAACGCTCAGATTTTATTATATATAGGGCCTATTCATGTCTTCGGTTAATCAATTTTATAGTTCTCGTGGCTGAAGATGACCTCGGTGGAGGTTGAAACTTGTACCATAATGTTTTTAAGCATTTAAATTATTAATCAAAGTGTATTGAATAGTTGGAAACCTTTCTTTTCTCTACTTGAACTTTAATTGTTTTCAATACGAATCATTATGAAAATCATAGCTCATGATACCTCATCTTTGCAGAAAATCTTTGTGAAATAGTGCGACAATCTCTAACAACACAAACTGCAGACACAGTCTACTGTATAGTGTAATTTTTATGCATACTTGGCAATTTAATATAATCTGCTAGAATCCCTCCCAGTTAATGTGACAGCCCTCTGACAGTTGGGACAAGTTATATTTATTTATTTATTTAGCATATGGCCCATACAATCAAGTTGAATACAGAAATGAATTATATACATACTTACATAACAGGAAAACAGTGAACAAGAAAAGACTCCTTACAATTGAATGCCAAGATCATTGATCTACTGTATTGCTTCTGGAGTTGCCATCAGAAAATCCACTTTGTTGCCTGTGTATGTCCGCATTTCACACTCTCTGACAATGTGGTGTATGGTTTGTCATGCAGCTCTGCAGTCACATGCAGGTGTCGGCAACTTGTTCCATTTAAACAGTTGTCTCTTCATCTGACATGGCCTCTTCGTATTCTGTTCAGAGCAGTCCATGTTTTACGTGGTAGCTGGAATCCACTTGGAAGTTTGGCATTCGAGAACATACTGTGCAGGTGCATCTCCGTTGATGCTTCCCACAGTCTTTTCCACTCTGTAGTTGGGTTGTAGCCTCTAGCAACCATGTCTGAGCCGTTATGTAAAGTTGGATAGCATGAACGTAATCTGTGTTGGTTGGTAGCTCGTAGATCTTCATGTACAGGTAGATCGGGGTTCCTTAAGATTTTATTGAATTCCTTGATGAGAGTGGTGGATCTGCATAAATCAGATGGCATTATTCCAGGAAAAAGCGGGAGACAATGAGTTGGCATAGATTGAATTGTGCCAGTTATTATGCACCTAGTGGAATTCGATTGAGTATCAATTTCTTGTATGATGACTGTTCATCCATACTGGAGCACACTACTCGGCACTTGAATACACCAAGCCTAAAGCTGAAGACCGTAAAATGCTTGCCGAAGAACCCCAGGTATTCCACAAAGCTTATGAATGATGATACGTGTTTTCAGTTTCTGTGCCGAGTTCAGCAGATGCTGCTTGTAGGATGGTGTTCGATCCAAGGTTACTGAAAGATATTTTGGGTTCCAGTTGTGGTGAAGTATCCTGCCGAGTAACTCGCATTCAATTTAGTGTTTGCTAAGTTATTGTTTAAATGGAAACAAGACACCTTTGTTTTATTGGTGTTGGGCTTAAGTCTCCAGCTCCTTGAAGTATGTTTCCAAAATGGACAACTCCCTTCTTAACATCTCCAGTTTCCTCCAGTTCTTTGTGTTGCACAGCTAATGCTATATCGTCAGCATGGCAGAATTTCTGTGATGTAACTTCAGGAACATCAGATATATATAAGCTGAACAGGAGTGGCGAAAGGACTGAACGTTTAGGCAAACCATTTTTAAGCTTCCTCTCCTTGCTCACATTGTTCCCGATGATAACCTGAAGCCTCCTATCACTCAGAATATTGTTCATAAGTCTTGCTATCCTTTTGCATGGTATGACGCGGAGAAGTTTATAGTCCATACCTTCCCTCCACACAGTATCAAATGCAGCAGCGAGATCAACGAAAGAGAGGTTTTCAATATTCTTTGTAACCCTATTTGTATGAATGTTGTAAGTGCCAAAACTTGATCACAACAGCTGCAACCTAGTCTGAAGCCTGCCTGATCCATGGGAAATTCCAATGGCATGTGTCCAGTTCATAAGATAACTGAAAAATTCTGCCAGCCATTTCTTCGCATTTTGTCCCAGATTGATCAAGAACTTGGGATGAACTCTATTGAAGCCAGGAGCATTAAATGGTTTTAGATCTTTCAATGCTGTATCAGTATCTGGATACTGTGAAGGGATTTGCATATTCTGAAGACAGATGCTGTTGACTTCAAGACTTGAAGTTGTCATCTGATAAATTTGGTGTGTCTCTTGTCACCTGGAAATCATAACATTACAGTGATGTGAGAGGCAATTTGATCAGATGTAACTTATGCCAGTTCTCTGCATACTGGTGGGCTTCTTCCTAATTTTCTGAGAAGGCTCCTAGCTTCTCTGCTAGAGCGAGTAAAATCTATCCTCAACTGCTTCTATCCACTTATGCCTTCGAGAGGAGTCCAGACTGGACAGAAGCTTGGTTGCTGTCTTAGGATCTCCGCATCGTTGAAAGTCTTGGTATAGTGCTTCACTTCATTCCATCCAGCGATATATTCTTTGTGGTAACCTCTTGGAATGAACTTTTTACCTGTTCCTATAACTGCACCAGCAAAATGCCTATTGTTAGATTTAGGAGGAATCCATCGGATGCACTTATCAAGTTTTGCTGTGAAATTGGTTCAGTCAGCTTTACGAAAGTTCCAACGAGAATGTGGTGTTGATCTAATTACAAGGATTGTGATACCTATTTCAGTTAGGATGGGCCTATGTTGGCTATGTGGAAATTCACTAATCTTCTTTCCCGTGGTGGTTTCTGGAAAACCATTTTCATTACAGCTTACAAAACAGAGGTCTGGATTTGTATCTTTGTTCCACGCGTCTGATCTATATGGGCCCTTGTCTGTAGCATCAAAAATTAAATGGTGGTCATTTTCCTCTGCCCATTTCACGAGCATTCTATTATTTTCATAATTTTTTGAGTAGTTCCGGGGTCCACGGTGACTTTTAAAGTTCGTAACATAAATTGCAGGATGCTTTGCAATATGTAAGACATGTTCAGGCCAGGGAATATTATGTGGTTTGCAGACATTTGTTACTGTAATGCCATGCAACTTTCTGACAACTGTATGTATATTTCCGTCCGTGTTTTCAGAAATCAGCGAAGCTTCATTTATGTTGTTACGGATGTAGATGGCTATTCCATACACATCGTGATGTCACTCCAAGAGCAGTATAACCAGAGATGCGACCTCTGCTTCGAAACTGATCTGCATTAGAAACATGTGTTTCCTGTTGTCCATTAAGAGTTTCAGTAGGCAGTCATGCTTTGCTGATGCTTTCGACATTTAATTGGAGGAGTTGAATGGTTTTTCCAATGTTTCTTGTTAGGGAGCTCTTAGAAGAGCTGTGGTGACATGTTTGATATGCCGTATGTAATTGCCAGGAGATTGGAATGATAGATAGAGCCCTGCACGGATATACAAAACAATATCCGCTCCGCATTTTCCGCATCCACCAATGGTTATCCGCATTTGCGGATATTGTAAATATTTAACTACAGTAAGGTACCACCTTGTTCAATACAAATACACTGTTGTTAGATGACTTTTTACATCATATATTTATTGCAGTACTAGTTTCGGCACTCTTATCACGGCACCATCATCAGCTGTGGAATAAGTAGAGAAAACTTAAAGATATACCAATACAAAACAACATACTGATATACTTAACTCCTTAATTTTTATGTAATGGTAAGTTTAAAACTCAAAGTTACAAGCAAGATAACCCTTGTGAGTCGAAATTGTAAAATCTCATGAGTTGTCCTTAAAATTCTGTGATGGCTATAATTTTTTACATTCGTAAAAATGAAGTTCAACAACATTCCTAAAATCGTGAAATTAAAGCTGAATCAAGTCCTAAAATGTTAAAATGTTCATTTCACAGATGCATTAGTTGCCATGTGTTGGATAAAAACTTGTCGTGTTCATTAAATTGCCAGACTGTGTGTCGTCTTCCGATGTTTGTTGATATGTGGGAGCTTAGTTCTTATGTTGTGTTTCTAGTGGTTGGAACTGATTATTTGCCCTGATGTTATTAAGTGGGCATAGCCTCTCAGTTCAATAACCCTGTAATGATGAAAGTCCTCTGTTAATAGAAAAGCTAGATAAAGATATAAAGAACCTGATTGAATCAAAATGTTGTTGAAGTTGACTCACCTCAACAGTTATGTACTTTGCCCGCGTCTGCAGCACGACAAGTGTGTCTGCTTGTGTCGAGTGCGATGTGATGAAGCGTTAAGGAAGGGGAAGTAGGGGCAGCAAGGGGAATGTTTCTGGAACGTTGGCAATGTAGGAGAGGGTCCGGGGGGCGTTGCGGATGAATACAGTAGAATGAGAAACTGTTACGTAAAGTTCGAAAGATGGACGAATTTTCCGGAATTCTTAGCTTGTTGAGTAATAGAATCAAGCAATCGTATAATACTTTGGGTTTCTCGGAAATTTCATTCAAATTTAGGTTAGCGTTATAATACTGGTCTAGATGTATTTGACACGCTTCTGTGATGTCAAGCCTCGGTCCCTTGGATAGTGTTTCCATTATTTCAAAATCGTGATCTATGTCTGTGAATTTATGTTTATATTCATGGACATGTTGGCCTACGGCTGAAAATCTATCGTATTTCACAGCATTGAGGTGTTCTTGATATCTAACATTAAAGCTGCGCCCAGTTTGCCCTATATATCCGCTCCCACAGACATTATAGCTGCGCCCAGTTTGCCCTATATATCCGCTCCCACAGTCTTTGCATTCAAACCTGTATACACCTGATTTAGAGTATGGGTTGACCTTATTAACAACTGATGCATTATGCAAAATTTCAGTGCTTCTGTTATCTGTTTTGAACGCAATCCTAATGTTACGTTTCTTAAAAATGTTCGTAACTTTATAAACCTCTTTGTTGAACTTAAAGGTTGCGATTTCTTTTGATTCAAGTTTATCTTTAGTCAGGGTTGTATACTTATTATCCGCTCTATGAAATTCCCTTTAAAGCCATTAGCCTTAGCCATAGCTCGAATAAGGTTCAGTTCCTTGTCCAAGTCTCGCTTGGACATTGGTTCGCTAAACGCGCGATTAACCTGGCTGTTATAGGTCGCGCGTTTATGAGCTGCAGGGTGTGTAGAGTCTTGTCGTATTGTAACTGAAGTTTGTGTGGGCTTCCTGTAAATGCTAAATGAAAATGAAGAGGGGTGTCTATTAATCTTTAAGTCTAGATAATTAATGGATTTTTCTATTTCAGATTCCAAAGTAAATTTTATATCAGTATCGATTGTGTTGAGATTATTCAGAATGTTAGAGGCGTCAGATATGCGTTCATCCAGAATAACAAAGTGAATATGTTTCCTAACATTGAAACTTCAAAATTGCTTCCTATCATTGCTAGGTATTTGAAGAAATATAGTCGCCTAAGCAATTTCGAAATCGAAGACTTCATGGCGTTGTTAAAGTTATTGGTCAACAACAATTACTTCACATTTTGATCAGATCATTTATAAACAGGATGGCCTCGCAATGGGGTCACCGGCCTCGGGGATCTTGGCAGAGATTTATCTAGATTTTTTAGAAGATACGCAAATAATTAATAATGACAAATTTAAGAATATTGTATTTTGGTCCAGGTATGTAGACGATACCTTTGTTATTCTGGATGAACGCATATCTGACGCCTGTAACACTCTGAATTGAATAATCTCAACACAATCGATACTGATATAAAATTTACTTTGGAATATGAAATTGAAAAATCCATTAATTATCTAGACTTAAAGTATAATAGATATCCCTCTTCATTTTCAGGTAGCATTTACAGGAAGCCCACACAATCTTCAGTTACAATACAACAAGACTCTACACACCCTGCAGCTCATAAATGCGTGACCTATAACAGCCTGGTTAATCGCGCGGTTAGCGTACCAGTGTCCAAGCGAGACTTGGACAAGGAACTGAACATTATTCAAGCTATGGCTAAGGCTAATGGCTTTAAAGGGAATTTCATAGAGCGGATAACAAGTAAATTTAAATATCGCCCACCCACAACCCTGACTTGAATCAAAAGAAATCGCAACCTTTATGTTCAACAAAGACGTTTATAAAGTTACGAACATTTTTAAGAAACGTAACATTAGGATTGCGTTCAAAACAGATAATAGAAGCATTGAAATTTTGCATAATGCATCAGCTGTTAACCCATACTCTAAATCAGGTGTATACAGGTTCGAATGCAAAGACTGTGGGAGTGGATATGTAGAGCAAACTGGGCGCAGCTTTAATGTTCGATATCAAGAACACCTCAAAGCTGTGAAATACAATAGATTTTCAGCCATAGGCCAACACGTCCATGAATATAAACATACATTCACAGACATAGATCATGATCTTGAAATAATGGAAACCCTATCCAAGGGACCGAGGCTTGACTTCACAGAAGCGTGTCTAATACATCTAGACCAGTATTATAACGCTAACCTAAATTTGAATGAAATTTCCGAGAAACTCAAAGTATTATACGATTGCTTGATTCTATTACTCGACAAGCTAAGAATTCCGGAAAATTTGTCCATCTTTCGAACTTTACGTAACAGTTTCTCATTCTACTGTATTCGTCCGCAACGCCCCCCGGACCCTCTCCTACATTGCCAACGTTCCAGAAACATTCCCCTTGCTGCCCCTACTTCCCCTTCCTTAACGCTTCATCACATCGCACTCGACACGAGCAGACACACTCGTCGTGCTGCAGACGCCGCACAAAGTACATAACCGTTGAGGTGAGTCAACTTCAATATTTTGATTCAATCAGGTTCTTAATATCTTTATCTAGCTTTTCTATTAACAGAGGACTTTCATCATTACAGGGTTATTGAACTGAGAGGCTATGCCCGCTTAATAACATCAGGGCAAATAATCAGTTCCAACCACTAGAAACACAACATAAGAACTAAGCTCCCACATATCAACAAACATCAGAAGACGGCACAGTCTGGCAATTTAATGAATACGACGAGTTTTTATCCAACACATGGCAACTAATGCATCTGTGAAATGAACATTTTAACATTTTAGGACTTGATTCAGCTTTAATTTCACGATTTTAGGAATGTTGTTGAACTTCATTTTTACGAATGTAAAAAATTATAGCCATCACAGAATTTTAAGGACAACTCATGAGATTTTACAATTTCGACTCACAAGGGTTATCTTGCTTGTAACTTTGAGTTTTAAACTTACCATTAGATAAAAATTAAGGATTTAAGTATATCAGTATGTTGTTTTGTATTGTTATATCTTTTAAGTTTTCTCTACTTATTCCGCAGCTGATGATGGTGCCGTGATAGAGCGCCGAAACTAGTACTGCAATGTCCGACTCGTTGGCTGAACGGTCAGCGTACTGGCCTTCGGTTCAGGGGGTCCCAGGTTCGATTCCCGGCCGGGTCGGGGATTTTAACCTTAATTGGTTAATTCCAGTGGCATGGGGGCTGGGTGTATGTGTTGTCTTCATCATCATTTCATCCTCATCACGACGAGCAGGTCGCCTACGGGAGTCAAATATAAAAACCTGCACCTGGCGAGCCGAACCCGTCCTGGGATATCCCAGCATTAAAAGCCATACGATATTTCAGTACTGCAATAAATATATGTTGTAAAAAGTCATCTAACAACAGTGTATTTGTTTTGAACAAGGTGGAACCTTAAAGATTTTAATTTTAATTGTGATCTCAGTTCAATACGGGCAAATAAGATGAAGTTCCTCACGTTTACTGATAAATCTCTTAACATAATACAATAGGCCTGGCATCAGGACCCCTACAGTCACAGGTTTATTAGAGATTTCCTCTTGCGACAACTACCGACGTATTGATCTCTGTTCCTTCTTTCCATTAATTGTGGGCAGGAATCAGGAAGGCTCAGGTCATATTTACGGCTTTGTGGTCTCAAGGCTCTTTATGTATTACCATTCAGCCATACCACTGTCAAGGGTTGCCTAATTGCAAACAAAAATAAAAGTATACATGAGGGGAAATCAATAGTCATTATTTAGAAATTATCTACAAATTTATCCGCACTGCCATACTATTTGTATCCGCCAAGACACTAACTTCGCGGATATCTGCATGGCTCTAATGATAGACTGGCTGCAAAATATATTGTTACTCACTTAGCACCAACCGGTGGTCACGTGTAGGGTATTTTGAGGTTAATTCTACGGATGTGAACATCATCAACCCCCTGTTCTGATACGGATGTAGTCGATGTAACCTATTATTCCAAGAAACAAAATGTATCGGTTATTAGGAATCTTCGTCAAGTTGACAGGTATAGGATTTTCCCTTGTGCTATGGTCAAGATACATGTCCCTTATTATCTCTTGAAAAGCAAAATTGCATTTTAAACTGTACCCCCTATACATTTCAATAGAATTGTTGTGATTTCTTAGCATACAACCTTCAGGAGGCTATCAAACAAACCTTACTCTCCAGAATAGTCTCAACAGTATAGTTCTTACCTTTTACTATATTGTGTGTTTCATACTATATTCGCTCCTGAAATTTAAGGTTAAACAGTGTCCTTGACAGTTTTCAAAAATCGGCTTTAGGCCGTGTATAATGTCTTTGCAATGTGGCAACCCTATTTAGACAATAAGTACTACATCTAAAATCTTCCCAATATCTCTTTGTAAGAGTCAAATCCTGACAGTTAAAGCATGTGTGTGTATCAAGAAACCAAGATGTCAAATTTTATAGATGTTTCAGACATCCGGGAAATGTCAGACTCGTTGGCTGAACGGTCAGCGTACTGGCCTTCAGTTCCGAGGGTCCCGGGTTCGATTCCCGGCCGGGTCGTGGATTTTAACCTTAATTGGTTAATTTCAGTGGCACGGGGGCTGGGTGTATGTGTTGTCTTCATCATCATTTCATCCTCATCACGACGCGCATGTCGCCTACGGGTGTCGAATAGAAAGACCTGCAACTGGCGAGCCGAACCCGTCCTGGGATATCCCAGCACAAAAAGCCATACGACATTTCATTTCATCCAGGAGATGCATTAGTTTTTTTTTTTTTTTTTTTTCAAGTTGCACAAATGATTTCCACAAAAATATTGGTCATGAGATTGTCTTGGAAATTCTCCAACATGAATTTCAAACTGCCCGTAAAGCTTCTGTAGCTAAGAGAGAAAAAAGTGTTGTAGATAAAAGTTTCCGCGTCATTCATGTTAAGAATGTTATAGATTTTGCCTGGGTAAAACATTACCAAGGATTACATGGAAGATTTTAGAAACAAAATGGGATGTGGTCTAACAGTGCAAGGACATAGAGCAAGGTCAGTATAGGAAGGTCTGGTCACACTACCACAATCCTTTGCGGTGATGGCCATATTGGGTCTTAAGCATCGTTATGATGTGGGGGGGGCCAATGTGATAATATGAAATATATTTGCATTTTTAAGGGAAATGGCAACTGCGCTACACCAAATTGTCAGAATAAGTCAACTGGCGGGATTATAGTGCCTCGCTTTGCAGTGATAAGCAATGGTGAGCTCAGTGGATATGGTAAAAATTTACAGGCGTGATAAATGGCAACCCACTTACAATTCCTTCTTGTTCCAGGTTAGTAAGTTATTACAATGGAATTATTCCTGAAGAATCACATGTTTATATGAATTTTTTTTGTATTTGTCGGTTCCAATAGGTATTTTCTTCTGATATCATTTTGATGAATCGCAATTTTAACAGAAGAGTGTAGATGGACGGTACCACTCAAGTGGAATTCGATCTCAAAAATGTTTCTAATCTACCCAAGTCTGTAAAATGTTACAGGAAAGTTTCCAAACAAAGATGTTTTTTGAAAAGAAGTAGCACATGTAATAGGAACTGTATAATATTATTCGTGTTTTCTTTTTCAAGTTAACTACACAAGGGAGGTTGTTTAGGAAAAAATGAAGTATGGAGCCTGGCACAAGTAAGCTAAGTGACAGAAAAAAGCCAGGACTCAGCTAAGGGCCCCGTAGTCGCCAATCCGGGATTCCAAGTTAAGACTCTGGGAGCCTCCTTTAGTCACCTCTTACGACAGGCAAGGGGATGTTCTTCTACCACCGCCATCCACGGGGGGTAAATATTTTGAAAGCCTATACAAACAGGTTCGCAGTTATATTCCTCAAGTGTTATACCACTCCTACAACAGTGATACATGTGATTCGAATGATAAGTGTAGCCCAATATTCACATAATGTCTAAGTATTCTTCTTATTCTTTTTTACAATATGCTTCATGTCGCACCGACACAGGTCTTATGGTGACAATGGAATAGGAAAGGGCTAGGAGTGGGAAGGAAGCGACCGTGGCCTCGTGATTAAGGAACAGCCCCAGCATTTGCCTGGTGTGAACAACGGAGAAACACGGAAAATCATCTTCAGGGTTGCCAACAGTGGAGTTCGAACCCACTATCTCTCGAATACAAGTTGATAGCTACGTGACTGAAATCGCACAGCCACTTGCTCGGTCTTCTTCTTATTATGATGATGAAGATGATGGAGAAGAGTATTACCTTGATTTTTTTGCCAAAAGCCAACTGAAGACTGTAGCCCTACAAATTATTATCACCTGTTTTCAAATGATGTTGACATAAACATAATACAGATGTCAGGTTTGAACCATTTTGTGGGGTCTAATCTAATACATCTAGGGTATCCCCTTCTCGTCGCAAGAAGCAACTAAAGGGGCCCCAGTGACTCTTAACTTGAGAGCGTGGGTTGGCGACCACGGGGCCCTTAGCTGAGTCTTGGCATTCTTTCCACTTACTTGTGCAGGGCTCCTCACTTTTCCTATCGTATCCGATGTTCCTTGGTCAACTCTTGTTCTTTTCTGACCCCAACGGTATTAGAGCAGTTGAAGCTTTGGAAGTCTTTCATTTTCACGAACTTCGTGGCCTTTGTCTTTCATTGGCGAATACCACAATTTTTCGAAGTGTCGGATCGTTTCAAAATTTCCCCTCTGATTAGTGTTAAAAGTGGATGGTTGCCCAATAGTACTTCCTCTTAAAACCGTAATCACCACCACCACTTTGTACTAAGCTGCATGCGTTATCTATAAACTAGTTAGAGTAGCTAAGAACATTACTCTTGTTATATATGAGAAGAGTATTTTTGCCTCAGAAACCAAAGAATTTACCACATTAATGGATAACAACAGCATGCGGCCACTATCCAGTATTCGGGAGATAGTTTTCTCGAACCCCACTGTCGGCAGCCCTGAAAATAGTTTTCCATTTTCACACCAGGCAAATGCTGGGGCTGTACCTTAATTAGGGCCACGGCTGCTTCCTTCCCACTCCTAGCCCTTTCCTGTCCTGTTGTTGCCATAAAACCTATATGTGTCCATGCTACGTAAAGCAACTGGCAAATAAAAAAAAAGAAAAAGATAGCAGCGAACATAATTTAATGCACTCAACTCGAGAGGCATTCAGTCTTTGTCAACATGCTCAAGTAAACTTCTAGAAACGCAGTACCTGTTATTAGTGTCTTAATGCAGGAAATGCTTGAGGAAATTTACTACAACTGTCTTTAAATATGTTTTAAGTTCAATATTTCATCTATTCATGATATAATAGAGATACTGTACAGATTTCTATGTTTCTGCAAGTGAGATTATGTATTTTGACAGACAGTATTGATTAGAAACACGGTAAGATCAAGTAACATAGAAGTGAAAGAGTATACATGAGCACTTCTCCTTATTCTTGTTTCTCAAAAAGAAAGAAATTTAGGTTCAATAAATTATCTTCCTATTCAAATAGCTATGAATGCATTTATGTCATTTATGAGTTGTACAGTTATATATACATGAACAGCAGACGCCCAGTTAAATTCTGCATGAGAAATAGTTGTTCGTTTGTTTTCTGCTCAATATTTGGTGCCTAAATCCTCTAAATTCGAATACACTTGAGTTTGGTTGCGTTCACTTAAGGACCCAATATGGCGGCTCCATAAGTAACATTCATGACTTGACCTCCATAGACAGACCTTGTCATAGAGTAATTACAGCAAGAACAGCATTCTTTGTACAAATGCACAAAATTTGTGTTGCTCGGGACTGGGATGATTAGATTTGGTATCGCCCCGTCAGGGATATTAAAAAAAGAAAGAACGGTTCTAATTTTCAAAGATGGTGACCACATAATTTAAAGAACGGGAGGCCCATAATGATTTCTCCATTCTTAGACGAGGTGCTTTGCAGATACCTCAGCATATCTTGTCACCAGAGAGGCTTTGGTTCAATACTGGCAATGCATATTGTAATGTGTTGGCTGGGTACATAAATAAAGACAGAACTTGGCAGCGTTGTACTTCTAAAATTTATTTACTACTTGCTAAAATTACACATTAACATCCAGGATTACAGACCTCACAGTTTACACTCGTGACACATAGTTACACAGTATTTTTCTCTCTCTCTCTCTCTCTCTCTCTCTCTCTCTCTCTCTCTCTCTCTCTCTCTCTCTCTCTCTCTCTCTCTCATTTACACCAGTACATGCTGACTACACTCGCCAGTACTACAGTCTCAAAGTCACATTGGTTGGCATTGGCACAGTCCATAGCCCACACACAACAGTCTTGCAGTTTGATACTATATAATATTTGCTTTATGCAAATTAATTAATTATTTATAGTACATCTTTTGTTCTTTGGGAACATCTTCAGCTACATTACATTGCATAGGTGAAATTTCAAAGAATTTTTCTTCTCAAAAAAACATCTTAAAAGTACCTTGTTATGCTTTAAAAAACATTAATTTTAAGATAAAAATAATTAAAATATATGAGGGGTGGAGTAGAGCAGAGAAATGGGAAAGGAAAATTGATCTACTTATGTTCTAACCTAATTTAAAACCATTTCTATTCACATGAACAGATGTTTAAAAAAACTTTAGTATCCAGCACTCTTGTTCATCTATGATGTGTGTGTTTTCTTGTTGTTTATTATTTGAAATGTTTCTGAGAAATACATTTTTCTTGTCGATCACCATCATCATTTCCCTTTATCCAGCTGTAGCCGGGTAGGGGCAAATATGGTTCCTCTCAACTTTCTTCGGTCTTTCCACCACTCCTCCTCCAACCCTGTGTCCCAGTTCAGGTTTCTTTCTATAATACTGCGTTGGATTGTGTCCTTCCATCTCAATCGTGGTCGTCCATGGCCTCTCCTTGCATTTGCATTTCCATCACCCTTTTTTTTTTGGCATTCTTTCATCACTCTTTATTGCCCAAACGATCTTAGTCGGCTCTTCTCTATATCTCAGCATCCAGGCGAGCATTCACCGTTAATTCACTCCCCAGGTATTTTAACATCTCCACTACATCCAGGGGCTTGTCTGCAAGTCTAATCTGACCTTTCGCTTCTTTCTCCCCTCTAGTCATAACAAGGATTTTCTATACTTATTTTCAATCCACATTTTTCAATCTTCCCATTCACAAAATCCAACTGTTCTTGAACCTTCATGTCCTCTTCTCCCCAAATCACAATATCATCTGCAAATAACATGATGTTCATTTCTCTTCCTCCATATGTTGCTTTTGCTGTTCTCATGATGTCATCCATTACTATTGTAAACAGAATTGGCGATAGAACACTTCTGTCTCAGCCCACTAGTGATTTTGAACCAACTTGTCCTGCCAACTTGTGTTTGCACGCAACTACAACATTCAGTGTGCATTGCCATGATCATTTTTATTAATCCCTGCCCAATTCCTTTTTGCACCAGACTGTCCCAAACTTTAGTCCTGGGGACACTGTCATATGCCTTTTCAATGTCAATGAATGTTGTCACCATATCGTTCCCATACTCTTTTCCATTAGTTGTCTCATAATGAAAATGGGTGCTATTGTTGACCTTCCACATCTGAAACCAAACTGATTTTCCTGTGTCTGATTTTCAACCCTCAACCTTATCCTACTTTCCATTATCTTCTCCATTATCTTAGCAACATGCGATATCAGAGTAATTCCCCTGTAGTTCTTCAATACTTTATCGCCTTTCTTAAAAATTGGGATGATTATTCTTTTTTGCCAATCCTCAGGGACCTCCTTATTCTTCCAGACTCATGAGAACTGCAGGCCTACAGCTCCAGCTGCCTTTATCATCTCCTCTGAAAGTTCATCTATTCCAGCAGTTTTCCATTTATCTTTCTTACTGCCATTTCAATTTCATTCATTGTAATTTCTTTATCCCTTTCTTCATCAACTAATTGCTTTTCCTGGTCATCCATTGAATGACTGTCATCAGTTCTCATGTTCAGCAACTTCTGAAAATACTCTCTCCATCTATTTCTTTTTTCTTCTGGCTTTGTTAATATTATGCCGTCTTCATCCTTCAAAAGTCTGGAGTTTCTTTGATCTCTCTTTTTGTTTCTTAAGATACCATACAACAATTTCTTGCTGCCCTGCATATCATCTCTCCGTTTCTGTGTGTGTAAGGCCCAGCTTTTCCTCTTTTCTTCCTCCACTACTTTCTTGGTAAATAAAATTCTTTGCCTACACATATTTTCTTCTACTTTCTTCAGTCTTAGATATTTTCCATGCTTTCCATGCCATTTTCTTTTCCTTCACTTTAATCCTACCCTATCATTCCACCAATGTGTCTCTTTGTCTTTCACATTTCCTGACGTTCTACCTTATCTGCGCATACAACCAGTGCTTCCTTAAATCTTTTCCATTCATCTTCAACATTCCCCATCTCCGTCCTGGGTACCAAGGGTATTATTTCCCTTTGAAATTCTTCTTGTATACTTTTCTCTTTCTACTTCCATAATTTAATTCTTTTCTCTCTTCTTAATGAGGGTTTTTCAATCTTCCCCACTTTCAATTTTCCTGTCACAACTCTTATATCTCCACCAACGGCTTCTTCAGGCATGGCAACCTGTTAGTGGGACATAGAACTGAAATAGATCCTTAATGCCATTTTCAAAGTAGAGTCTCATCAGCATCATCCTGTCGCTTACGCAGTTTGTGTATTCCACATATTCTTGGATTTCTTTTCTAAGTATGATGGCCACTCCATTTTTTGCCTGAGGTCCTCTGCTGTAATACAACCTGTATCCTTGTTTCAGAGGAATATCTCCCATACCCCTCTTCTCGGTCTCACACAGTTGAAGTATGGCTATATCTTTTTCTTTCATGAAGTCAACCTGTTCTTCTGTCTTTTCCTTCAGTGTCAGGATATATACTGTCGCAATCTTGATGTAGTTTAGTGCTGGTTGCCCACCTCTCACAGTTTCCCCAGCACCCGAAGAGCTGCGCGTTGCTTTTAGCAGGGGACGCCCTAACCTTTTCCAAGGCACCATATCTGCTGTATCCATATAGGCTATTATTATGATGGGCTCGCCACACCCGAAGGCATTTTATACCTTCTGCCAGGTTCAATATTAGGCCGCCCCTAACATGGAGACAGACGCCTTTCGTAGGTGCTCCTCTGTAGTACAGACGCTACAGGTTTGCCCCTTCCGCCATCTCCACCGTACCGAAGTCCACCTTCTCCGCCATAGATGCCGTTGAGGTCTTCGCTCGTTACCCTGTGCTGGGTTCCATACAAAATATTACACACCAGGTCAGTGTGCTCTGGGACTCACATAGGCAGGGGCGCCACTTCCTAGGTAGGGCTGTCTCCAAAGAGGGTCCCTACCTGCTACCTTGTCGATGTTCTATTTTATTAAAAAACTGTTCTCTTCAGATGCTCTTTTCCAAGATGAGTAATATCGTTTGATTTAATTTTATAAAAATATGTCTGTTGAATTTTGTTTATTCCGAGGATCCTGTAATAAACAAAATTCAAGAGACCACTAGGAAACAAGATGTTTTTGAAGAGGACTAAAAATTCTTTGTAATGTCACCTATGCAATGTAGCTGTAGATATTCCCAAGGAACAAAACAAGTACTGTAAATAATTGCTGGGCTGAGTGGCTCAGACTGTTGAGGTGCTGGCCTTCTGACTCCAACTTGGCAGGTTCGATCCTGGCTCAGTCCAGTGGTATTTGAAAGTACTCAAATACGTCTTGTGTCGGTAGATTTACTGTCGTGGAAAAGAACTCCTGCGGGACTAAATTCCGGTACCTTGGCATCTCTGAAAACCGTAAAAAAAAATTGTAGGTAGTGGGACGTAAAGCAAATATATAGTATCAAATAGGTAGAAACTTACTTTTATTGATTGATTTAATGTAAACAAGATGTGATACGGGAAATGAAGCTGATTTCTTGCAAAAGTTCAGGTAGATGTTCGCTGCCCACTATCCCGCAGAACTTGGTTTACAGCCCCGTGTCGGGACCCAGTGTCTTCTTCCATTCTTCCATACTACAACACTTGCTCACATAGCAACTAGCCCCAAGAGACATGCACGACGACAGGCAATAGAGCTATTCTTCAGCTCCATCGGGCAAATGCTCCAACGGACTGTCCACTCAACTCCGGCTGTAACTCGCATCTATTGACAGCAACCTTTGTTCTCATTTGTTTGCTGGTTAAGCTCGTCGCCATCTCTCAGAGTCCGCTTACTTGCTCACTGAACTGAACTGAACTCATTCTAGTCTGTCACCTTGTACTGTACACACGCGGTCAGTCTTTCTATATCCATTGGCAACTCGAAGCTCGTGCAAGCCTCCACATATGGAATATCTTGATCCGCAGTACTCATAGTTTCTGAACCTTGAGGCCCCTAGCGACGTAACAGCCACTGTAGCAGTGTTGTACCAATAGGCACCGGCTCACCCCTATCAGGTTGGCTGTGCAGCGGGAGGCGCAGCCCTGGCACGTCAGCATCGCACAGGACGGGGTCACAATTCATTGCTCCAGCCCCATTCCGCAAAATAATGAACACACCACAATATTAATGCAACTTGTATTAATGGTTGCTTCCAGGCTGCAAAGTCAAAGAAGTTGGACTGTTGTGCTGAGTTTTTTTTATATAACGAAAGCATTCGACTTGTTAGGCTATGAGCACATCATCAGCACTCAGGCTTCATGTGAATTGTCTCGGAATCTAAAAGAGCTGGTTATGAAATTAAGGGAGAACGGGGTATTTCGCAGGCAACGTTAGCATGCCTCTGTCTTAATTGGTGCTGCTACCTAGCGCCAAGTGCTCCTCTTCCACATCAGCTTAAACTCCAGTTGGATGCCAATGTGAGGTGAAGTGTATTTTCTATGTGACTGTAACACTGTGCAGCTGTTAAGTGCAAGAGTAACTACATATATGGTTCCTTTATATATGGATAGTGCCTGTAAAATTTGCGTTCAGTTCTGTAATATCTCAACCCTATAGAACTCCTTTGAACATTCTATTTCAGAAGTTAAGGACGAAACAATATCGTGTATGACGATTAGTAAAACTTATTATTACTTTAAATAACATTCAGTATATGGTGATATGTCTCGTTTGATATATAACAGACATTTATTTATTCAGTTTATGTATTAACTCATCTTAAAAAAAGTTTCAGATAAGGAATCCGAAGCGGAAGACAGTAGAAACGAGTTGGACAGAGGAGGACCTCGAAAGAGCCAAGAAAGTTAGAGGAGAAGGCAGACCTGTATGGGAAGTTGCTAGTATTCCTGTTACTACTCTTTATGATGGACTTCAATCTGGTAACACCAAAAATTGGGAAGAAAACGTGTATTTTGTAGGAAACAAGATAAGACCATTTATGTGGTTCGTTTGGCCAAAGCGCTCTGTGGGATTAGTCCAGCAAATTAAAAATTTTACATTTGAGTTTGAAAAAAAAATTCACAAATGTCAATGAAGAGAAACATGAAGCTGGTGGTGATTGGTTAGCTGGATTCTTAAAAACACATCCTTCCGTAAGTGTAAGGAAACCTAAGGCAACAAGTCTGAATTGCATAACAGCATTCAAAAAAGTTGGAGTTCATAGATTTTCTTCAAACTTGTCCCAAGTGATGGTAAAGTTCAAGTTCCCTCCATCGAAGATGTTTAATATGGATGAATGTGGCTTAAGTTGTGTACAGAAACCAGGTACTATTCTGTCTCTCAAAAGTCAGAAGCTACTAGCAGTGAAAGGGGAAAAACAATAAACATATGCTGTTGGGTCATACGTTCCCGCAATGAGGATTTTCCTGCGCTGTGCCTTAAAAGCTGAAGCAAAAAAATTTGACCGTTACTGGTCCGTCTTGATAAGCTCAAGGAAAAGTACCCCAGGTAATTAAGTCACCCTGTCAGTTTTTATTATAAACTCTTTTGTTTACACAATTATTATTTGTACGTGTTTAAAGAAATGGCCATTCTCTTCATCAGCGAATTTGACATCATAAACCAAAATTCCTTATTCTAAGATCCATTAACCTAACTAACATTAAAAACACAAATAGTTAAAAACTTAATTTGACACACTTAAAATATTCCTTTATAATGCTTGTATAAATTGCTAGCTGTTAAGTTTGTCCTTAATGTTGAGGAAGCATTTTAAAAACCACCATTGGTCTCTTGAATGAAGTCAAAAATTAAAACAATTCACATTTATGGTCTTGCTTGCTGTCAAAAAATCCTGCTAACATCTTGTTCTCCATGAAGTTGTGGGCTTTCTACCTCAAGACATATTTAGAATGATTTGCCCCATGATAACTTTATTGGACAAACTCATCTTGTGATAGCTTATTCTGAAATAAGAGAATCTTACTAAAATAATAAATTCGAAACCTGATGCTGAATACCATTATGTGGAATAATGTATCGGTAACCAAACTTTCACAGAGTACCGGGCAGTAAAAGCCTTCTGGTTCTCCATCCAGACACGAACTAACAGCAGATGTTTAAATAAGCCTGAAGCGACTTGAGGCCACTTGCAGATAATGGAGGGAAATGACCTTGATAGCTCTTAAAGAAGGGGAGGGGATTAGTGGCTAGGGTTCATCTTATATATCATTCCTTCCTCTTTTTGCATATTGATTTGCTAGCATGAACAACAGATTTTCTACATCCGAGTTCTCATTGTAGTTACTGTCAACATTTTGTTTCTGTGTCAAATTTCTAATTTCTCCAGAACGTCCTTATATTTACCTTTCCTTGCATAATGTATTAATTTCATGTCTTGCTCAATGTTGGTAAAGGAATGATTTTTATTGTGCATATGTTCGCGCATGGCCGAATATCTAGTGTATTTATTGGCATTTGTATGTTCTTTATATCTGACAACTATGCTGCTTCCCCATTGACCAAGATATTGTTCCTTACAACTCTGGCACTGTGTATACCCCTGATTTACCATATGGATTGTCTTTTAATTTTACATGAACCAGCAAAAAAAAAATTTGTTCGGTATCCTATTTCAATGTTATTTTCCTTGAAAATGCGAAAGAAACTTGGGAAAATTTTAAGTGAAATTTCCTGTTTGATGCTGTGATGGTGCATATCACATCCCCATGCTGGATTTATTACAGCATATTATCATCATTCCTATTATTATTGTTTTACTTGTGTTATAAGTTAAGAATATTTGAAGCTGGAAGGTCTCAGTGTTAGAAGTTAGTAATTTGTACAGGCAGTTGGAAAAAACGCACTTTGGGTCATAACGAAGAGTGTGATCTTGGTATTCATATCTTACAGCAACTTTTGTTGATCTGTGGCCCGGTTTCAAGGCATAAACTTGTGTTGGTATCGGTGAAAAAGAGGGCCAGCATCAAAGTGATATACCACATGTTGATTGTGATAGCCAGCAATTTGTGTTGTTACAGACACAGAGAAAAGTAGTTATATAAATATACGTTTTATAACTAATGGTCATCTGGCTCATTACAAATGGTAGCAAGAGTCCTCACTGTCGTTTTCTCATTTCTTTTCTCTTTTGTTCTAGGAGTGTTCAGTGTATTTAAGGAGTCTTTCAGCAGTTGTAATATTTGAATGTGTTGCTATCTTAGGTGTATTGTGTGGTGAAGAAATGGTTATGTATAGATAATGGTTAGATCTGAATATGGATGATTCATTTTCAGTTAGTGGAGAAGTTACTGGAGAACCTAGGTGCAGTTCCCACCCGTGTATTCATTGTCAGCGGGTTAGGTTAGGCCCAGTCAACAGAATATCAGTTTTTCAGCTCTATGAACACAACCAGAATGGAATCTTCTATCATTTATTATTTGTTATTAATATTGAGGAATCCTATGGAGACCTCTGGTGCCCATTTACCTGCATTTTTGGCAAATTATTTAATAGTATCATAATTTCTTTATTCACTCATTTTGAATTTAATTCTTTGGAAGTCACCAAATGATATTTACACTCAATTATGGTACAAAAAATTAATATTTTGATCATTGAAATTATATATTTTATTTATATTACAATTAGCATCCAACAGTAGGGCAGATAGTTACTAGTAATGTTAGAATTGCCACCGAACTGTGAGGAGAGTATTGATTATGTGTATTAAAATTGTTATACTTCTTCCCGATTGTCCAAATATTGTCTCTTACAACTCTGACGCATTAATGTATATACCCCTGGTTTACCACATTGATTTTACATGAGCCCACAAAAAGAAAATGTATTATTTGCTCGGTATACTATTAATTGCTTGACTATAAGAGCCCTGCTGAAAATTCATAAAAAGAATGTACTGATTAGACCTGCAGTAAATTTTAAAAATAGCTCGACCTGCAAAATCGCGCCATTTATACACAATTTTAAAAAAGCCTTTTAGGTTCAGTATTAAAGCTAATCTAGTTAACACCATTGATTTCTGTAGTAGGACAAAGAAAATTTCATTAACTAAAGATAATAAATACTGTCCATAGCATTGATGTAGATATGTATTTCAACGTAGCAATACATAATAGAAACGGTTCCATTATAGGAATTTATTTATTTCAGCACGGTAGTCTAAGTAAGGTGGAGATTGAAGAGTTCATCAGAATTTTAACTTTCACTTTGAAGAATAAATATTTCTCTTTTGATAACAAAATTTGCAAACAGTAAAATGGTTAGCAATGGGTTCACAAGCTTCAGGCATATTTCGATCACTTGGGAGTTTAATGAGATATTAGTAAAATACAAGGGTTGGACATGTGGATGATCTATTTTTCACCATCAATGAACTAATAGGCAGAAATACTGAATTTTTTCAATAACATGGACAAACACATGAAATTCACTGTTGAATCAGAATAGAAGTCTTAAAATTACCTTGATATAACAACCATTTCAAATATCAAATATGTTAAAAGATAACACAAACTAATACAGTAAATAGAAAGGATTTTAATCACCCAGGGCAACACAAGAAGGCCATTTTTTGTATCATAGTAGATTTGGTTATTGACTAAGAGATCAACATTTACCCGTTACCGTTTACAATTGAATTAGTAATGATTAGCAGTGTTAGAACTAACAGTTCTGTGGATATTAATACATGAAAGAGTCTCGATGATGAGCATACTCAAGATGCAAGAATTTAGAACTTAGTTATTTTCATATTTACTCATTTCTTCCCAGTTTTTGTCAATTTGTATATATTTGTTTCATTTGTTTTGTGTCAATTGTGTGCATGTACATTTGTTTAGTTATTAGATGTTTTACATTAAGGCTGAAGATTGCCAACCCCAGCCGAAACTAGTCCCTAGTTAATGTAATTTAGAATATTGCATATTATAGTATTGAAAGGCGGACCATTACAACATTCATTTAATAATTATATTGCCACTTTTTTTAGTTTAATCAGTAGTGTGGTTAATACTACACTGTCAGAATGAGTCTCGAAGAAGAAATTAAAATAATTTGACATAGCAAAAAGCAGTGGTTACTCAAGAAATTATGTTAATGAAATAAAGAATAAGATTATCAACAAACAAAAAAACACTTCTTGAGAAACAAAAAGAGGAGAAAAAACAATAGTATTTACTTACAGGAATTGGCATTCTTATAATTTGTCCAAAATTTTCAAGAAATACAACATTGAAATAGCATACGGAACTAGTAATAAAATTTGGTGGCTCATGTAAGAATAATAAAGACAATTAGTACGGTAAATCAGGGGTAAATGCATAGTGTCGGGGTTGTAAGAAATAATATATTGGTCATTTGGGAAGAAGAATAGCGGTCTGACATCAAGAACATACAAATGCCATAAAACACGCTAGATATTCAGCCTAGTGAGAACATAAGCACAGTAATAATAATTCCTTTACCAAGAGTGAGCAAGACATGAAATTAATACATTATGCAAGTAAAGGAAAATATATGGACGTTTTAGAGAAATTAGAAATTTATTTGGGACAGAAACAAAATTTTGACAACAATTTAAATGAAAACTTGAAGAAAATCCATTGTTCATGCTAGCAAATAAATATGTAAAAAGACGGAAAAGAAAAGATAAATAACATGAACCCTAGCCACTAGCATCCTCCCCTTCTTTAACAGCTGTCAAGGTCAGGCGATCATTCCCCTCCCTTATCCGTTAGTATTCTCAAGTCGTTTCAGGCTTATTTCAACATCTGCTTTTCATGTTTGGCTGCAGAACAAGAAGGCATTCACTGCCCCGGTATATTACGCATATTTGGTTACAGTATTCCACATAAGGTTTCCAATTCATTATTCTAATAAGATTTTCTTATTTTCAAACAAGAACAGCATGTACCAGCACTTATTTCAAGGGCATGGTGGGATTGTTTGATCTGCTCTGTTTACATTTGGACAAGAACCTTCATAGGATCAGTTTCTCCAGTAAAGCTATGTATTACGGGGCAACTCATTCTAAATATGTCTTGCGAAGTAAAAAGGCCATAACTTTGTGGAGGTTAAGATCTTCTTAGTAGGATTTTGTAACAGCAAGCAAGACCATAGATGTTAATTGTTTTAATTTTTTACTTCAAGAGAACGATGGTTTTTAAAAATGAACTTTTAAAGTGGTTCCTTAGAATTGAGGTAAAACTTAACAGCTATTAATGCAATTTATGCATGCATTATAAAGGAAACTTTTGTGTGTGTGTTAAAATTTTGCATTTTTTAGTACAGTATTTGTGTGTTTAATGTAAGTTGGGTTAATGGATCTTAGAGTATGAGGAATTTTGGTTTATGGTGTCAAATTCGCTGATGAAGAGAATGGCCATTTCTCAAAACTTGTACAAATAATCATTATGAAAACTAACGATTTAATAATAACTATTGATAGAGCGGGCCTAACAACTACCCATGGCAGTTTTCCTTAAAGCGGAATTTCTTTGCGGTGCATCAGACGGAACAATCTATGCTTGCTCCAAATCAGGTTGGATCGACAACGAGTTGTTAAACACCTGGTTACTACATTTTGCTCTCTTTTTGTGTCTCAAGATCATACCCTGTTCTCGTGCTGGACAGTCACTCCAGTCACATTTCCTTGTCATACAATTTCTGCAAGGACAATGGTATATACATACTATCTTTACCCCCCACATTCATCTCATTGTATGCAACCACTTGGCATTAATTTCTGTGGGTCTCTGAAAGCAACTTGCAATGAAGAGTGGAATAACATGAGGGAGAACCCAAAGTTCATCATGTCAGATGTACTGGCCATTTTCAAGAGAGCTTTTATCAGAGTAGCAAACATTGAGAAAGGATTGTCCATCTTTAGAACAACATGAATATATCCACTTTATCCAGGAGTTTTCAGTGAGGAAGATGTCCTTGGTGCTACAGTGAGAACTCTTCACGACAATGAGACACTTAAAAATGCATAACAGCCAGAGAAAAAGATTTGTGGTAGAGTTGAAAGCAGGCCAAACACTATTTCAGAGGATCATGAGACTTTGCCAGTTAATACCAGGCAAAAGAGGAATGGGTACATTTCCTGTACAGATATTTCACCAATCCTAGGTCCTTCATCAAAATTTGGACACAGTCATGGAGAAGGTGGATGAGAAAGAAACTACATTCTGAACATCTAACGCCAATTCCAATGAACGAAAGACTTCAGGAAAAGGGAGATAAGGATGCACAGAAGAAAAAAAAAGTTACTGGTGCCCCCACAGTATCTAAGAAGGTTATAGGAAGGAAAATGCTGTTGACAAGCCTTTGTGCAGTAGGTCAGTTAATTGTGGATCACCAGAAGATAACGATCTATGTGAAAATATGTGATGACACACAAAACTGATTCTGATGAATTACGTTGTGTTTGTAAACAATTTGGATGTGATAATGAGTTATGCTATAAATGTTCGAATGCATCCTGCAAACATTGGATTCACAAAGACTGCAGTTCTTGGGGAAAGACATCTAAAGGTTACTTATGTGATTTTTGCATTAGAAACTGTTAATGAAAGTTTAACCTAAAGCATACTGTTTACATCATTGTAAGTTATGCTTTAGAAGCCTAAATATAGATTATACTTGTTTTTGCATAAGAAGCAATGGCAAACATAATGTTCGCAATTGCCTCTGGTTGTGGGGTAATGCTGAACATTGTATTTCTTTGGAACTAATTTTTAAGATATTTCTATCTACATTTGAATGTTATTGTGAGTGCTTGTACGGTAAATACCTGATTTTACAATTACTCATTGGTTTTTCATCCGTCTTTAAGAGTTTGTAAAATCTGGCTTCGGCAATACCCTGCTCTCCCGTACTAGTTGATTTTCATATCCAAATCGAGACTGATAACAATCGATGTAGCTAAAGAGATGTCTCCCAAGGCAGGCCTCGATGTCACCATATCTCTCTAACCTGGCAATCAATATGGTTAAAGAGCTATCTGATCACGAAGCTGCCGAAACACATGGATACTCGACTATAGATGGACTGAGTAAACTGCCCTGCCTGGCATTTGCTGACAACCTAGCTTTCATAGGAAAAGATAAAGTATAAGCAGCCTCATCTCCCTAGCAGAAGATACTAACACTGATCAGACTCTGAATCAATCCTCAGAAGCCAAATTAATTTGTCTGAGAAACTGATGCCTCACATCTCCTGAAGGTCCCACCACAGGAGGCTGTCTCATACACTCATTGGTAGATGACGATGAATGCATCAGATAACTTGGCATACATTTCAGTGCTGAAATAGTTTTTGATCAGGCAGTTGTGATGAAAGGCCTCGGTGAACATATTGCTAAGCTATGCAGCTTGCCGTTATTGAAGCCTGACTGAAAGCAGTCGAACATCGGTTGGTACATATGACTCAGCCTGATAAATCGTCAGCAGTGCTCCCCTTTGATGAAGATCAGGAACAGTTTTCCAGATAACATAGACAAGCTATTGAGAGAAGCACTGAAGGAAATAATGCTTCCATAACTGTCCTGATGGGATGATATACAGTCCACAAAAATATTGCGGCTTATGCCTCATGAAAGCCAAATGGGAGGCTTGCTTGCAGCACTTCAATATTTGAAACAGTTTGCTTTGCATCAAAACATGCCCATCTCCATTCCATTAGAGATCTGGAATGTGAGGAGCAAGCTGTAATAGAGAAACTCAACCTTGGTGAGCAGACGTCAACCACTAAATGGGTAGGCAAATAAGGAAAGTCCTGACAGAGTAAGCTTACTAAACCTTGTCCTTTCCAAATTGAGGGCAAAAGGCATTGGAGTATATGCAGACCATCCCAAAGCAAACTTCTGTATGAGTAAGCAAACAGGATTATCAGAATCTGAATGGACGAATGCCCTGAAAGTGACCTGCAACAATTCGGCGGCTCGAGCCGTACCCAGCAGATGTCCAAGCGCAACCCACTGCAGTCATCCAGACTGTGGTGATATTGAAATTACAAGACACGCTTGGATTCTGTCGTCAGGGGAAAATTGCAAAGGAACGCTCCCCACCACAAAGTGGGAACATTTTGGGCCTCAACAATGTAGGAATCAGTTTGGCAAGTCCATGAAGTAGTTCACTGTAACATTATAATATTGTAAAAGACCTGATCAGCATCTTAAATGACCACCTGTATTACACAGCTCACAGCATTTTCCAGATTCTGAATTATACCTTTTTAATAATTTGGCTTCCCTTTAGAATTCAGGATCCTCGTGGTTGCTCACAATTTGTGAACTGTCATCTTGGAAAATGTATAAATATATATTACACATAAAAAATATTAGTCAGTCATACAATTAGCCCTAGAACTGCTGCAGGTTTATTTGTCAAATGCTGCAGTTATTTTCCTCAATATACACTATGAAATTAAAATCATCCCTGTAAACTCATATTAATCCCAATAAATCCATATTATACACCAACAGAAAGCTGAAAGATTGATCAATAAGATGATGTCAGAAATAATTTTAAAAATTGTGACGATTTCTATCGAAATATAAATTTATAATTTTCTTTGAACAAAGGGAATTGTCGAAATATTTTGCTCTAAGAAAATAATTTGTGATATATAATTTATTCCTGAAACACACCGGTATGTTCTTACATTGTCCCCACACAATTCTTCACTTTTCATTTCAAAAGCTAAGTAAAACACATTTTTTCTCGAAACTGATTTTGAGTTCTTTTCACGAATTTTGAACCTACAGCTTATTTTGGTTTTCTTAGGGCAGTTTCTTTTTTTGTGTTGCGATCAGAGTATTTTTAACATTACAGTATACACAAATATCAACAGTTCACACTTATACCTTCACTGGTTTCTTCAAATATTGACGTACTGCCAATAATAATATAACCTGCACCAATTTGAACATCATTCCTGTTATCGGAATTTTCCATTACTTCCGAGGCACCTCGTACTTTGCTGTCACTTTCATTACTTTCAGGAATAATTTCCTCGTCAGAATTAACACAATAATCGCTGTCACCATCAGTACTGTCGCTAAGATCTTCGGAAATCAAGCGCTCGATTAATAGTCAACAAAGCGGGCTGCCATCTTGATTCTAAGAACATATGAAAATACTTTCACTTCTACAGCTAAATGAACTTCTCCATACTGTTGCTTGTTTTTCAAAGACTTTCAAAAGTGAAGATAAAAGTATCAGTATTTAACTGGTACCTATATTAGTGCCGTCTGTCAGAAAAGACGATCACACTTGACGAAGCAGTGCACCATCTTCCAGAAAGACGGTCTGCAGTTCTAGGGTTAAATGTACCTTTCAAGATTCCAAAATATCTGGTGGGTTTAAGATGGGGAAGGTTTGTCAACTTCTGTCATGGATGTCATCAAGAACAGATTTTGTACTTGAAGACAAGTGGGTGTTCAGATCATTGAAGTGAAGAGGGAAGTTTGAAAAATCCACCTCCACATCTAAATTAACTGTGATTGAAAATATCTATGGCAAAGTATTTGTGGAATAACTAAAAAAAACAGTAGGGTACCCGGGCAGGACATTCCCAGATATTACAAGAGGAAGAAATGGGACGAAGACATATAACCTGTTCTTGTAAATTCTCAAAGCAGTGGTGAAGAGGGTTCATAAAATCTCTCGTCGGAGGAAAATATGAACGCAGTTTGACAGGAGATGGCACGCTGATGGTACTGCTGAATTAATCCGAGGTATGTTGTGTTTTATAATGAGTGATGATTTACCTTTATGATGCCTACAGTTCCTATACATTTCTTAACAAGATCAGAAGAAAATGTAATGATGAGAACTGGTAACCAAATGCATGCATAGAATAGTGTATATTATTATGTATAGCAGTGTTTGCTGTTTTACCTGAGATTGTAGAAATTCAGTAACAAATCATTCATGACAAAATATTTTTATTTAATTTAATAGTACTGTATTTAGATTGCCCTTGAGGAAGGAATAAGAGGAATTTCTTATGGGAGAACATACAGGAATGGAAACTTTACTTTGATAGCAAGAAGTGGCAAGAGCTTGTACACCACACCTGGGAAATTGGAGCTGGAACATCATGTGGATGACTTGGTTTCGTCAAATTCCCTAATATTCAATAATAATAATAATAATAATAATAGTAATGATAATAAAAACTACAGTCTTGATAATAACAGGCATACTCACCAAAAATGACAACAAAAATTACCGGTTAACTAGCCAGCACATTAAATGCTCTTTAAACAACCCCTTGTTTCCAAATGAAGTATACAATAATACATGGAATAATAATCGTAACAGTAATATTAATGAAACTAAAATTATGGCCGTTGACATCACTGGAGCATGACATAACTAAATGTTAAATGGAAAACTAGCCAATTGGCCTTGCATACTGCCGAGTTGGCTGTGCGGTTAGGGGTGCGCAGCTCTGAACTTGCATCTGTGAGATAGTGGGTTTGAATTCCACTGACGGGAGCCCTGAAGATAGTTTTCCGTGGTTTCCCATTTTCACACCAGGCAAATGCTTGTGCTGTACTTAAGGCCATGGCCGGTTCCTTTGCACTCCTAGGCTTTTCCTATCCCATCGTCGCCATAAGACCTATCTGTGTTGGTGCGATGTAAAGGATTGAAGAAGAACTGGTCTCCCACCAGCAGCACCTTATTGCACTCTGCCCGGCTAGTAATGTGAGAGGTGGCGATACTGTAGAACTACTTTAAGATAGCTTCCAACTTTCAAGTATGAAAGGGTATTAACAGAATTTAAACATAAATGGTGATACATCTCTAATAATATATATTGCCATTGCTCCTCGAAGACCATTATGTGACAGTGTTGAGGGGAGAAATGCTGGCTTGCAGCATACGTATCACTTAGAATGAAAATTTCATTAATACTGTTTGTGAAATATTGAACCTTACATGACATAACCCTTCTGGTCAGAGTTCTAAGCTGAAATATTATCACATGGCATTTTTTCTAGGCGTAACGGTGATATATATGGTAAGTGAAAAAAAGGAAGTGTGATTTGGTAGAATCTGATGTTCTTTCAATAATGAAACCTATCATTCTAATTAAGGGTTTCAGGTATAATCTGTTGTTGAATGTTTTATTATTATCAGGAATTAGTTTCAACAGACTGAAGTGACCAGCAGTTATTGATTAATTCAAAAGAAATGGCTTCCATGTTAGCTAACCTTCACAGTATGTTGCATGTACTTTGAGAACTTTGCATGTCAGTGCAGAATGGTATTTATATAGCTATTTGTTGCTCAGAACTCTTAAAGTCGTACAGTGACCAAAAGTCCAATTAAGTTAGCCCTTGGCGTGTTCTACAGCTTGTTTCTGCTTCCCAGAATCATCGGGAGGGCAGACAAGCATCAAAACTCATTGAGGGGTCTTCATGACAGACCCTCAGTCTTGATGTGGGACTCACTGGGGGCTGAGAAGAAAATTGGGGTTGGTGAGAAAGCCCACCTACCATATTTTCTCGCATAATTAACACACATTTTTGACAAAGAAATAAAATACAGGCGAAAACTTTGCATGCGTAAATTATTCAAGGAATTCAGATATTTGAAAAGTTACTTACATTTGAAAGATACAGCAAATATACACACAATTGGTTCAACTTATTTGCAGTTATCATGATTTGGCATAAATATATCACGTCATTCATTTCATCTCATTAACTCCTCTCATGAGGTTGACGTCATGAAGGGCATCCGGTCATAAAAACCCGCCACGACAAATTCATCTCACCTCATATCCGACCCCGTAGGGAAACGGGACAAGGGTTGGACAAACATAATTTTGCATAAAATTACGGCGTGTGTTTTGGTTTTTTCTTCTTCTGAAAAGTCAAATAGGGTACATGACTTTGGAGACACGAGTTTTGAAGCACCTACACTGCAAGCGTTTTTCAACCACCTTCAAAAAAATCTTGTCCCAAACGTGCTATCTCCATTCACAAAGGAATTCCACAGGTGGTTTCCGAATCTTTCATGTTAGAGTAAGCTCGTGCACACTTTACATCATCCAGCACTGATAGAGTTTTCGCACTTTGTCCATGAATGGTTGATTTATCGAAGCGCACAGGAGTTGAAGTATCGACATCAGTCCACCATTAATCACAGCCAAATCTCTCTTCATGGTTTCCAATAATTTCTTAGCGTCTTCCATCTGCTACATTTCCCCAAACCGTTCATATCCCATCTTGTACGAGTGCCGTGTCCATTAACTCTTTTTCATTGATACGAACGTGGATTCCTTGCAGAAATTTTACTTTGGGCATTTTTTTTTTTAAGAGCAACGTAAGGTGAAAACTCTGCCAACAGCTGTTGCAGCTAGCATTACAGTACATCCTTCCGTGTTTTTCATTTCCGGCAGTGCGTATGACAACACTGTCCCTTTCTTATCGATTGTTCGGCTTCGTGGCATATCAAAACTGATTGGCGTCTGATCTGCGTTTCCTGTTTGGGAGAGCAAATATTCCTTCCCTTCATGCTTCTCAATCACAAAGCGAAGATCAATTACTTTATGGTTGAAATAACTCGGAATTCTTTGGAATAATGTTGTTTGTCAAAGAGAAAGTTAATTTCTCTTCATAATATTAATCATCCAGCCTCAGCTAACCTTAAAATCTGAGATGCTGATTCCTTTTGCAGCAGTTATTTCTCATCCTTTAAAGTAGAGTATTTTGTGAGAAACGGCATATCCATCATCGCATAACGAAATCACTTACTTAAGCAGAAAATCTGAGATGCTGATTCCTTTTGCAGCAGTTATTTCTCATCCTTTACAGTACAGTATTTTGTGAGAAACGGCATATCCATCATCGCATAACGAAATCACTTATTTAAGCAGATCCTTCTCCTTGCCACATTTTGGTACGCGAATGCTTTGAGAGACTTGTTCACTTGAAGTGCACTTTTCATTTCTGCCAGTAGCGCATGTTGCATTCACGCACTGAATACTTGTGGCCTGCTGCACTATTCCCGTATGTTTCGCTTAACCGATCACCGCAAGTTTATATGATGCAGTTTTAGTTGTTCATTGTGGATTAACAAACAATTTTGACTTTACAATGGCGAAAAATGAGGGTATCCTCCTATTCAATACATCATATATTCCGTCATTAGACGGAGCAAACAAATTCAGACATGTTTCGGCTCGCTTGAGCCATCTTCAGTGAAAAAAATTAGGGGGGTTGGAATAATTTACATAATATAAGTTGAAAAAATGCTAAAAAACATAATGAAAGAGTAAACAAAAAAACAAAAGAGAGCTTAGACGGAAAACAAAATTAGCACAAATGTACAATATTTACATCAATATGCAGAGCAAAAAACTTACTGTGACAAAATTCAGTGAAACAGGTGTTAATTTGAAATAATAATTGATACTAAAAACTGCGTTAACCTAAGAAACAAGGGAATGAGAAAAACAAATGATGCAGATGGAAATGAATAATAGTAGCGCATGGTGAGGTTGTGGACCTCATAGTTTACAAATTATTGGTTTAAAAATGACAAAACAGTTTGAAATTGCTGTCAAAATCATCCTAGTGGAAACCCATCACATCAAATTGGTCAGGAGGAGAGCGGGAGCAAACATTTTTGAGAGAAACCAAGCCTGAATTAACCTGCAGGCGAAAAGCCTGTGACAAGGAGAAAAAACACCATGAAATTTAAGGCTTTAGAAATAGCAGCATTCTCAATATCTTCTCAATCTAGCGGTCCCTTTCTTCATTATTGTTTCATAATGTTTCACAATTTTGAGATCACAGAAAACACGTATACCATACCCGAAACACTCGTAAAATGTTTGTACCAGATTGAAATAGAGTGTCGCTGGTCATTTCTGCACTATTTCACTCACTGATCTAGTGCAATGTAGTGATGCCGACTTGTGATCTGAGGGGGCAGAGTGCCATTTTGCCACCCAAAAATTCTCCTAGATTTTAAGTATGGTTCATGTTTGTGGGTTACTGTAGTCACGTCCTAGTTCGTGAACCATGGGCAACGGCTGAGTGGCCTAGTAAGTGATTCTGAGAGTCGGGATACCAGTTGCTATGGAATAGGAGTGGGCATCTCGTACATATTCTGAGTCATGGCCCTCCTTTTGCTCAGGCGGCTAGGACTATACAATTCACCGGTGGTCCATAACCCGTTAGAGGAGAGATCCTCACTTGGACTCTGTGCAAGTAGTGTAGCATCTTGCTTCATGAATTTACCGAGCTCAGAACATTTTAAGCATGCCTGGGACCTATGGGAGTAATGGAGTCCCACTCCCATTTGACAGGCGAGGGACTCCTTGGAAACAACTTGGCGAATGAAATGGAATTCGATGGGGAGCTATCAGTATTAATGGGGCTTATGGAAGAAAGAAGGTAGAACTGGCTGAGTCAGCAAAGAGGATGCATCTGGATGTGCTATTCTCCGGACCACCTTTTGAGCAGACTAAAGCGGAAGTGAGTGTATAGACCAGGGGATGGCGCCTACGGTGTTGTCACGCGGTAGGTGAGGGGGCAAGGGGTTTGCGCTACTCAGAGCGAGTTTTGGCAATGGTGCAGTCAATGCGGAGCTGCCATACTTAATCACTCGGTGGATGTTCTGAACACGTGGGTGCAGTTCCAATCATAGTCTGTTTAAAACAGCAGTGAGAGAATTTTATTAGTGTGCTTTGCTTTTACAAAAACAGTGTATGTGCGTATTGTGTGCTAATTCATAATTATTGTTATGTCTTGTACGTTTGTAGGTTTCTTCTTACTCGTTATTGGATATTATTGTACAATAGATCTGAACAAAAATTCACCAGACTGTTATCAGTTGAAGAAGAAACTAAAGATTTTTACGTTCGGCGAGAGAAATATGATTCTGTCTGTTTATAAGCCTTTCCGAGCGAATAGTATTGACGGCAGGATTAGTTTACCTCGTGTGCTGAACGCGGCTCTGATTCCGACTCGATAGTGACACAGATTAATTACTGCGGCACAAGGTAAGCTGACGCTGAAACCTCCTGCATGATAATAATAATAATAATAATATGTAATAATATTTTTTTACAAAAATATATTTGTAATAATGAATTTTTTGAAATTGTGCTGAACAAAGCGGAGGTGGGACAAGTTTTCACCTGGATCCCCAACTTCATCTGTCAGTTTCAAGTTAATTCCAGTACAGTACATAATCCTCACTTCTCTCCCTTATTCATAAATCGCCCGTGAGTAGCAGCTCATTTCAATCAGGAATCAGGCCATATATTTAGACAATAATAATAGTGAATAATAATAAAATATTATATATATATATATATATATATTGATAATAATAGTAATAATTTAATGAATGTAATGCTTACTGTTTATGTCAAAAGAATTCGTTTGCAATGCTTTAAGCATGAAATTGTAGTTAGTACATTAAAATTGTGAAAGCCTCCGTGGCTCAGGTGGCAGCGCGTCGGCCTCTCAAAACTGGGTTCCGTGGTTCAAATCCCGGTCACTCCATGTGAGATTTGTGCTGGACAAAGCGGAGGCGGGGCAGGTTTTTCTCCGGGTACTCCGGTTTTCCCTGTCATCTTTCATTCCAGCATCACACTTCAGTGTCATTTAATTTCATCTGTCAGTCAATAATCATTGCCCCGGAGGAGTGAGACAGGCTTTGGCATCCGGCTCAATTCCTATCCTTGCCGCAAGATGGGGCTTCATTTATTCCATCCCTGACCCGGTCATTGACTGGAAAACAGATTCTAGGTTTTCACATTTAAAATGTAATTCAGTAAATTAATTGTTTAAAGATGTAAGCCGTTAAAAATCTGTATGGGATTCTAACACGCATACGTTAATGTATTAATTATTTTAAATTCATTCGAGGTTCAATCCATGAGCTGTGCTGTATTATAGTGGTGGAGTACCCCTTTGAATTGCGCGCTGGCTCATTCGGCAACCACGGCGAGTGTGACGAGGCAGTGACGTCACTTCCACTTTAGTCTGCTCAAAAGGTGGCCCGGAGAATAAGAGTAAGTGATATTCGGGTATGTATGTTGTATGTTGGGTATTCAGCCCGAAGGCTGGTGGATCCTCAACAGGTTCACCATTAGCTGTCATAGATGGCCTAGGTGTCACTGAAGAGGCGTACTAGGGAAATGAGGGGGTGATATAGTTTCCTGTTGCTTTCCTCACTGAGCCAGAAGTTGCTATTGCACATCAGTCTGCCAAGCCCACTGAAATGCGTGGTCCAACCGACCCTATGAGCGACATTTTCACACCATTCATAGGAGGGACTGGCTGCATAAGGAATATCGTTGCTAGCGTCACTCATACCTCAGCCACTTTCATATTGTCAAAGCCAAGTATAAGACTGAGACAGGTCAATGAAAGTAACAGTTTTATTCTAGCACATACCAGAAGCCATAGTGCACTGTAAACACCACATCTTGCCAGCAAAGGCCTGATATTCGGGTGAGGGGAGATAACGGGGAAGAGATAGGAGATTATAAAGTGTACTTGACGGGTCTTAGAAAGGGAAGGGCAGAGTCTAGGGTAGGGCTCTTTATCAGGAATACCATTGCACGCAACATAGTTTCTGTTAGGCACGTAAATGAGCGAATGATGTGGGTCAGTTGTCAGTTGGAGGAATTAGGACAAGAATTGTGTCCGTGTATTCACCAGATGAGGATGAAGTTGTCAAGTTTTGAGCGACATCGTGGTCAGGGTCAACAGCAAGGATAGAATAGTGTTAATGGGCGATTTCAATGCGAGAGTTGGGAATAGAACTGAGGAAGGGTGATGGGAATGGGAAGCGTTTGCTGGACTTCTGGGCTAGTATGGCTTTAGCTGTTACGAATACATTCTTCAATCATAAGGCTATTCACCACTACACATGGGAAGCTAGGGGTACCAGATCCATAATCGACTGTATCTTAACAGACTTTGAATTCAGGAAATCTGTTAGGAATGTGAGAGTTTATCGCGGATTTTTCGATGATACAGACCCCTATCTGATCTGTAGTGAACTAAGTATCTGTAGGCCTAGGGTAGAGAAAGTCAAATCTGTCTGCAAACGAATAAGGGTAGAAAATCTCCAGGAGGAGAAAATTAGACAGAAGTACATGGATATGATTAGTGAGAAGTTTTGAACTGTAGACAGTAAGCAGGTTCAGGATATAGAAAGTGAATGGGTGGCATACAGGGATGCTGTAGTAGAAACAGCAAGGGAATGCCTAGGAACAACTGTGTGTAAAGATGGGAAAAGGCAAACCGAACACCTTGGTGGAATGATGAAGTGAGAGCAGCTTGTAAACGTAAAAAGAAGGCTTGTCAGAAATGGCTCCAAACAAGGGCCGAAGCAGACAGGGATTTGTACGTAGATGAAAGAAACAGAGTGAAACAAATAGTTGTTGAATCCAAAAAGAAGTCATGGGAAGATTTTGGTATTAACCTGAAACGGCTAGGTCAAGCAGCAGGGAAACCTTTCTGGACAGTAATAAAGAATCTTAGGAAGGGAGGGAAAAAGGAAGTGAACAGTGCTTTGAGTAATTCAGGTGAACTCATAATAGATCACAGGGAATCACTAGAGAGGTGGAGGGAATATTTTGAACATCTTCTCAATGTAAAAGGAAATCATCCTGGTGGTGTTGCAAACAGCCAAGCTCATGTGGAGGAGGAAAATGTTGGTGAAATTATGCTTGAGGAAGTGGAAAGGATGGTAAATAAACTCCATTGTCATAAGGCAACAAGAATAGATGAAATTAGACCTGAAATGGTGAAGTATAGTGGCAAGCAGGGATGAAATGGCTTCATTGAGTAGTAAAATTAGCGTGGAGTGTTGGTAAGGTACCTTCAGATTGGACAAAAGCAGTAATTGCACCTATCCATAAGCAAGGGAACAGGACGGATTGCAACAACTATCGAGGTATCTCATTGATTAGTATACCAGGCAAAGTATTCACTGGCATCTTGGAAGGGAGGGTGCGATCAGTCGTTGAGAGGAAGTTGGATGAAAACCAGTGTGGTTTCAGACCACAGAGAGGCTGCCAGGATCAGATTTTCAGTATGCTCCAGGTAATTGAAAAATGCTACGAGAGGAATAGGCAGTTGTGTTTATGTTTCGTAGATCTAGAGAAAGCATATGACAGGGTACCGAGGTAAAAGATGTTCACTATACTGGGGGACTATGGAATTAAAGGTAATTATTAAAATCAATCAAAGGCATTTATGTTGACAATTGGGCTTCAGTGAGAATTGATGGTAGAATGAGTTCTTGGTTCAGGGTACTTACAGGGGTTAGACAAGGCTGTAATCTTTCACCTTTGCTGTTCGTAGTTTACATGGATCATCTGCTGAAAGGTATAAAATGGCAGGGAGGGATTCAGTTAGGTGGAAATGTAGTATGTAGTATGCAGTTTGGCCTGTGCTGACAACTTGGTCTTAATGGCAGACTGTGCCGAAAGTCTGCAGTCTAATATCTTGGAACTTGAAAATAGATGCAATGATATGGTATGAAAATTAGCCTCTCGAAGACTAAATTAATGTCAGTAGGTAAGAAATTCAACAGAATTAAATGTCAGATTGGTGATACAAAGCTAGAACAGGTCGATAATTTCAAGTATTTAGGTTGTGTGTTCTCCCAGGATGGTAATATAGTAAGTGAGATTGAGTCAAGGTGTAGTAAAGCTAATGCAGTGAGCTCGCAGTTGCGATCAGCAGTATTCTGCAAGAAGGAAGTCAGCTCCCAGGCGAAACTATCTTTACATCGGTCTGTTTTTAGACCAACTTTGCTTTACGGGAGTGAAAGCTGGGTGGACTCAGGATATCTTATTCATAAGTTAGAAGTAACAGACATGAAAGTAGCAAGAATGATTGCTGGTACAAACAGGTGGGAACAATGGCAGGAGGGTACTTGGAATGAGGAGATAAAGGCTAATTTAGGAATGAACTCGATGGATGAAGCTGTACGCATAAATCGGCTTCGGTGGTGGGGTCATGTGAGGCGAATGGAGGAGTATAGGTTACCTAGGAGAATAATGGACTCTGCTATGGAGGGTAAGAGGAGTAGAGGGAGACCAAGACGACGATGGTTAAACTCGGTTTCTAACGATTTAAAGATAGGAGGTATAGAACTAAATGAGGCCACAACACTAGTTGCAAATTGAGGATTGTGGCAACGTTTAGTAAATTCACATAGGCTTGCAGACTGAACGCTGAAAGGCATAACGGTCTATAATGATGTATGTATGTATGTATGTATGTATGTAGATTTTAAGTCCCCTTAAAATGTGGAGTTTGGTGGTCTTCAGAAGCTGCTAAGGCGTTAAATCTGCAGAAATTGGTAGATTGTTTTATATCAAGAAATGGGGTTAAAGAGTGCACATTCCTTCTAAGAATTCAATTTTCCAATGGAAACTGTTCAGGCGGTGCATCTGGTGGTTGAGATTTTCACATTTTGTATCATGAAATGCATAGTATACAGTACAGTAATAGGATATTTATTAAGAAGAAGTATTTATGAATCAAGTTCCGTTTTTCTGTTTTTCTCTCTTTCTTAATCTGTTTTCCCTCCAGGTTGGGTTTCTCCCTCGGACTCGGCGATGGATCTCACCTCTACCACCTCAAGGGAAATGTCCTGGAGCGTGAAACTTTGGGTCAGGGATACAACTCTGTAAGAGGACAGTACCTTGCCCATGTGGCCTCACCTGCTGTGCTGAACAGGGGCCTGTTGGGGTGTGGGAAAATTGGAAGGGATAGACAAGCAAGAAGGAAGGAAGCAGGTACCATCCCGGCATTTGCCTGGAGGAGAATTGGAAAACCACTCTGAGGATGGCTTAGGTGGGAATCCTTATTTTTGCTTTACGTTATACTGACACAGATATGTCTTACGGCGACGATGGGATAGGAAAGGCCTAGGTTGGAAGGAAGCGGCCGTGGCCTTAATTAAGGTACAGCCTCAGCATTTGCCTGGTGTGAAAATTGGAAACCACTATTTGAAGTGGTAGGAGTTGATCTTGCAGGGCCACTCTATCTGAAAGGTGCTACCAAAGCCTGGATTTTTTTATTCACATGTGCCGTCTATAGGGCAGTACACCTTGAATTATTGTCTGCATTGTCAACAGAGAACTTTACGCAGGGGTTCAGACAATTTATTGCACGCCGGGGGAGACCCCCAATAATGTACTCTGATAATGATCGGAACATTATTGGAATCTCGAATGAGCTCAGTGCTGTTGATTGGAATAGAATTATGCAGTACAGTAGTGTTAGGAAAATTGAGCGGAAGTTTTTTTCCTCCAGCAGCCCCCTCATGGGGGGGATTTTGGGAACGGTTGATTGGTGTGATGAAACAGATTCTCCGAAAAGTCCTAAGCAGAGCCCTACTTTCTTATGAAGAAATGTCTACAGTTCTCTGCTACACAGAAGCGCTTGTGAATTCCAGGCCTTTAACATATATTTCTGAGAATGGTGGTGAACTTCTTCCCTTGTCACCCTCACTGTTTTTGCAGGACGTTAAAGAAACTCAAATGCCGGATTGTGATTTTATTGAAGAAACGTCTCTCAACAGGAGGTTGAAATATTGCCAGAAAGTACAGGCTGATCTATGCAAAAGGTTTAGATCAGAGTATTTAGGGCTGTTAATGCTGAGGCCAGGAGTAAAGAAAGAAGAGAGCAAAATCAAATTAGGAGACATAGTCCTTGTAGGGAGCGATAATTTCATACGTATAGATTGGTCCTTGGGACGAGTTATTGAAATTTTGCCGGGTAAAGACAATGTCACTCATTTAGTACGGTTGCAGACTGCAACATCTGTCTTCCTTAGGCCAATTCAAAGGGTATACCCTCTAGAAGTTTCGTCTGACTGGGTAGAGGAATCCCAGGATCCTTCTGAGAGTGAAGGAATGCCAAGGACTAGCAGGAGTGGCAGGCAGATAAAGGTGCCTGAAAGTTTAGATCTGTAATGGTTGAGCTTATTGTTCAGTAGGTTTTCATTGTATTGTATATATCCCTCATTTTTGTATGTATATACATTTTTTACATGTGGATTTTTTTTTTTTTTTAACCACCAAATCAAGGTGGGAGGATGTTGTGTTTTCAATGTACATATGCTATGGTGAGAGAAGTGTGGGTGCACAGGGTTGGCAGAGGGGTTGCGACAGGGTAAAAAATGGCTTCCTATGTGTATCTTGTTATGGTAATGTATTGTTCACATAGTTTGAATAAAATATCGGTAGTAAGCGAAATGCGACTTATTTTTTCTATGAACCTTCGTTTACTGATACGTGGTTAACGTAAAACTAACAGTGAGAATTTAATTTTTTTTTTTTTTTTTCAGTGATAATTAAATTCTGTAAGTGGATAGAGCACAGCGCTCTGTACTTCGTACTTCCTCAAACTATTATCATCCGTCATCCATTTGAATACAACTTCGGTAGTGTTTATACTACATTATGAGCTTGTTTGATGGATAATTTCTTGCAGCAAGATATTTCCATGATTTATCAGATTGCATACTACTGCAAACTTTCCTAATACCTGGGAAAGTGACAATGGCCCTCTTTTCCCTTCTGTAGTGTTTCTCTATAATCAACTCCCTGTGGGTGGGGGACGCAGGCGAAGAATACACCCAAGGTATCCCCTGCCTGTTATAAGAGACGACTAAAAGGGGCGACCAAGGGATGATCGAATTAGAACCATGAGATTACTTGTAATTAGTACCACCACGTGAGGAACACTATGGGTCAGTTTTTCTTGCGCGTAGTACCACTGTGTTAGGTGCAAAATAGGTTTGTGATAGCAACAGAGTGCGTTCTCGGCTTTTACAGTACGTGTGATTAGTAGCACAATATGAGCGACACCATGGTTCTGGCTTGCCTATGATTAGTACCCACTATATGAGGAACACCATGGGATAGTAAGAGTCCCTGTGGTTAGTACACTTATGCGATAAACACCATAGGTTTGCGTTGCCTGTAAATGGTGCTGCAATGTGTGAAACACCATAGGTCTGTGTTACATGTGCGAATTTCATTACCTGTGAGTAGTACCATAATGTGTGGTATACTGCGAGTCTACGCTACTTTTGATTAGTACCGCAACATGAAAAATACCAGGATTCTACTTTCTTAGCGATAAGTACCATTATGAGGGGCCAATAACTTGGATTCTGGACCCCTTTAGACTACAAGCAACATCGATTCAGTATTGTGCTATAGAAGCAGTCCCTTTGTCAGTAATACTATTGTTTTACGTCAGTTTCTGTGAATGTGAGGCATTGCGGGTTGGATCCACTGATTGATTTAAGTTCATATCCATCCATTCATTCTTCGTCCTCACATTTTGAATTCCGGTCATTGGAGGATATTGGACTTTTAATTTGTCATTACATTTTGTCTCATTTCGTACCATTAGGGGCCGATTACGTAGATGTTAGGCCCCTTTAAACAACAATCATCATCATCATCTCTGTAATCATCGCTACAGCATAAGTTGGTTGTTGACTCTTGTTTCTAAAACAATACTGTTGTAGCTGTGGTTCGGAGATAGCTCTTGCCATCATGTTCATCTGCATTTTGTCCTGTCTAGTGGCAGGGTTCACTGTGTAACTCTGTTGTCTCCATTTGTTTGTGGGTTATGTGAGAGAGTAGATTTATGCTTTTGTTGTTTGTAGTGTGTGTTGGCACACTGTGTTGCTTATGTCGTATGGTGCAACTGCTTTCTAGTTAAAGAGCCGATTTTTTCTTTCAGTAGTTGGAGGGCCAGTTTTACATTTTTACATCAGATGGTGGTGGTGGTTGTTGTTGTTGTTGTTGTTGTTGTTGTTGTTGTTGTTGTTGTTGTTGTTGAACTGATTACTCATCCTTCAGAATATGAATTTCTTTGTATATACACAATAGCCATCAATAACATTTATCCAGCATTTTACATATTCAGTATTTTTAAACTAAATTCAAAACTCATTTACCATTTATTCAACGAGAAGAATGGACAGTGTGTTCATCAGTGAAAGCAGGGATGTCTGCTTTTCTGTTGTCACAATTCAGAGGTTGGACTTGCAGAGCTTTGCTTCCTGTGGTAACTTTTTCCTTTGTTTCAACTTCAATTTCATTGCCGAGAAAACATACTTCCAAATGTACTGGAAGTCGCTTTTAACGCAAAGTTGTGAAACTTAGGGTAGTTCTTCAGCATCATGCATTTTCAAAATTCTTCAAGTTTCAAACTTGTATGAAGTTTGTAAGAAGTTGCTTTGAAGCTCACACAGTTCCATCTAAAGTTCAAGTTCTTGTTCTTCATTCTTGGCAGTCATAGATTGAACACAAAGCTGGAGTAATGTTATCAAAATCAAAATCGTACTTCAAATTCTTCCCTCATCGGAGTTACGTATTGTCCAGATTATGTGAAACTGGCACAGAAGGTTTCATTTTTTATTTCACTGGATGGTTCAGAAATTACAGGTATGATCTAAATTTGTCTTATCCTGGATTAGTTTTCAACAGACCAAAGAACTCGCAATTGTATATTAACCAAGTTGCAGCCCTAAGAGAAATGGCTTCTATTAAAACAAACCTTTAAAGATTATGTTTTTCTGAAACCTTCACTTTTACTCAGGAGTTGGCAAATATTTTGTTTCCTTCCTGAAGTTTTAAGTTGAGGATGTTGCATGTGTTCTGTTATGTCTGTCAGGAAAGCTAATATGCAGAACCCATCTTCGTTCAGATCAACCTATCTGTTGGCTTCTAAGAATTGAGAAACTTCATTTCTTAAAGAGAAAAATGCTTTTATTTTACTTTTCCAGCACTTATTGAATTCAGTCAATTACCCACCTATTCCCTATCAGCTGTTTCCCTCGTCTTTACTTAAATGATATCATAGAGGTTGGAAATTAAACATCTTCCTTGATAAATTATTCCAGTCTCTAATTCCTCGTCAGTATTAATACCAGTGTGTCCTCTTCAATACCAACTTGATCTTAATTTTTCTTCTTCTTCTTTTAAAACTCCACTCAACCTTATCCGTATACAATCGTTCCCACCTCCACTGACAGCTCAGAATGTTCCCCTTGGTCAAGCTGTTTGTCTCCTTCCTTCAAAGTCTCCTGTGGTGTTGTGCATGGTTTCTGCCTCTAATCAAATCCACAATTCTCGCAACATCCTTCATCACTTCAGCCTGACAAATTTGCTGCAGATAACCTTTTGATGAACAATGCGGTGTAAGAAGGACGCATTATTCTCAACAACTCTGTTTTTACCAGTCGTACATTTCGCAACATCCTTCACTGTGCACGAACCTGTGGAGAGTCCACTGTAATGCAGTTACAGTAGGTTGCAAGTTAAAGGTGCGTGAAAGTAAAATTTACCCCCAAATAATACACAGAAACATTAAAAACAGATCCAGGTAAGGGGCTTACGAGCATGAAGTCATACACTCTAACCGCAAAACAAGGCACAGAGAACCAAAGCACTGCTACCAAAATAAAGAAAACAAGAAATAGAATGCATCACACATAATAGACATAAGGAAAACAAATAAAAGCACACTTACCTGGTGTCAAGATGTACCAAGGTAACATCCCAACACAAGGAAGATACTGCACAGGATCCCAGCAAAATGAAAATAAAGAGGGATGGTACCTACTTGTACACACATATCCAGATACTACAACCCCTCAAAAGAATGTTCAAAATATCATTAAAACAAGAGGAATTTAAAAAAAATATGTTACTTATTTTTAGAATATATGTTAAGCTTAATTTATAGTTACCCACTGTGGAGTGTTTTGTTAATATAAATAGGAAGTCTAGAGCAGTTCTCATACAGGCTGCAGTAACTGATTGTAGTGGCAATTCTAAGATATTGTCTGAATTTTGAGGATTCAGGGATTACATTGTTTCCACCCTTACCGGGCGAGTTGGTTGTGCGGTTTTGAGCTTGCATCCGGGAGACAGTGGAGGTTTAAACCCCACTGTTGGCAGGGACGAATTTAAGAGATAATCTAGGTGAATAAACATTAAAATATTAAATGAGAATTTGTAATTTGACCTCAATAAAATTATACTTTCCTTCCATACTAAATTTAACTATAGCTTAGATGGAGGGAAATCTTAAAACAGAATAATCAATTCTAGTGAAAATCCCTTTAATTGAATACATACTAATATTTGTTCTTTGTCTATATCAAGTCCTACAATACTTCCATTTCATTTAAAATACCCTACAGTTAATTTCAGAATACATCACTAGTTCCGATTATCATGGTTTCTAACCATGATTCCTTTCCGCTTTATACCCAATATAAAGAATAAAACAAGCACAGGGAAATTTGGAGAATGACATCAAATAAACACATCACCAGGACATAACTCAGTCCGGAAACAAAGGCACAAGTTTCAGAAATTAACAGTATAGCTGACGGGATGTGAACACTTGAACAATCAAACCGTACAACGCAGAAGCAGGAACGTTATTGCATATATTTGGTAAGGAGATGAGTATTTCTGTAGCAGTGAGCAGAAGACCCCAAAAGAATTGTAGTTGCGAGGTATTGCCAGACTGAAAATATTTAAATAATTTTACGATACAAATTCCCTAATACAAGTGAACTATGTTGAAAGTAAACCAGACTACACTTTAAAAGGAAGAGGATAGCATGAAATTAAATAAAAAATAAAGTAGGTACAGCTGCATGACATTTAAAATAATGGTGATCACCAGTCCGGCCCCACGGTGTAGGGGGCAACACGTCCGCCTGTCACCCGGTGGCCCCAGGTTCGATTCCCGACCGGGTCAGGGGTTTTAAATTGTAAATGATTAATATCCCTGGCCTGGGGACTGGGTGTTTTGTGTCATCCTGAATGTTCCTTTCCTCACATTCAACACTCTACACTTCCGCAATTACAATTACACGCAGGTTCATGTCATGTGGTGCAGGTAGTTGTAAAAGATCTACAGAGGTCGACGCCACAAACAAATATCTTTTTTTTTTTTTTAACGTGATCACCAACACAGTAACTAAAAAGGGATTCAAAATTTAATGCTAAATTTGACTTTAAAATTCACAGAGATCTACGCATCCTTCTAAATCACTCTACACTTCAGTTTCTCAACAGGCTGGTAAATAAGCCGGGCATGTTGAATTTTAAACGGCAATCATATGGCGTTTGTTGTTAATTCAGAATCATTCATATTGCATAATTACATCTTTAAGGAATGATAACCGGACCTAAGTGGGATTAAACTTTCTCATTATGAGTTGCAGTTTTGAAATAATTTACTTCACTCTACACTCCTTAACTCATATCAATTGTGAAGTCATACCTAACAAATATTTCACTTCACAGTATAAGCCATCAACACTATCAAAGTATACTGGGAAGAAATCTGATAAGATGTATGCAGTTAGTTTACAGAAGGATCTCCCAAAACTTCCAGTTCACTGTTGCAGGAAAAACACCAAGAAGTTATCTTGATAAATTTATTAATAGCAAGCAACACCTATTTGACATTTACAAAGAGAATTGCATATCCGATGGAAGAAAACCATTAATCCTTCACACATTTTACATCTTAGCAGATCAAGAGAACATTGCTCTCCACCAGCCGAAAAAGGATCCTTAACTCTCTTAATGCTCTTAGTAGCATGCAGTTTAGGGGAAGAAGAATGGAAAAAGCACATTTTTGAAAAGGAAGAGGCAAGAAAAGGAAAAGGATAAGGAACTGTGTCAAAATGGAAAGGAAAACACGAAAGTACTTACAGTGGACCTACAGTCAGTCAAATTGTCCTAACCTAAAGGATAATGCACTGTATTATAAGACAAAGCTGTGTGTGCACAATTAAGCAATTTATGACTTAACCTCCAGCCATTGTACTTGTTACTGGTGTGCCGAGTGTGAAGGTGAATTTTTTTGGTATCAGATTTTGCTTCTTGTTTGATTGACTATTTGAATATGAATTCTATGAATACCAAGAAAGTACAGTATAATCCCGAATACCACTCGCACACTTTTTTTTAAATATATATCTTCTAAAAATTGGGTGCGGGTCTTATTCAAGCCTTTCATTTCTTACTTCACGTGTCTTAAGGAATGTTACGTTTTTTAGTCTATTTTAGTTTAGGAGATTCAACCTTGTCTTCCAACAGCATTTGTTTGAAAATAACAAGTGGACATGCAAGTGCTGTATTGTTGTCTCTTATGTATTTCATGTGATAATGGAGATTTGTTCTATAATATAAATGTTTGTAAAACTTTCCTAGAAGTCAGATGTAATTTATAAGCTCAATAAAATTATTTCTAGGTACGGAACAACCCTGAAATCAAACATCGGCACACTCATGATTGCCGTGACTTGGCAACCATGCTTCTCAGTGCGCGCTTCCCCAACCCCAAACACACTTTCACTTTTCTTACCGCAATCGCTCGGCGGTAATTGGTCTACAGCCTCATGTTCTTGGAGTGCCGCGTGTAAACATGTATTCAACAAAGGATTTGCGGTCTTTTACTGAAAAACAAAGTTATAAACGAAGCTGAAATTATCGGAAATTGTGCCGCCGGTAGGAAATACGATATACATCCATCTTGTATTTGAGATTGGAGAAAAAAGAAAGATTTTGTTTTAAACAGTAGTGGTCATCGTAGAGCTTTCTGCCGGCAGAGTGCACAGTTTCCTGAAATTGAAAGGATTCTGTACCGACATGTAACAGAAAGGCAGGAATTGGGATACGGCGTGTATACTGAAATGTGCCAATTACAAACATGAGAAATTGCAAAAGAACTTTCTACGCCAGAGTTTAAAACAAGCCGAGAGTGGATCAGAAATTTCTATAAGAGGAATGAACTGAGCATTAGATGGCATACCACAATTTCACACCGTCTTCCTACTGCCTATGAAGAAATACGGTTTTCCTTCCAGCGTCATATAATGTGATTGCGAAAGAAAAATTCATATCTGCTTTCCCAAGTTGGAAATGGAGATCAGACACCCCGTCTATTTTAAAATGCCATTGGACAATACTGCAAATGTTAGGGGGTCATAAAGTGTTACCATCAGAACAGGTGTACAGTAATGTTATGTATACTTGCTGATGAAACTAAACTTCCACCATATGTTGTCATGAAGAGAAAGACTCTTCTGAAAGAAAATCTACGAGCTGGTGCAACCGTCAAAACTCAGGACTCTGGACGGATGGACCGTCTACTAGTGGAAGACTGGCTGAAATATGTTTGGCATCTTCACTCCGGTACATTGCTTGGACAGAAAGCTTGCTTGTTATGGACATCTACCACAGTCACACAACAGAAGCTGTGAAGCAAACCAAGGACGCCAAAACCAATCAATATCAAAGGGTAGAGAAGAGTCCACCTATTCAATACCATTAGCTTGTGTATTGTCTTATAAACACCATTGTTGGTATCCGTACCAGGTGCACGCAACTTATGAAGAGCATAGGGACATTCACTTCAAAACAAATTAAACAATAGATCACTACATCTGATGAAAAGGAATACCTATTCAAATTACGAATGTTCCCCTTCAAGCTACGTAAAAGTCATTACCCATATTACTATTGAACAAACATTAATTATAAATTAAGTTGCTCGTCTATACAGATCAGGGTACCAACTCCCAGATCAACTCAAGAACATTTGGCTGCTGTAGGAGCGACTAAGTAGTTCGGCATCAACCACATCAGTTTTGATGTATAGTTTATTTTCAAGTTCAGATATGTTGTTTAGACTTCATCAATGTTTTAAATTAAGACTGTAAATTGTGACATACCAGTGTTTAAATTGTTCTTGGTTATGTCTTCCAATTGGAACGTTGCTGAAGATGACTTAGTATACATGGGTCAAAACTAGTCCCAGTTCTATAAGGCATTATACCAGCTAATGGTATTGAATAGGTGGGCCCTTCTCTACCCTCTGATATTGATCAATTGTCAATACGGATCATAATGAAATTCATAACTTATGATGAAAACCAATCAAGCAATCATTCCGGGCAGATTGCCGCCTATGTTACAGTCATTGGATGTCTTCGTAAACCATCCGTTGAAAGCGGCCTTGATAGAGCTATATACCGAGTGGGGTGGCGGCTGAGATTCATTCACTGATGCCAACTGGTCTATTAAGCGCCCGGAAGTTAAACTGCTTTGTTCATGGTTAAGACTGTGGGATCGTATCTCTGGTGACCTCGTCCGGAAAAGTTTCCAGAAGTGCAGTATTTTTAATGCTATGGATGGCAGAAGATGACATTGTATGGCAAAGTGATAGTGAAAGTCCTGAAGTTCGTACTTCTGATGAAGTGTTGACTATCATTCTGTGATTGATAGCTCTTCTGTGTTTGTTTTAAATAATTTATTGGGTATTATTTCAAGGACACTTAAAAACTGTCTGAAACTACTTTAAATTCATGAAACATACATAGTGAAATGACACTGTTGTTCTGTATCAAATATTGTAAATAAATTTGAGTGAAATTTTTTTTTTTTTTAATTCTGTCCTTTAAAATATAGGATGCAGGTCTTATTGAGGGGCAGGTGGTACTTGGGATTATACGGTAATCATTTGGAGTGACAGTTGTGGACATTAAAAAAAACACTATGCTTGCAAATGCTTTACTTGAGTTTGCAGTGAAACATAGTATTGAGATAAAGCAAAAATGTTTGTGAAAGGACATTATCAAATGGAAGTAGACTCTGTCCACGCTATGATTGAACTCAAGCTGAGGAGTAGAGACATTCACCTTCTATCAGATTATGCAGTCGTGACATAGGAGGCCCAAAGGAAACCTTTCCCTCTTCAAGGAAAATTTCTTTCATATGATTTCTTTTTGATCTAGAGCTTCGTAGATACTCTTCTATTCGACCTGAACTTCTTGTATCAGATCCCACAGTCAAAGACTTGAAAGTTCTATATTTCAGTTGTGTGGGAATCATATGCTACAAACTTAATTTCTGTGATCAACTCTGTGATCTGCCAAGGTGGCCAAAGAAAATCAGCTGTGAATTAAATTAGAAATAAATGTATGACACATGTTTTGCCAGAAGATGTACATTCCTTCTACGACAATTTGCTGCATTAAATTGGAGGAAGACTTGTCATAACATTAGTTAATTGATAATAATGTATTGACTTTCTATGTTTGTAAATAAGTATTATTTCTAGCAATTACTGTGCTTTTTGTTGAAAATTACAATTCTACATAGTATTTTTATTACTTAATAATCCCTAATGCTGAAACCACTTAACTCCATGTTTTGGCAATATTATTTGTGATGATACCTTGTTAGACTTTTTTTTTTTCCTTCGAAATATTCATTTCTTAATAAAATATATTATTGTATAATTAAAATCCATAAAAGTTGCTCTAAGAATATAAAATTCACCTTGTTGGGCCAAAATTAATGACTTCAAGTTTTTAGGCTCTCTTGAAGAATTTTTTATTTTGTTTATTTACGAGGTAATGCTTCTTACCAGTTGATATAATCTGTGCGTGCAACTTGTCAGCCATTGTCTACTTTCAATTTATATAATTAATATAACAATACTTGTTGCACAGCTAAATGAACTTAATACACTAATAATAATAATAATAACAGAATTTACTTAACACTGCTTTGTCTCGAGAAAAGTGGGGAAAAAATATTTTGATAGCTTCAAAAGTTCAAAGTTACTGAAGCCAAAAGCAGGACAGACATGGTTCATTGCTTGTCTGTTTGTGATTTCAAAAGCTTTTTGTCGGCAGATTAATGACATTTTCACGAAAAGCAGCTTCTTAATGCAAATCCAAGAACAAAATTTCACACACCAGCTGATCAGTGTCACCACTTACTATACCCAGTCTTCCTCATGCAAGGCCGGACCACTAGGTGCGCAGTCTTCCAATATCTCTTAACGTGGTACATTTTCTGTATAGTGTATTTGATTTTTCTTTGATGAAAAAAGTTTATCAGTAGTCCTTGCAAAATTGAAGAGCTGGTATACATAACTGATGTTTATGCTTCTGCCAAAAGGGTAAAAATATTTTCATATTTTACAAATTCTATTCTCAACTGTTTGTCAAAGTTTGTTCCCCCCCCCTTTCTTGTTTTTTCTTAAGAATTCATGTCAAAACAGTCCAGTGCGAGAGACACACTATTTCAGGCTTAGCAACATTCTTGTTGCCAAAATAATTTCCCATTTTAATTGCACACTGATTACTTCACCTGACCTAAATGGCATTTTATGTTCAACCCTAATTGTACAAACCTCGTAAGATGCCGGTAGCCTGGATTTCTGAACGTATGTTGCTTTTAAAAATAGAGTTTCTTTCATTCAGCTTAAAGTTCACTAACCAACAAATGTTATATTCTTATATATTGTGGCTTTCCTCCAGAATTTGTAAACAAAATCTCTCTTCCTATCTTTTGTGGAATTTTCTATTGTCCAACTTAACTTTTTTAGTACCTACACTCATGATTATTACAGCAAAAATAAAAAAAATGTTGTTTTAAATAAAATTTTACAGGAGCCTCTGACACACTTTGCAGTCTAGCATTAGCTCTCTACTGGCACACCTTTGAAGATATAACAAAACAGATTTGAAATACTGTATTCGTTTTTCCCGTTATATATCATTGAACTTAACCTTCTCCAGACATAGGGCTGAAGTGGCTTTGCATTGCCTCATTGTTGACGGCTGCTTTGTTTTCTTAAAATTACAATCAATCCCACTGTCGGCAGCCTTGAAGATGGTTTTCCGTGGTTTCTCATTTTCACACCAGGCAAATGTTGGTGCTGTACCTCAAGGCCATGGCCACTTCCCTCCCATTCTAGGCCTTTCCTGCCCCATTGTCGCTATACGACCTGTCTGTGTCGGTGCGACGTAAAGCAAATAGCAAAATTACGTTTGCAACATTTTATGCTTCCCGCCATGTACGACACGACAGGCCGTTCGAGAGGGGGAAAAAATCGTGTAAAATGGTGTCGCAACTAACCTGAAACGCTTTGAGTAACCATGGCATGACGACCAAATCAGCCAACCATGCTCTATAATAACTCTTAGATCTCTCAATATTGAACGCCCGCTTAACCATTCTTTGATATCAGGTGTTTTCCACAATGTCCTGAACCTTATTTTCAAATCTGACGAGTTAAATTAACTCTCTAAATCTTGCTTACACACAAACTTTCCACCATAATATGACTTTTGAATGCAAGTAAACAAACACCCAATAGAAATCAAAAACATGTATAATACCGCACATACAGTATCTGGGTAATGGCAAAATGCAGAGCTCAACAAAACCGCAAGGAAGAAGAAGAAGAAGATGTCAGTTGTTTGCTTTATTGCTAAATACAGTATAAGCCTGTTATGTGAGCCAAGCGGTCAAAGTCAATTGCCGCGATCTTCTTTTCCCGTCGTGTGTATTTATTATTCCTTCTTTGTTATTGCATTACTGTTTTCCTGCTAACAATGGAAAAAAGAAGGAAAGAATAACTTTCACTATGGATGAGAAGGTTTGAATATTAGAAAAGGTTGATCCGTACCGCGGAACACAGGATTCATTAACACGCGAATTGCTGCTTCCTGTATTCACGCTGAATACAATTGTGAAAAACAGAGGATGCATTACATCAAGTGCTTCAGAATGGGGTCCAAGCTCCAAGAAGAGGATGTATGCATCATACTGTGAAAGCAAGAAAATGGAAAAAAAATAATTAAAAAGTTGGTTTGAAACTTCAAAAGCCGCAGGCATTCCAATTGATCGTGTGCTCTTAAGGGAAAAGGCGTTTAAAGTGGCAAACATTCTTGGCATTGAAAATTTCAGTGCGTTCAGTGGCTGGAAAAGGTATAACCTAACCTGCAAAAGTGTTTGTGGAGAATCCACCGAGCACTGAATAACATAGAGATGGCAATGCCTACCGCAGTGCATTGGCTCGCTGAAGCAGAGTTTTGCGCGCATCGCCATGTTGGCATTACCAGCAGTGCTAGTTAATTCCTATCAGTCTGTGATTTTAAAAGATTTCTGTAACATTATTTCATTGGTTAACGTATCTAACACAGTAGAAAAGTGCCTTAGTCATAATGATAAGTACGGGACAGTCCAGAACACTCTTTTAATCGCAGTACCGGTAGTTTAAAATTCGGAAATATGAGCTCAAATAGCCTGTTGTTATATCAGATTGTATTTAGCTCAAATGAATTGCCGATTTGCAAGGTGCAGCTAAAAATAATGGAACATTTTTCATAAAGACCTATTTTAGAGAAAGAATAAGACAGGTTATGGACCATGAATATTTATATAGATACCATATACAATACACATCCATACACAATAAAAATAACACAGTCTGTAGGCCTATAAATAAAATAATACATGAACATGATCAATAATAAAGATATCCTGGAAGAGCAGTAAGTATGAGGTAAGTAGGCCTAATTATTATAGAATTGTTGAGCCAAGTAAATCATACCAAAAAATAGAGTAATATTTGTACATTAGTATACTCGATGAAATTAATTAATTCATCTCAACGATTATTTTGTAATATAAGGTACATACAACACTCACAAATATTACACTTTCAGTGACATTCACATCATATAAAATAATGTATACATGACTAGGCCTAATATTTTACAGGTCAGAACACACAAAATACATTAAATATATTTCAGTATGTGTGTCGCATACCAGTAGACAAAGAATTCATTGTCCTATTGTCCAGAAAACAATACCAGTTTGGTAAAATGTTGGCGAATTTGAGAGTGATGCATTTGATCATTGTAGTTTCTACAAAAGTGGTGAAACCTTATGGTCAAATATCTGTTGGCAATTGCTTCAGTTAGCAATGGGAAATGATTAGTTTCAAGTTTCTGGTTCTAGAAAATGGCTTTTAATATCCTCAAAAATGTCATTTCCTATCCACTCTTGTAACACTTTACAAACTAGATGCTTGACCTTAAATGAACTCTGAGCAGAAGGAACTTTAACATCCCTAATACTCATACTTTGCCTGAATGCTATTTTACAAATTTTGCAAAAATCTCTTGATGGTTTCACTAAACCACCCCTATCTGTGACTGAAATAAGGCCATTTAACTTATCACTATTGTCTATAAGGATTCTGAGACATTCTGGACATAGAATCTTACTTTCTAAACTCCTGACTACAAACCCTGCAATGTACCGTACTCGGACATGTCCCACCGAGCTCGATAGCTGCAGTCGCTTAAGTGCAGCCAGTATCCAGTATTCGGAAGATAGTAGGTTCGAACCCCACTGTCTGCAGCCCTGAAGATGGTTTTCCGTGGTTTCCCACTTTCACACCAGGCAAATGCTGGGGCTGTACCTTAAGGCCACGGCCGCTTCCTTCCCACTCCCAGCCCTTCCCTGTCCCATCATCGCCATAAGACCTACCTGTGTCGGTGCGACGTAAAGCAACTAGCAAAAAAAAAAAAGAGAGAGAGAGATGTCCCATGTTATGTCATTGTAGGTTGTCTTTCCAGGTAAAACAATGTAGTCATGATCCAGAAGGCAGTGTTGAAGAGATGTTTAGGACAATACCTCAGATGAATACTCTAGCATTCTTGCTTTAGGGAATGATGCATTTATCACATCCTCAGGAGACTTGTTCTGAACGGTCAAAATACAAAATACTGCATCACCATCACAAGTCAATGAAGTCACTGTCACACCAGAATCATGCACCAATGTCAAACACTGTTCTGTAAGAGCACTTATTTGTGCAGCTTTTATGCCATGCACAAAAAAGTAACCTAAAGGAATCTTCCAGGAATTATTCACAAATACTAAGTGAAGAACTAAGGCTTCTGAAGCTAATGGTGCTGTGTCATCTACATTATTAATCCCAACATTTACAGATCCATGAAATTTATTGCCATCCCATTCCAAATGTTTCCTTATAGCCATGGAATCATATAAAAGTGCACAAATCTTAGTGCCTGTGTATGATTTAAGTACCTGAAAAGCTTCAGCACAGAACCCAGCATTAGCATTTACATTTTGATATCATCGAGATAATGTTCTAAGGTGTGGAAGACAAGTGTCAAAAGTGTTTCTCACAAATGAATATGCCTTTGGATGAAGAGTAATGGCAAATACTTTTAACTTCTCATCATACAGCTTTTGCACTTTGTTACATGAAGCCTTATCTTGTCGTTTATATAGACACAATGAGGTATCTGACAAACCACTTAACATTTCACAGTACTCATTTATCTATTAGGGCCGTCTTTTTAAGACTATCTACAACAGTACTTAGTTCAGCCACCTTTTTCTGGTGGAATTATTTTATTTCTGTACGCAATTTTTTTGGTTTTCATATGATTTATTTAAACACTAAAACACGTTTCTGCACTTTTATTACAGGTAGATTTTTCCACAACAGGTACTTCCTGGACTGCTGTAGAGGAGTCTGTTGGAGGCATTTCCACAATCTTTATGATTTTAAGGACCCTCCTCTCCTGTAAAATAAATTTAAGAAATAGTAAGCTTACTCTATAAATATGTATTTCGACATATTTCTCACATCAAATGGCTAAAATGAAGAGAAACTAACCTTTGATTTTATTTGTAGGTACTTTGGGAAAGCACCAAACACAGATGGCACAGCCCATTCCCTCAGCCTTACGACACACAACGAAGTACGATCAAAATCACGTTCAGTAAAGTGAGCTGAACATAGGGTGCTGAAAGGTGTGGGGGACCAATTTTCCCTTTGTATAGCTCTTATCCATTTCTTCCGTCGTTCATTATCTTTAGGAAAACTATAAATGATAAAGGGGCTTCTTAACCTATACTGCATGTGCAAGGGGAAAACAATTCAGCACTGAATAGCAAAAACATATTGCTTACCTGTGAAAAGTTATCCCTGGTATTTTCTTTGAAGCTCTGTTTGCACATCCATACGCTACACAAGTCAGCATTTTAAAATCATAACACAAACTTCCTTTATTTACTTCACACCTGGTGCACTGTTTACTTACCTACCTACAGTAACTGGTCTCCAATGTTTTGGTACAAACAACATGGCGGCCGCTTGTGTCCACTGACTTCAACTCAGACGGCACATTGCCATCTCTATGTTATTCTGTGCTCGGTGGGGGAATCTAATGAAGTTAGTGATGAAACTGTGGAAGAATGGATCGATAGAAGATTGCAGGTACTGACCAAGGATTACGAACCCAGGAACATTTTTAACCTAGATGAAACTGGATTGTTTTTCAGTATGTTGCCCAGCAAGACTTTGGCATTCAAAGGAGATAAATGCCATGGTGAGAAACACAGCATGATGAGGCTCACAGTGATGTTGGGAGCCAATGCTGATGGCTCTGAGAAGCTCCACCCCTATGTGATAGGGAAACTAAAAAGCCTAGTTGCTTCAAGAATATGCAATCATTACCTACTGCCTACGATGCCAACCATAAAGCTTGAATGACCTCAGATCTTTTCTGACAGCAGTTAATTGCTCTTGATTCAAAAATGGGTGCGCAAAATAGGAAGATCCTTCTTTTCATCAACCGTTGTCCTGCACATCCCGTGGATGTTAATTTGAGGAATGACGGAGAATTCACCCACAGTATCCCCTGCCTATTGTAAGGGGCGACCAAGGGATGATCCACTTAGAACCATGAAACTACTTGTAATTAGTACCATCACGCAGGGAACACCATGGGTCGCATTTACTTGCGCGTAGTACCACTATGTTAGGTACGCAATAGGTTTGTGATTAGTAGCGACAGTGTGTGAATCAGGAGGTGGGTCCTACAGTACCTATTATTCGTACCCTGTATGAGCGACACCATGGTTCTGCCTTACCTATGCTCATTTCCCACTATGTGAGGAATTCCACGGGATAGTACGAGTCCCTGTGGTTAGTCCACTTATGTGAGGAACGCCATAGGTTTGCGTTGCCTGCAAATAGTGCCGCAATGTGCGAAACACCATAGGTCTGTGTTACATGTGCGCATTACACTACCTGTGAATAGTACCATAATGTGTGGAATACCGCGAGTCTCCGCTACTTTTGATTAGTACCGCAACATTACACATAGCATGGTTCTACCTTCCTAGCGATAAATAGCATTGAGGGGCCGATGACCTGGATTTTGGACCCGTTTCGGCTATAAGCAAAATCGATTCAGCATTGTGCTGTAGTAGCAGTCCCTTGGTCAGTAATACTATTGTTTTGTGCCAGCTTCTGTGCATGTGAGGCACTGTGGGTCGGATCCACTGATCATTTTAAATTCATATCCGTCCATCCATTCATTCTTCGTCCACATGCTTTGAATTCTGGTCAGTGGAGGATTTTGGAATTTTAAGTTGTCGTTTCATTTTGTACCATTAGGGGCCGATGACCTCGATATTAGGCCCCTTTAAACAACAAACGTCAATCAATTTGAGGAATGTGCAGTTAGAATTTCTGACTGCTAACTGCACAAGTAAGCTACAACCTATGGATTTAGGGGTTTTCATTCCTTTAAGTCACTTTAGAGGAAGAACCTGGTGCAGCGAATTTTATTCCTTGTGGATGCTGGAAAGGATTCATCATTTAAAGTTTCAATCCTGTATGCGCTGCGCTTCACTTCATTGCAAAGTCTTCGGAAGCCATGAAGCAGACTACCATCTCAAATTATTTCTTGAAAGCAGGATTTTTCAAGAATCATCCCGAATCTCAGCTGCCAGAAGAAGAAGAAGAAGAAGAAGAAGAAGAAGAATGCCTGATACCTGATGTATGGAGAATGTTGCAGTCAGACTGCACTACTGATTATTTTCTTTGAATAGATGATTATGTGATCACTGCAGAGGAAAGAAGTGTGGAGGAGTTGGTTGCTGAGCAAACAGCAGCCGAGTCTCCCACCAGTAACAGTGTTAAAGCAGGGGAAGACAGTGAAGTGATGCCTACCAGTGCTGATGCAAGTGCAGCAGTGGATGTTTTATGCAGGTATCTGCCATCTGTAGAGAGGGTTAAAAAAATAATTTTTATAACCTATATGAGCTTGAAAAACAGAGGCCATAAGAAATAAGAAGTGTAAACAGAGATTGATTCTGGACTATTTTGGTAGGAAGCAGTGATTGTGTAGTTTTCCATCTGGAATAAATTTGTGTTAATGTTGTACATACAGGTACAATAGTAGCAATTAAAATGTTTCATTCAGAGAAAATATTGCATCTTAGATAATTCTATAGCCATTCTAAGAAATTTACTGTATATTAAAAGAATATATTACAGAAATTTTTAACCACCTACCGGTAACCTTCTCCTAGGCAAAGGATGAGCAGAATTACAAAGGCAGTGTAGTCAACAGTTAATACAGTACAGTAATTAACTTACATGGACCTTTATTTGAGGTAAGTATGATTGATTTGAGATTGAAATACTCTATAAATTAATAATATGCATTTGTGTAACATTAGCTCCTTTTCCAGAGCATTTTTATATATACCTGTACAAGTTGTTTTCCCACAATTTACACTTTCCCCCCTTTTACACCTGTATTCCTTGGTCCCTTCAAAAGTGTAAAAGAGGAGTAATAGTGTACCAGCATTGGAAAGTAATACGTATTAAATTGGTTAAAAATAAATTATTTTAGTTTTTCAGGAATGTAAAGATTTGGTCCCTTCGAGGGCCAGGAAAAAAGATGTTGCAGGCAACATCGCTCGCCGGTTGCCAGTTGGACCATGCTGGCTTAGGTCATTCCTTGGGTCTCTGTGCTTCCATTCGCAGCACATGTCTATCATAGCCTACTTTTGTACATTTTTTCATATCCTCATCAAACGTTGATCATTGGGACGATTTGGCGTTTCTTCTCTGTCAACTTGGAGGAATGTGGAAATGCTGGTTCCTTTTCAACTGGAATGTTGTCTTCACCAATGGTATCTTCTTTCTTTGATTTCATGTTGTATGATTATTTCAAGCAATTGGTACTTGTTTCTTCATCAGTCAATCAAAAGTACTCCAATTTTTTCTTGTTGATGTTATACATGATCTATAGTTCTTTCTAGGTTTACAAGCATACTCTCCCTTGGTAGAGCCATATGAAAAATTTACTGTATTATCCTCATTTATCTGTCCAACATTCATTTATCGTCTTCAGACTACACCATTGCAAAGATTACTAGCAAAATTTCTCTCTGATGCTGATGTACTAATAAGGACCACCCTGAAAGGAATATAACTACAGACACATACCCCACATAGCATGCTGTATTCTCCAAAGAGATACAAAGAGTTCAGATTCTTTAGAGCTACCTGGGAAGCATACCTTCAACACATAAATGTTTGCCATGTCCTTATCAGCTCCAGTAACATTCATGTAGTCCAGAGCCTCTCAGGGTGCATGCACTGTGCACGGTGCAAAAGACGACTTTGCTTTGTTGACCAGTGTGCAGAATCCCACTCCTCGTTTTGAAGCAATAGTGCTGTTTCTCTCTTTCCCCACGCCTGTCTCGCTCGCTCCCCCTGTCTCCCTCTTCCTCACTTGCTCCGTAGCGCTCCAAATCCGAGCCGAGTTGCCCGGAGACGAAGCGTTGGTCCGAGCCGAGCGGGACCGATGCACAGTGCCTGGAGCTGTTGCACCTCGATTTGCACGCGTGAGATTTTAGGCGTTTGAGAGGCCCTGATGTAGTACATGCATACAACATCACTGCTGAAATAGATTAACGTTTGCATAAACTAGATTATCGAGCAAACGCGTTGGCTCAGAATTTGTAAGTGCCCACGTACTTAAGTATTGCATACTTTACTATCAACCCATGATAATGTTAAGAAGTGTGTGTGTAGCACTTCCTGGAGCTGCTTGAGTGCATAGCACTGAAGTGTACTGAGACGGATACATTAAATTTCCTGCTGCAGGGAATGTTAGCCATTTTCTAAAATGCAGCTCTTACTTTTCAATCAGAGATTTTGCTTTTGTTGAATCGTCCCACTTGTGGATTAAATAAACAGTTAAGTTATCTGTAACTGTGAACTTAATCTAATGTTTTATCAGCAATGCCAGATTATCAGGTGGAATGGTATACCTGCTCACAACTAATCATCACCAGGACCTGAACAAACACTTTTTGGAGCATTGACTTCCCACATCACCTTCCAGGTTCTTCTGTCTTTGGCAATTCTAATCTACTGACCCCACAATTTGCCTAACTATATCGGCAGTAGACATCCTCTTCTCCATTGTCCCTCTCTCAGATACTGTTAAAAGAATTTTGATTTCTATCCTGTTATGTGTTTGTAGTGGTTGGTATCATGACAGCCCTCCCTTAAGTTTTGTTTCAAAACAGATGACAGTCCTGAAGTGCGCAAGGCGTGTGTTTTTATGCTCCAGTGGAAGTGCTTTTGTCAATAATGGTGTTAGGAAATATTCCTATACAATAAATTATTTTCCTTATAGATTAAGCTCCAAATTTATTATTACGGAACATTTTCTGGCGACCGCGACAGGACTTAGTTAAGATGGAGGAGCTTAAACAGTGTAATAAGGAAAGATCACAAATACGTAGACTATTTACGAGAGCACGTGGCGAGTTTCAAACAAAAATATCTGAAGCAGTCGTAGATGCGGAAGAAATGTTGACATACTTCCGTATTTTAGAAGATAAGGCAATGCGGACGTTATCTTTGGATGAAACGATTCAATCACTTAGGGGTGTCAAAGAAACAACAGAAAAAGACGACGCCAAGGAATTCGACACGGCAGAAACGTACCGGGAGAAGTGGCTACAAGCTAAGGTTAGGTTCGAAAGTAATTTTCAAGTGAATTTATCTGTTGGTGGAGGTGAGGCCTTAGCGAGTGAGATCGAGACGACGAAGAAAAGGAATTTCAGTTTACCCAAGCTACAGCTTAAACAGTTCGACGATATAAAAAAATGGATTGGTTTTTCGGGACAGTTTAAGAAAATAAACGACGCTAGTGATATCGACCCGGAAGATAAATTTCAGTATCTTCTACAGGCTACTGTTCCAGGTTCCGTGGCCAGGGAGCTAGTTGAGAGTTTCCCTCCGTCCAGAGCAAACTATCAAAAAGTAATAGATCACCTGAAATCCAGGTATGCCAGGGAAGAATTACTTATAGAAGTATATGTCCGAGAACTTCTAAATCTTGTTCTGCTTCAAGCTACCGAAGGTAGTAGCCTTAGTATTGGAAGCCTCTATGATAAATTAGAAACACAACTGAGAGCTTTGGAATCTTTAGGAGTCACTAGTGATAAGTATGCAGCAATGCTGTATCATTTGGTGGAGTCTGCATTACCAGAAGAGGTTATGAAGGCATGGGAGAGAGTTCGTGTATCTCATATATCAGAAAATGATCACGATCATCACCTAAGCAAGTTGTTACTGTTTATAAAACAAGAAGTGGAGAGCGAAGAACGTTTGTCACTTGCTCGCTCTAGTTTTATTGTGAAGAGGGATGACATGTTATGCAAGCCAGGTAAACAAGAGAGACTTCCCACTGCTGCTGCTTTGTACTCAGGTGAGGGTCAGAAAACTGAAACGGGTTGTATCTGGTGTGACAAGAGTTCCCATACATCTGCTGATTGTTTTAAAGTGAGGAATCTCCAGAATGAAGAGAAGAATATTTTGAAGAAAAGGGGTGCTTGCTTTCGTTGTTTAAGGAAGGGGCATAACTCGAGCAAATGTAAAGCATTTGTGAAGTGTATGATTTGCTTAAAAAGGGATCATTGTGCTATCTTATGTTCTGATTTAGTTATTAAGAAAGAGGAGAGGGGAAAGTTCAAAGGGAAAGGATAATCAAAACACTGAGACTTTAACTGCCCATCAAAATGCAGAGACGCTATTACAGACTCTTGTTGTGAAGGTTTCTGGTAGTGAAGGACCGGTCAAGCTTGCATGAATTTTATTAGATTCTGGGTCACAAATGTCTTACATAACCAAAGAAAGCGCTAGGAAGTTAGGACTACAAAAACTGGGAAAGGAAGTGATGTCTCATTGTTTGTTTGTTTGGGGGTGTAGAAACTAGCAAAGAAACCCATAATGTTTATGATGTAACACTACAAGCACTAAAAGGGGATTTCAAATGCACAGTCTCGGTGCTTGATAAGAAGAAAATATGTGGTTATGTTCCAAGGTTAGAAACTCAACATGTTTACCCTGTTCTTGCAACTAGAAACATTCAGTTAACAGATGTTGGGGTCAATGTTCCAGAGGTGCATTTGTTGCTTGGAGCAGATGTTTTGGGGAAGCTGCTTACAGGAGTTCTGATTAAGCTGGATAAAAATATGTATGCACTGGAAACCAGGTTAGGTTGGAAAGTGATGGGTCAGCGAGATCTGGCTAAGGGCAATCAGTCACTAGTCAGTCTCACTTGTGGTAAAGCAATGGATATATCAGACTTGTGGAAGTTAGAAACTATTGGCATAAAGGACCCTGCAGAGTCTCAGTCAAAGAAAGAGATGGAAGAGGAAGTCGTAAAACACTTCAATGAAACTGTAAGGATGAATGAAGAAGGGAGATACGAGGTTCGTCTCCCTTGGAAGGATGGCCATTCAGAATTGTTGGATAACAGGAAGTTAGCTGAGAAGAGGTTGGAAGCAGTCACTAGAAGATTGGTAAACTTGGACAAGCTTAAAGATTATGATGATGTGATTCAGGAGTGGATAGAATGTGGAATCGTGGAGACTGTAAATGAGAATGACGAGGCGACAGGCCACTATTTACCGCACAGAGCAGTAATTAAGGAATCAAGTTTAACTACCAAAATTAGGCCCGTGTTTGATGCCTCGGCAAAGGACAGACATGGCAATTCGCTGAATAAATGCTTGGAGAAGGGACCAAATCTAATCAAGATTATTCCCAAACTTTTGTTGCAGTTTCGAAAGCATGCCATAGGGGTCACGGCTGATATTAAAAAGGCATTCCTGCAGATAAGCCTCTATGAGGATGACAGGGATTTTCTAAGATTTCTCTGGTGGAAAGATTATTCCAAAGGCGAGAGGTTATCACATTGCGGCATTGCAGAGTAGTGTTTGGGGTTACGTGCAACCCATTCCTATTAGGAGCAACGATAGCGCATCACCTGAGTAAAGTTGCAGCTGAAGATCTGAAAACGGCCAAGAAGCTGCAGAATTCTTTCTACGTGGACAATTGTGTCACTAGCTGTGAAACCAAAGAAGAGATGAGAGAGTTCATTGAAAATCTACTAAAATGATGAGTTCAGCACATTTTGAATTAAGAGGGTGGATAAGCAATTCACCAGAAAAATCAGAGTCAGAGAACATTGTTTCAATACTTGGTCTTATGTGGGATGCTCGGTCAGATGAGATGTTCTGTATCATTATTACAGTTGAGCTAACCACACTTTCAACTTCTAAGAGAAGCTTACTGTTAATTGTACAACGTATTTTTGATCCACTTGGTTTTCTGTGCCCAGTAACATTAATCCCTAAATTATTGATGCAGGAAGCCTGGAGAGAAAAATGTGGATGGGACGAGGAATTACCAGAACAAATAACAAACAAATTCCATTCTTGGGTGAAACACTTACCTTTGTTGAAACAATGCAGGATTCCAAGAAGACTTGTACCATGGGAATTTGATAGCAGGGGATTAACTATTCATGTGTTTGCTGATGCCAGCAAGTTGTCATATGCTACGTGTATATTCTTAAGGGCAGAAAAGGACTCTATTGTGTCATTACAGTTGGTCCAAGCTAAAGCTAGGGTTGCACCTTTAGGACCAATAACTATACCCCGCCTAGAATTGTTAGCTGTGGTCATAGCCACTCGGTTATGCACACAAGTCAAAAGAGCATTAAACCTCCAAGACTGTAAAACATACTTTTGGAGTGACTCTACAGGGGTGCTCACCTGGATCAAGACAAAAGGAAACTGGAGTGTATTCATAGGAAATCGTTGTGAGGAAATACGCAAGTTCAGTAACCCAAAGGATTGGCATCATGTTCCAGGGTTTTTAAACCCTGCTGACCTACTATCCAGAGGCATGAGCACAAAGTTTCTGGTAGAAAGTAAATGGTGGGAAGGTCCCACATGGCTCAAGGATGACATTGAATGATGGCCTAAATTGGACATTGCGGCTCCTGAGGATGAAGTCAACAAGGAGAAGAGAAAGATTCTCGTAATGAATGCAGTATTTGATAAGGAAGAGTTTACATCGAGACTCTGCTATTTTTCTAGTTACCATAGAACGTTATGCATGATTGGCTGGGCACTGAGGTTGGTCTACAACCTACGAAACCGAGATACCAAAAGGAATGGAGAACTATCTGTAGAAGAAGTAGTTGAGCTAGAAAAGTGTCTGATAAGATGTGTTCAGAGAACAGAGAGATCATAGAGCAAAGGATGAAAAAGAAAACTCAGATTTTTGAAGATAGTCAGGGAATTCTAAAGCTGACGGTTATTATACAGAAAACTTCAAGTGCCCCATTGTGCTGCCTTCAGATAACATCGTCGTTCAGAGAATGGTGATGGAAAAACATAGCCTGTCTAAGCACGTTGGACTTCAAAATTTATTAACAATGCTTAGAGAAGACTTCTGGATCATAGGAGGAAGAAAGTTGGTTAGGCGAATCATAATGAGCTGTGTCAGATGTAAGAAGTATCGGTCCAAGTCAATGGAGACACAATCTGCCCTACTTCCCAAGGAGCGTTGAAGTCACCCAGGTAGATCTTGCTGGTCCATTGTACCTGAAGACTAGAGAAAAGGCGTGGCTCGTGTTATTCACCTGCGCCGTCTATCGAGCAATTCATATTGAGCTTGTTAGGTCTGTCAACAAACACATTCCTACAAGCCCTACGAAGATTCACAGGGGCAGGGTGTCGGTTATCTACTCCGACAATGGCACAAACTTCACAGGGGCTAACCACGCTTTGCAAGGGTTAAACTGGGAAGAAATAGTTTCCAGTTGTGTTGTAGAAAGAATAACTTGGAAGTTCAACCCTCCCACTGCTGCATGGTGGGGAGGGTGGTGGGAAAGGCTTATTGGAATGGTGAAAGAGCTACTTCGTCGCAATTTGGGGAAGACTTCGGTTACTTGCGAAGAGTTAAGCACGATACTGTGTGACTGTGAAGCTATTATAAATTCACGGCCATTGACATATGTATCCGATGAGTTAAACGATCTGAAACCACTGAAACCAGCTGATTTTCTTCATGAGATACCCAGCACTGATGTGCCAGGTTTGGATGCCATCGACAGAAAAGGAATAGAATTAAGATGGCGTTATCTACAGAAACTGCGAGACGATCTTCGGCAGAGGTTCCGCAAAGAATACCTGGCTCTTCTCGTTCAACAGGGAGGTAGGACCTCCAACAAAGTGAACGTTGGAGACGTACTGATTGGAGCTGATGACATCCAACGAGCCAATTGGCCACTAGGTGTCGTCCAGGAGGTGTACCCTGGTAAGGATGGCGTCGTCAGGGTTGTCAAACTGAGAACGGCTGCGGGCGAGAGAGTGCGGCCAATTCAAAGGCTTTATCCCTTAGAAGTCGCCTCATCAGATGAATCTGCAGTAGTGCAGAGCAATCGGCCAGATTCTATCCTGGAGATACATCCAGAGAAGGCTTCACACGGATCTACAAGAAGTGGTAGAATAGTGAAAACACCAAAACGTTTGGACTTATAAATACTCCAGAAGAGACAAGCATTGTATGAAAATCAGTGTCAAATGAAAGATTGTAATGTTTTATTGTAGAATGCTGCTGTCTATTTTCATTGTGTTGCAATTTTATCTGTGGATTAGTGTAAACAAAATTGCAAGTTGGGGAGGATGTTGATTTCTATCCGTTATGTGTTTGTAGTGGTTGGTATCATGACAGCCCTCCCTTAAGTTTTGTTTCAAAACAGATGACAGTCATGAAGTGCGCAAGGCGTGTGTTTTTATGGTTCAGTGGAAGTGCTTTTGTCAATAATGGTGTTAGGAAATATTCCTGTACAATAAATGATTTTCCTTATAGATTAAGCTCTAAATTTATTATTACGGAACAGATACCATTCCATTCATTCTGTGGATTAGATTTTTCTGTATGTCCAGCCCAGGTCCACTTCTTGATCTATACCTCCATTTGTACATAGTGAGTCCAGTTTTGTCTTCTGGCATTGCTACAGAGACAATCCATCAAAGAAATATACATTAATCTTTCTTTCCATCATTTTTTTTAAAATTTGAGGCTATGTCTCATCACCATATAAGAGAACAGCGGAACCCAAGAGTCCGTTATTTCCCCCTTGATGTGAAACAGATAATCATTTTTGAAAATGAAGCTGTGTTGTTTGGGTCGTCAGTCCATATACAGGTTTGATACAGCCCTCCCTGCCACCCTATCTTGTGCTAATGTAACACATTTCAAAACCTTCTATTTTCTTTCTTTCTTTCTTTCTTTCTTTCTTTCTTTCTTTCTTTCTTTCTTTCTTTCTTTAGAGCTAGTTATCTTCCATGTTCCACTTCTGTACAATGCTACACTCCAGAAGAAAGTCTTCAAAAACATCTCTCTAATTCCTATATCAATGTTCAAATTGAGCAAGTTTCTTTTCTTAACCACGAAAAGTGCCTGAGCCAACTAATCGGCGCGATAATTTCCTGCCTATTTACTTCTTTTAGAAAGCCGAAGTTTCAAGCTTTCGTGAGATTGACATCGTTTTGGTCTTGAAGATCTTTGACATGAATAATTTAATAATCTGTGATGTTGACAAGCTCAGAGTTGATAACATAGCGAGCGGTAGTAGAGATAGTTTTGTTGCTGGCGTGGATGATGGTATCTAGAGGAAAATGATGTAATAGCGGATGAATTAAAAGGCCCAAGTGACAGGAAGATACGAGCCCCGTGGTCCTCAGTAGGCCCAAACAAAGAAGAAAGAAAGCGGATGAATTAGAATTGGAAATTAAGAAAGTAAACTCGTGCCCTCATCCTGAGGTGGTGCAGCTCTTTTCAGGCACCCCCCAATTGGAGGTGAGCTGCATGTACCATTTCAACCACATACCAGCCCTCCTGCCATTCTTAAATTTTTGGCAGTACCGGGAATCGAACCTGGGCCCCTGAGGACAGCAGCTAATAACACTAACCGTTACGCTACGGAGGCGGACGGAATCAGAAATTGATTGCGATAGTGACATGATACCAGGAACACCACCATTATCTCCTGTTCCTAAGAGGAAGTGTTATTCTGGCCTCAGTACATCGTTTGTTCAGGTGAGTGCACAATTGCAATATGTGAAACTGACTAAAAATTCATTTCCAGTTCTGAGTGATTCAGAATGTGACGGTAATGACGGAGCTGTAGAAGATGTGAGTGATAGTGACAATTATTGTTGTAATAATAATAATAATAATAATAATAATAATGGCAGTGTGAATGCGTATGTTGGTTTCTGCGAAATGTTTTTGATCCACTCCGAAAGGCCTACCACTCCTGTCATTTAAATGGAACTAGCTGGGCCAAAATCTGTCTTACCATGTAATGCCCCTCCATCTTCACTGCTTCATTGCTAAATGTGATGATAAATTAAACAAATAGGTATGCCCAACAATTCATGTCAACCTATGCTTTTTTTTTTTTTTTTTTACCACACTCGAGGACTAAAATTTGGCGGGCTACCTCTGTATTGGAATTGAGAGCATTTGTTATTGTAATTTTTAACATGGTGCTTATGAGAAAGCCTTCCATATTTTCATATTGGTCCATACTGATCATCTTGCTACACCCTGGTCTGGGAAAATGTATTCACGAAACAGATTTCAATTGATACAGACAATGGTAAACATTCTGGTACTGAAAATTATGGTCCATTTGCTAGGTTTGAACCACTACTGCAGCATGCTAACAGGTTATTAAGACATCACCACATTAACAGTTATCCATCAATGAAAGTGTATTAGGAACAAGATGCCATACACAGTTGCTTCAGTACATGTCCAGAAAGCACTATCATAAACGGGCATCAAGTTTTGGATGCTGTGTGATTCTGTCATGAAGTACTGTTCATGGTTTTTCACTTATAGAGGTGCAAAGTCTGCTGAAGAAAACACAGCTATCCAAGGCCTAGCCTTCACAGTGGTTTACAATTTAATATGGGAAATTATCTCAATAAAGGTTTTTGTATGTATGTAAACAATTTCTTTAAATCTATTTCTCTGGCCATGCACTTTTACAATGCTGAGGACGGAATTCAATAGAATGCCTAGCCCTTGATTGTCATGAAAAGGCATAGGTTGACTTGATTTGATGGGCATACTTATTTGATTAATTTACCATCACATTAATTCTTTCCCTTTATGCAGTTGGTTAATATGTTCCTGCCTTCTTTATCTTCTTTCTTAGGAATGGTTTTCCATCTGAGCTCTTTTATCAAGTTTTCTTTTTTCCAAAGGTTTCCTTGATTTTCCTGTATGGGAGCATCTACCTTTCTTACAACTTTCAACATCCTCGTACTTTTCTTTCACCTATTCTTCCACAGCTGACCTGCACTTCTATCTACTTAATTCACATTATTGCAAGAATGATGCTAAATGCCTATATGGTGAAAATAATACGAAGTTGTGCCATGTGATTTTTTTCATTTTAAAATTGGTTTCTTGTTTACTTCTACCTGAATATTTTTATTTAGGGATGTTCTTAAATATTTTATTCATATATTTGAATTTTAAAACTCTATTTTTTATTTATTTGCTGATACAATGTTATGGTAACTTGGTCATCGTATTATTTACAGAATTAATAATATAAGTTACCGAGACAGCATTCTAGTCTTTAGATATCGTTACTCGCGACAACACAACTTTGACAGAGATGTTAATCTTAGCATGCTTCTTGCAAACAAACTTCCTGCACTTATCACACACTATGGTCGTGTTGACAGTCTTTGCTCGTCCACAAGCTTGACATCTGTCTCGGTTTTTTCTTGGTATACTCCACAACTTCTGCACAGTACCTGATGAGAAATGTCCTTATATCTAGGGGTATGCTTGGCATCATCGCGCGGACACTCAGTTGCTCTTTTATCAGTTTTAAGAGCTAGATTCCTGAGGCAAATCCTCCTCCTGTCTTTAGGGTTTCTCTTATTGAACTGAAAAATAGTTTGAGAATTTATACCAGCCATATTCATCAAAGCATAAAAGATCACCAAAGGCCATCTTTTCGTGATCCTTGCCACTGTGTATTACGCACACATCTGATCCACGGTATCCCCTACCCCTTTAGTGGCATTATAGTTTAGAATGATACGCGACTTACTTGAGGCTTCGTCGATTGTTCCTGTGTCATGTATGGTGGAGAGTAATATTAAAACTTTTTTTTTAGTAACTTGAGATAATAGAGTCAAATCTTTTTGGTAGCTGAATACTGATGAACCTACCTCTACATTTTTGGGGTAAAAATTCAGCTGGTAATTCTTTCTTGTTTTTTTCTAAGAGTTCCAATACAAGTTATGCCTGTTTCAGTTAGTACCTTTGTGTCCACTAATCTGTGGACAATTTCAGATGGCGTATTTTTTACAGAGAAAGGGCCATCTGGCTGCTTGCCACAGTATACTTCTGTGTTGCTGGTGTAAAAGGTTTTAGCATCACAGAGTGCAAAGATCTTCAAACCGTATTTTGCCGGTTTATTTGGAATATACTGTATGAATCCACATCGTCCTCTAAACGGTTCCAGTTTCTCATCTACAGTGACATACTCACTCAACCAGTAGTTTGTTTTACAGTTATTAGTAAACCTGTGAAGCACATACCTGATAGCAGCAAGCTTGTCGGTTTTCAGTCTCTCAGCTCTGGTCTCCTTGTCATCAAACCGAATACAGCGAAGAATAAAGAGAAATCTCTTTGCACTCAAGCAAGCTCGGAGAATTTCAATTCCAGTCCCATCTGTGATCCAAAGTTCATCGATATTAGTGTGGCTTAGTTTCTTCATGCCTAGTAAGTACAAGACACCAAAGACCGTCATCATTTCACATCTTGTTGTGTCCTTTGCGTCTCTTTCTCGCGAGTACTGAATTTCATCCCGATGACCAGTTATAAATAAGTTAGTGCAGTAGAGAAATCAGTTTTCCTCCATTTCGTTTCCTTGTCTTTTCCTACAAAATATACTGATACAGCCTCACCATCATCGTTATCGTCACAACTCTGTTCTGAGTCAGTTTGGTGGTCGCTAAACTGAACTTCTTCATTCTCTGCATCACAAAATTCACTGTCACTGTCTTCTTTGCTTTTATCAAGTTTTCTTTTTTCCAAAGGTTTCCTTGATTTTCCTGTATGGGAGCATCTACCTTTCTTACAACTTTCAACATGTATGACAAATAGGCCGTGCCAATTAGATGTAAATGTTAAATTTGAATCAAAGAGTATTGCCACAAAATTTATCAGTGATAGAAATAAACATAAAGACAAAAAAAGTAACAAAGATACTTGGATAGTTTTACTTACATGATCAGGCGTGCGGCGCACTCAGTGCGCCAGTGGTGTATTGTAAAGGAAATGTGTTTCTAGCGTGGTGCCAAATGGAGCTGCAACAATCACGTCTTCAACACACGACAGCAGACACTCCACTGGAGGAATAGGCGGGCTAACAAGAAAATGATGCTCATCCCCTCCACACACTGCAGCACACCCGGCGGAGGGTTAACAGAGTTCAGTTTTACTTATCCATTGTTGAGGCAGTGAGCACAGAATGGATGCAACATAAAAGGGGGGAAGCTCTTCAGGTTTTGATAACAAAGCAGGGAGAAAAGTCGCTGTTTGGCAATTAAAACACTGCCAGAAAGGAAAGAGAAACAGTGTGTGGGTTGTTGTACTCCTCAGTAACACAGAAGGATGCATACCATATGTGTAAATTGTATTCAAGGCTTACACACAAATTGTGGGGAAGAAAATCAGTGCGAATAATGGACAAAGTAATCTTGTTCCGTTGAATATTTTCTCTCATCAGCCGTATAAGGAAACTTAAAAAGTAGACTATATTGTTGTACTCATTGTCTTGTAGATTTGATAATTTGTAGGCTACCTTGCTGTACTCCTTGTCTTGTACTTCGATAATTACATTGAATGTAGAACATAATGACTGCAAAATGTAGAGGACATGGTCTGGTGGTATTGCCAAAAAAAAATTTCCCTCAACTATAGAAAGGAATTTAAAGGGTGTATATTGTTGAATTATGTTCATAGTCTGTTTCCATTAATAATTATAGCATACTGCAAAAGGGTTGTGCAATAAATTATTGTTCAATGTCAGGTACAATAAGACTGGAACAAAATATTCAGTATGGAAAATGGTGAGTGCAGATTTTAAAATATAACTTTTTGGGGTTGTTATTAAGTTGATCAAATGTATTATTATGTCATTTTGTTTAGATTCGATTGTCTATTTTACCTATGTGAATCACTATTGGTCTGCATTTAGGACAGTCGCGCAGGTGGCAGATTCTCTATCTGTTGTTTTCCTATCCTTTTCTTAAATGATTGCAAAGAAGTTGGAAATTTATTGGACTCAAGCAATATCACAATATTTCTAAAATTAAACTTTTAAAGAAATATTTCTGGGTGTCCACCCATATGGAAAACATGGAAAGGTCAGGGAATTTGATTAAAATCAGGGAATTCAGAAAAAAATCTGGAAAATCATTCTTCTGCCAGATAAAATTGACATACCGTATTCATTCGTGTAATAGAAGCACATTTTTCAGTTTTTATAACATTAATCTAGGGCATGTCTTTTATGCCAGGAATAAATTGTAAGGAAAACTTAATACACATTAAAAAACAAGTGTGATCTCGAATATGAAGTAACCGATAACATCAATAGCTATATGATTGGTGATCGATCGAATTTTCAATGTTTTGATCAGCTTACTATTGAATATTCTGTGTTGTTGAGGAATGGCGAGCTTGATGTATTAGGCCTATGTTGCATTTGGAATTTCATATATGCCCGGTGTTTCAAGATTTGTGGTTGTTCATATGTTAGCATGACAAAAAGGCTTGTTAGCACCAGGGTGAAAGAGCACATCAGGTCGGTAAAGAAAGTTGCCCTTTCATCCTCCACGGAGAACGCTATAAGCCAGTCTGCCATAGCAGAACATATCTACAGTACAGACCATGAAATCCTCTTTGACCAGGCGAAGGTCATCGCACCTATAAAAGACTTCTATGCTCGTCTTGTGAGGGAAGCCATAGAGATAGAGCTGCGCCCAAACAACATGAACAGGGAAGACGGCTTTGAGTTATCAAATACATGGAGACCTGTACTGCAGAAATACATGCATAACACCACCAAGGCACAGAGGGACACTCTCAAACTGTCGACAGAGGGCGGTGAATCAGTAACTTCCCTCCCAACTACCACAGCACAGCGCCACGATCTTTGAGTCCAGTTAGTGGGGTAGGCCATGGATAGTATGGGCATGACTTCCACGTTCCTTCGGAGAATTTCTTTGCTCACTGTCGGAGGCAAAACTTCACATGCCATGATGAAGGCTAATGCAATTTGGCTGAAAGCTTGGCTTTATTATTAAATATATATAGTGGCTTTAATCCAGTTCATTTATTTCTTTATGCTAATACAATGAGCCACGAAAACTTACGTTCATTAAGTTCTTGAGATGTGTAGTAAGTACACACATTTCACCGTTGGTTTTGACGAGTCACTGAATAAAGTTTTTCAGATGGGCCAAATGGATCTTGCAGTTAGTTGTTTCAATCCTGATACTAATGAAGTATGCATTTCTTATTTTGATTCTGTGTTTCATGGTCACTCTACCTCCTCAAATTTGTTAAATGGTTTTTTGCGAGCACTGCAAGGATTCAATCTAAAAAAAACTCGTACAATTTTCAATGGATGGTCAAAATGTTAATAAAAAGTTCCTTCAGGATATCGGTAATTTATTGAATGATGATCCAGATTCTCCTATTTTGGTGAACATTGGATCTTGTGGCTTGCATACTGTGCACAATTCATATGAAATGGTAGTAAAAGAAACCCAGTGGAATATTGCAGAGTTTCTACGTGCTCTTCACTTGTTTAGCTACATTCCTGCAAGATGTGCTGATTATACACATTATTCAGGTTCAAACATATTTCCTTTGAAATATTGTGCCATAAGATGGCTTGAAAATTCGAGTCATTGAACGAGCTATTGATATCCTACCTAATGTTGACAAATATGTGGAAGGAACAGAGACAAGAAAATCCCAAACTGTAAGAGTTTCAAAATAGTATCAACTTCACTTAAAGATAAGCTTCTTAATTAAGGCCAAGTTTCATTTTTATTATCAAATGTTGGAGATATGGAAGCATTCCTAGAACAGTTTCAGACATATCTTCCATTTGCACCACTCCTGTATAAATCAATCATTGCAACATTGAAAAATGTCATGGCAAGGTTTGCAGTCTTCAGAAAATGTTCTCAAAATTAATTTAGACAGTAAGGAAAATCTTCTGCCTGCATCCAAAATTGACATCGGTTATGCTGCTAGAGCAGCACTTTGTGGCACTCCTGGATTAAATGATAGAGATGTATTAGTGTTTAGCCCAGATATTCTAACAGGAATGGTGGCTTTGTGCAAGAATTTACTGGAACGGTCACCGCTGGCATATAAACTGACTATGCAATATTGATACAAAATAACTCGATGGCCAGTCATTTGTCTCTGTCAGTTAAGCAGTAGGTCTACTACACAGCCTAAAGGAATTCCTTGTTTCAATCCAAGTGTAGCCAAGCAACCTCTAAGCAGCAAACAGCTAAGGACAGCTTTAAATGCCTTTGTTGAAAACAAATGGATCTCGGGTAATGAAGCCAATCATATACTAAGCTCACTTCTGTTTGTGAGACTGATACTTCAAAGAAATAGTGAATTCTTTGTACTTTAAAGACGAGAGGTTAGATCACTTTCGCTCTGCACTGTATGGCCAACAGTACTTTTGAAAACAAAAGTTGGCTTCATTTCTCAAAATCATACTAATATTGTTTCATGGAAAACTTCACTTGAACATGATTTTTCTTGTAATAAAAAAATTATAATGGAGAACATGCTACAAGAATCCCTTGCAGCACAAAGAAGAATATATTATGCTATCTCAAACCTTGGTGGAATTGAAAAGATCTCCATTAATAAGTACATACTGCAAGGAATGCTCATGCTTTGTATATTCAAAATCTAAAGGAGAAACGTGAAGCATTGGAAGTAGAAGATTCTTTGCCAAAAAAAATAAGAGGAAGGCCACTTTATTGCTGAAAGAATTAGAAGAAAAGAAGCGGAGGGTAATGGCAGAAGCTCGACAGTCGTTGGTGGCTATAGATGAAGAAATTTCTTTGCTGAAGCAGTAATGGTAATAATTTTGTTTTTTCTTAAAATGAATTTAATTAGACTAAATTCAACTTCCAAGTTTTGAAATTTAATATGCACATTAATTGCTCATTTATATTTTGGATGTAAAGTTTTCAAAATGTATTTTAATATTACTGTCATAGCTGAAAACTGCCTATCTAATTTTGTCATGGTGTGTCAGGGAAGAAAATGGTTTTTAAGTCTGGAAAACAGGAAAATGACAGGGAATTTTAAAATTTGGATTTGCTGGACACCCTGTATTTGTTTAAATGAAATTTTGTCATGTTGATTCCAATTTAAAAATAAATTGGAGATGATTTTTCTCCTTTATAAGCACTTCTTGTTAAAGCATGAAGTATATTTTATAAAATACTGGAAGAATAATGCATATATTATTAAAAATCATTGTTTAATGAATATCAATATCTACTGATCTGCATTTAGGGCAGTCGCCCAGGTGCCAGATTCCCTATCTGCTGTTTTCCTAGCCTTTTCTTAAATGATTGCAAAGAAATTGGAAATTTATTGAACATCTCCCTTGGTAAGTTATTCCAATCCCCAACACCCCTTCCTATAAACGAATATTTTCCCCAATTTGTCCTCTTGAGTTCCAACTTTATCTTCATACTGTGATCTTTCCTACTTTTAAAGACACCACTCAAACTTATTCGTCCACTGATGTCCTCCCATGCCATCTCTCCACTGACAGTTCAGAACATACCACTTTGTCGAGCAGCTTGTCTCTTTCTCCCAAGTCTTCCCAGCCCAAACTTTGCAACATTTTTGTAACGCTACTCTTTTGTCGGAAATCGCCCAGAACAAATCGAGCCGCTTTTCTTTGGATTTTTTCCCGTTCCTGAATCAAGTAATCCTGGTGAGGTTTTCATACACTGGAACCATACTCTAGTTGGGATCTCACCAGAGACAACTCTCTCCTTTACAACCCCTAAATACCCTCATTACCATATGCAGAGATCTGCACCCTTTATTTACAATCATATTTATGTGATTACCCCAATGAAGATCTTTCCTTATACTCTTAGGTATATCAAATCAAAATCTCTTTATTTGCAAATGAGGTGTCTACCTTGGTGGCAAATGGTACACTAAAATACATTATTGTCAAGCACTAAATATGAATTTAACAAGAGAAGAAAATTTTCCTATAATACAATATTATACAATTTATGCTAACAATGTTTTCTATTAAACACACAGCTCCTCCTTAATAAATATATATTGTTTAAAAAATTCTACTTATAATATCTCCTGTACTACTTACAAATATAGTCAACTGATATACGGTATGTGGAATTCCTTCAAATGATACTATACAACTGGTATAAGATTAATATTTACATTGCATTTACTTTTTATTTTATTTCTTACCCGTTCTGGAACCTGCTGTGAACCAGAGCCCCTTTCGCCACCACTTTTCGGAGTTCCTGAAGGGCCTTCACAGCTACCGTAGCGGTCCCAGAGCCCTTGAAGTCCCCACTGTACTTCACCCCTACAGGCAGTCCCCCTACTTTGGCTGTCCAAACTCCTTAGACCAGGGGATGGAATTATTTATTCACACACATTTTTTTTTTTTTTTTTTTTATAATAACCTGCGCTGGTCGAATGCCCTCTAACACTTCATTTATTTTCTCTGTTGCTGTTTATTCTCTTCTTGAATATCTCTACAGATTTTGGAAAAGGATCAAACACTACACCTGGTAAACTGTTCCACTCCTTCACACCCTTCCCAATGAATGAAAATTTACCCCAATCACTTCTGCTAAAATTCTTTCCAATTTTATATTTGTGGTCAGTCCTGCCGATATAATTATTTTCCAACTGAAGCCTCTCACGGATATCTCCCCATGCTTCTTCTCTTATATAGGCTCTATATAATCCTGTAAGTGTAGTTTTCTCCCTTCCCTTACTTAAAGTTTCCCACCCAAGTTCCTTTAACATTTCTGATACACTACTCTTTCTCCTGAAATCCCCTGTTACAAATCTTGGTGCTTTCCTCTGCACACTATCTATTTCTTTTATTAGGTATTCTTGGTGAGGATCCCAAACACTGTTTGCATATTCCAATAGTGGACGAACCATACTCAAGTTACTTTTTTCTTTTAATTCTTTGTTGCATCCTTTAAGTAGCCTCATTATGACATGTAACGAACTGTATGCTTTCCCAACAATGTCATCAACATGACCCTTCCAGTGCAAATTACTTTCAAATCTCACCCTCAGTATTTGCACCTGCCATCTTTTGGGATAACTACCTCATCCAAAGTATATTCAAATTCAGTTTTAAAGTTCCTGTTTGTAAAAGTTGTAACAGTTGATTTGCATCCATTAACCTTCATATTATTTTCTTCAACCCATTGTTGGATACTTTCAAGGTCCCTTTGTAATTCTGAACATCCTCAATGTTGTTTATTTCCCTATAAACAATTATGTCATCTGCATACAATCTTATTTTTGATGTTATATAGTTCCCTAAATCATTTGCTTATATTAAAAAAAGTAATGGACCGATTATACTACCCTGTGCAATTCCCTTCCAAACTTTCTCTTCCTGAGATACATTATTTCCTACTTTGACTTTCTGAACCCTTGAATTTAGAAATGTTTTTATCCAACGTGTAACCCTTACGTCCAATCTTATTCCCTCCAATTTCTTCAATAATATTCATTGTTCCACTCTATCAAAGGCTTTGGAAAGATCTAAGGCTATGCAATCTAACTGACCTCCTGAATCCAATTGGTCTGATATGTCCTGCTGAAATCCCACCAGTTGTGCTTCACAAGAAAATTTCTTTCTAAATCCATACTGGCTCCTCATGAACCAATTTTTATCATCACATATCCCTCTGATGTTCTTTGATGTTAAACTCTCCAGTATTTTACAAACTATACTGGTCAGGCTGATTGGTCTGTAGTTCTCTGATTTCCTTTTATCACCCTTTCCTTTATAAATTGGTATTATTATAGATCCCTTCCATTCCTTTGGTATTACACTATTATTTATGACATAGTCAAAGAGAAATTTTAAACAAGGCACTATGTACCACCCCATGGTCTTTAATACCTCCCCAGTAATTTGATCACTTCCTGCTGCTTTTCCTTGCTAAAGCAGTTGGATTTCTCTGAAAATATGTTCATTTGTGAATGAGAAGCTTCTTGTTTCCCTCTGTGTCTCTCCCTCTGTATCTTCTGTTTCGGTTTCCAACTCTGACAATCATCTACTGAATCTCTGAATTCCCTACTAAATAGGTTTGCTTTCTCAGTATCTGTTAAATATTGTTCACCCCCTTCTCCCACCATTGTAGGAATTTGGATTCCTTTTCCTTTTTGATTCCTGATATATGGATACAGCTTTTTCCATTTCCCTTTGTGGTCATTACCCTCTTGAAGTATGCCATTCATATAATTCTCTTTTGCTTCCTTTTTCACTCTATTCAGTTCCCTCATTAGCTGTTTTCTACTTTCTCTACTCTCCCTACCCTCTTTGATTTTCCTGTTTACTATTCTACATTTTCTTTTTAATTTCCTTATTTCCCTTGTATAATAAACAGGGTCTGAGGTCATTTTACCCTTCTTAAAAGGTACAAATATCTTCTCTCCTTCCCAAATGATTCCTTTAAATTTAGCCCAAAGTGTATCCACGTTACTCCCTTCACTTATGCAACAACTGAATTGTGATTTAAGGTAAGTCCCATATTCATCAACTTTAGTTTTTCTGTACAATTTCTTGTCTTGTGTGACCCTCTTATTAAGCCTTTTTGATACCAGTCCCACATACATTATTACAGCCTTAAGGTCTCCTATTCCTTCAGTTACCTCAGTTTTATCAACAATTTCCCATTGTTTAACCAAGAATACATCTAGTAAGTTATTGAGACGAGTCGGTTCTTGTACTACTTGTGTAAATCCTCCCTCCCAAATTAACTTATTTGCCAGTTTCTGTTCATGGGCTTCACTTGCAGCTCCATTCAGCTTCAGGCAAATTTAGATCTCCCCCAATTATTACCACATCATTATTATTGTTTTTATGAGTATAATTATAATTTTCTCAAATATTTCCATGTCTCTATCCTCTCTTCCAGGCCTGTACGTTCCTATAATTCCCACCTCCTTCATATTATCACAAACTAATTTTATCCCTAATATTTCATCCCTTTCATCGGTAAACCATTCGTGTGAACAGTAAGTTTCCTTCACCAGAATAAACACCCCCCCCCCCTCCTCCCTTTTTATCTCCTCGGTCTCTGCAATGATCCCCAAATGGAACCTTCACCCCATCAACGCAGTAATTAAAACAGAGGACTTTTCCTATTTGTGAAACTCTCAACCTGACTTTTATCCCCGTTTATCATCATACCATTGCCTACTGTCCATCTCACAACATTATCGAGGTCATTTTGCAGTTACTCGTAATCTTGTAATTTATTACTCTACAGAATAACATCATCTGCAAAAAGCCTTATCTCTCATTCCACTTCTTTACACATATCATTGATATACATATAAGAAAACTTAAAGGTCCAATAATACTGCCGTAAGGAATTCCCCTTTTAATGATTACAGGAACAGATAAAGCTTCACCTACTCTAATTCTCTGAGTTCTATTTTCTTGAAACAGAGCCACCCATTCAGTCACTCTTTTGTCAAGTCCAATTGCACTCATTTTTGCCAGTAGTCTCCCATGATCAACCCTATCAAATGCCTTAGAGGGGTCAATTGCGATACAGTCCAATTGACCTCCTGAATCCAAGATATCTGCTGTATGTTGCTGAAATCTTACAAGTTGGGCTTCAGTGGAATAACCTTTCTTAAACCCAAACTGCCTTCTATCAAATCAGTTATTAATTTCGCAAACATCTATATATAAAATAAGAGTGTTGTCTGTACATTGCTCAGAATTTAAAAAGCATGGTATTTCTGTATCAGTCGTGTCATTTTTACGTTTCCGTAATGTCTGTATGTGTGTATGTACACGCATCACTAGAAAACGGCTGAGGAGAATTTAATGAAAATCGGTATTCGTAGTCGGGGAATAAGTTTCTACAATCTAGGCCATAAATAATTGTATTAACGCTGAGAAAATTGGTAGTTTAGGGGAAGGTCTAAAATGTGGGTTGTAGTAGTAGTATTATATTTCCGATCATTTAACCCTGCCATTCTGGGCCCAGTGTGTGGGAAGTCAGGCTCTGTCTGACACACAGCATTCGAACTATTCGATACCTGCTCTGGGGTACTGATTGGAATGAGCAGTGTGCATATTTAACGAAAAATGGTAGGAGAGTGCGGTTTTCCGTTTGATCGAGTATTTTATATGATGACATTGCTTTTAATTGCTACATTCCTACTGACATTTTTGTAATGGCCTGCTCGATCTGCATCCGATGGCTGCTTATACTGCCTGCTCATTACAACATTTTAACATGGCACTAAATGAAACACTCCGTTTACAAATACCCACAGCAGGTGGCAGCACCAACCGGCTCCTGGACTGTCGGGATGAAATAGCGGGAAATAGGGTAGTACTGTGTTTGTTTACAGTGAAAATTGTGTACTACTGCGTGCCTTTCTGCAAATCAAAGGAAAGGAAACCAGTATGCCGTGGTATTTCATTCCATGAAACGGGCTTTTTCAGGAGATCCAATTGAAGCCATGTTTAGTTCTATAAGAATGGGAGGGTGCAAAGACATGACTGACTCCCGGCCTACTCAGAATTCCATAAAGAGAATTCTGAAATCTGGTATTTGAATGTCCACCGATGGTGCTAACGTTATCCACAAGCAAAATTCAACATTTTCTGCCTGAGCACCCTCTCCCGGACTTGACGAAACAGAACCAGTGATGCCCGCTGAGTATGTACTTGATTTACAGGATGATGTTCGTGAGCCCCCTGAGTCAGTGTGTGTCACTTTGGAAACTGCTTCCCATGCATAGTGTGTGGTTATTTAGTGCGTGTAATCTAAGAAAAAACAATGCAGCACGTGCTTGAGTAACGTTTCCACCTCAGTTAATGCATCCCCATTGATGAACTTTATTAGACAATCGGATAGAGGAGACCTGGGCTATCCCTAGCAACGATTTATTGGCCTAATTAAAAGTGTCTTAGTAACAATAAGCACCAGGAACTTCTGTCAGAAACTGTGGTGGCCAAATTCGTGAAACCTCTACTTAGTAATGTAAGGAAGTTCCACATAGACAAAGTTTCCAGGTTTTCTTGTTCGTTGAAATCTCTTTCTCGAAAATTCCTGAAGCTATCACTCTCTAGAGCACCACTTTATGCGTACAATTCTTTAATTTTTCTGTTACTTTCAGATTTTAAGTTTTGCTTGTATGCTTATCTAGCTGTATTCACGGGATAACTGGGTACGTCTCGTGCTGCGATCTAGCGGCAGATTGTTTGTAAGTCGTGTTACACGTTTGAATATGGAATGAGCAGGCAGTATAAGCAGCCATCGGATGCAGATCGAGCAGGCAGTGGGAAAACCACGTCAGTATTTCTGAGAATCCCGTAGCGAAGCACGGGCACACCAGCTAGTGTCTTATACAAGAAGAAAGAATGCTTTCCCAAAACTTACATGAAATGCATGTCAAACTGACTGGCCTGTAATTTTCAGCTTTATGTCTTGTCACCCTTTCCTTTACAGTATATAGGCTACAGGGGCTACTATAGCATCTCTCCATTCATTTGGTAAAGTTCGTTCATGCAAACTGTTCTGGGGTTGCTATGGAACGGAGAGGTGAAAGAAGGTGCCGGGGTGAATGGGTCTAACAACAAAATCAAAGTTAATTTAAAACTGTAACAAAGGTTATATTTTTTCTTTTAAAACAAAACCAACAAGTAACAATGTCACAGGTAGCGGTATTAAAAACAAGTTAGTAAAGACAAGATTGGTGGTATAAACAGAACTTGGGCGTCAACTCCTCACTTAACATTACCTGAGCTACACACTTAGCTTTACAAAGATCACCATTTTATGCACGGGCAGAACACCCCTCAATACATGGAGCACTGCTCCCAATTTTTAACATCAAGCCTCCCAGAGGCACTGTTACAACACCAGAAAATAGCTGACACGCTCTCAGTTTTTTCAAGCCTATTCAAGGCACTAGAACCTTACAATTACTTGCCATCAAGGCACAACTTACAAAAATGAACCAGGGGTATCTCGTACCCAGCCTACAGGGCCTTCGTGTAAAAGAAATAACAGTTAAATAAATGGCCCGAACACAAAATGAAAGGAGGGGAATGCTTGCACTCCTCGATGTGACTTCTTAAAACCTAACGGGCACTAGGCCTATGACACAGGGGCTATTCCCAAACTATGGAGGTGACTCGTATAAGAATAAGACATTACGGAAAGGAAGAAAACCAGATACAAAACGTAGTCACCTCAAACCAATATGAAGGGGAGCTCGAGAGGTTAAATCACTCTCTATCCCCGAATTACAGTTACAGATTTTAGGACATGTTCACATTAGCCGGCAGAACTTACATTTTAGAGTAGTAGTTTACATATTAAAGTTTCGGACCTATCCCTCGGGTTAAACTGTGGAGCTAGCAAGAAATAAAGATGTTAAACGGCCATTACCTTGCTGAAGACCTGCGGCCTGAAGAAAGTCACCTCCCGCCTCCAGCTTGACACACACACTAAATTAGATGTTGATCAAATGGCCAAGAGACGTGAAAATCCGCAGTGTATATACCCTCGGTGAAAGTTCGAGACCTTTCACGAATCAAACAGCCACACCCTCTCACTTTATTGGTAGATGAAAAGTTTACACACAAAATCGAAGAAGCAGCCTGTGATAGACTGAAAATTAATTACAGAAATTAAGGATTGGCTGAATTCAAAACTGGCGGAAAGAAAACAATATTGCCAACCCAAAACTGAATGAACATAATTTAGTAAGGAACAAACTTTGGCATACAAAACTTCTTCAAAAACGGTTCTTTCACTTCGCACCAAGGTGGATAACCATAGTTTTTTGGCAGTGACATATGAGAGAATGACCACTTTTCTTGATCAGTGGTAAACAAAACACGTAGAATTTCATACAGTACATGAAACGTCAAATTACAGTAGTGACATCATCTGAGTAAAGGTCTAGTTTTAAGTTCACTGTTCCTCCTGTAGAGGAGTTCTTTTAGGCGCAAGATTTAAAGTGCGGCGTAGAGGTGTACCTCCCGATACAGACCCCCTCCCCCAAAATGCCCTTCCAAGGGGTGACACAAGAATTCTGAAAACATTATCTAACTTTGAAGTGAAACCATTCTAAGGTTTTTTTTTTTTTTGAAGTAGTCAAGTAGCAACTAGTGAAACTTTAGCTTTACAGTGTCTTTGTTGCTGCAGAATGTGAAATACATATGAATATTTTTGACGGCAAGTCCTGCCGACATCCAGTTGAGGTCGCCCAAACCCCTCAAGTACCCTCAGATACACCTCTCCCGCTACTATGAGAGGGGTAGTCGTGAAGGACGCCGCAGATCAGAAGTGTATTAATAGTCCCCAGATGAGTTGGCGGTTGGGTCGCCGTACTTCTGCCTTTGCCGGGAGATGGCTTCCGGCGCGCCATACACAGATATACATCACGGGAGTGGAGTTGGCCCGTACCCCACCTCAGTTGTGGTACGGCGACGAGCTGCTGCGGGGCACTGAAACAGTAAAATCTCGGCGACAGAAATGTGTTGTTGGTGACTTGTGAAGATAGGACACGATTTTTATTGTTGAACTTGAGATCTGGGCGGCTTCGAAGGCTATTTTTTATTCTTTTAGCCTTTTGTGTGGATTTGCAGGAGACGGGGGCGTGGCAATGACCACTCGGGAACTGACCGCAGGAAAACCAGAGGGAAAGATCGCACATTCAATATAGCTGTCTATAACCAAATACCATAATTTGGGGCAGAAGGCCACTCAAAACGTTACACAGGTTTCACCTGAGACAGGTGAACACTAAATATCCTCTCCGTGGCTGGATTGCTCACCAATAATGTAACCGGTGTCAAAAAAATGGAACAAAGTTTCTATCCATGGCTTGATCTACTTTTAAATTGGTGGGCCTCCGTCCACGTTCATATCGTTCCCTTACTTTTTCATGAGAAACCTTAAGATTGGCCTTAGCCTTCTTCCATAGATCTGATATCGGGATCTATTGTCTGGTAGAATATCATTAAGTGACCAAAGGTTAGAGGGCGGCGTGTTAGGCACAAATTTAAACATCAAGGAAGCTGGAGTGAACTTACGAGATTCATGAACCGCCGAATTCAAAGTGAAGGCCAACCACCTGGAATGATCATCATGATGAAATGAAATTAGCGCCGATCGCAGATTACGATTGACCCGCTCCGCCAGAAATGGTTGAAGATAATACGCCGAAGTAGTTACATGAGAGATGGACAGATCAAAGCAGAATTTACGGAAGAGAATGGAGGTAAAGGCTTTAGCATTATCAGAAACTAGATATTGACACGGACCAAAAGAAGCAAAGATTGTATTTAAACAAGCAATAGTGGACTGAGCGGTAGCCAGCTTAGTCGGAAATAACCAGGAAAATCTAGTGAAACCATCTACACATACGAGAATGAATTTGTTGGCATTCCCCTTTCATTGGGGGAAGGGTCCTACGTAGTCGATATAGAGGCGGTCCATGGGGCGCGACGCTTGATGAGAAGACCTAGCTTAGTGGACAATGTGGGTTTACTGAACAAACATGATTTACAAGCTTTTACTAATTCTCGAATTTCACCGTCCATACCTTTCCAGACATCTCTCGGATCTTTTCTCGAGTTTTGAAGATGCCTAAATGCCCCCCTAATGGGGTCTCATGGTAATACTTGAAGATCATGCGTACAAAGACAGCTGGAACCACAACTTTCATTTTTTGATCATGCCTAGATGGGCAGCATAAAACCCCATTCCTCAACATATAAGGGACGGCATGTTCCCCAGAAGAAGGGTTTCCATAATAGGAGCTAGCCCAGGATCTTCACGTTGATATTTTTCAATATCTCTAAACATGGGGGCTTGAGTTAGAATCGCATTTACACTAGGAGGTATGGGGTCGGGAAGAGAAGAACTATCATCCAATTCGGGGGTCTCCACATCATTAGACAACATTCGGCTTAGGTCCGTCTGCCACAACGTTTTCAGATCCTCTCATATGCCTAACGTCAAATTGGAAGGCAGAAATCCTGATGGCCCATCGGGCTATACGAGCAGTGCGACGCGGCCTGGCTAAGACCCAACTTAAGGCTTGGTTATCCGTTTCCAAGTCGAACTTGACATGTTCCAGATAGAGACGGAACTTATCTAGTGCAAATAAGACTGCCAAACCCTCAAGTTCATAGATGGAGTACTTGGCTTCTTGAGTCGATAGTGGCCTAGACGCATAGGCTCTTGACCCTGCAGCTGACGACGACGCGTCGGTCTGAACGATGAATTTCTTTGAGAAATCAGGCATAGCAAGGACAGGGGCGTTACAAAGAGCTAATTTCAAGTCTTCGAAAGCGGCTTGTTGAGAAGGTCCCCCACTCAAATTTGTCGCCTTTCCTACGGAGTGTGTTCAAGGGCGCCGTTCTGTTAGCGAAGTTAGGAATAAATTTCCTGAAGAAATTCAGCATGCCTGTGAATCACAATATGGCCTAGAAATGACATGGAAGGTTTAGCAAAAGCTACCTTAGATAACTTCACAGTTAACCCTGCCTTACGAAGGCGATTAAGGACCTCTTTCAGATGATCAAGGTGTTCTTCAAAGGTCTCAGAAAATACGACGACATCAAGATAATTTTATAAGTATTCGAATTTGATGTCGGAGAGGACCCTATCTAGCAGTCTCGTGAGCACGGCTGCCCCCGTAGGGAGCCCGAAAGGCACGCGGTTGTACTCATACAAGTTCCAATCCGTGACAAAAGCTGTGAGATGTTTGGATTCCTCAGCTAGAGGGATCTGGTTATACGCCTGATTAAGGTCTAAGATGGTAAAGAACTTAGCTTTCCGAAACCATGCAAAACAAGAGTGAAGGTCGGGAAGAGGCACAGATTGTAACACCACCTTCCGATTGAAAGCCCTATAGTCAATCACAGGCTTGAACCCACCGTGGGGTTTCGGAACCAGGAAAATAGGCGATGAATACGCAGACTTAGAGGGCCAAATTATACCATCTTTCAGAATTTGATCGATGATATTGAGAGATTTCATTTTAGGTGAGATAACCTATAAGGTGGAATCTAACGGGGATCGAATCCGTAACCTCAATCTTGTATTCGATAAGGTCAGTAACACCAAGAGTATCGGAGAAGACATCTGGAAACGACTGACACAAATTACGAATACTCTGTCTGCTCCTCAGGTAGATGTCTAAGGTCTAACAACATCTCATCCTAGGTTGGCGAAGCAGATGAACATGATAGAATTACATTTCAATAAGGGAATTTTACGATTATTGGCAAACTTGAAGGTGCACGACTTGCTCTGAATGTCGAGCACTAGACCAGTAAAGGACATCAAATCCGCTCCTAATATAGTGAGGCCAGACAAGTTCTTAGCGACAAACAATTTAACTTTCCAAGTAAATTTAGAAATGCGAATTTTGGCAAGAATGAACACTAACTTTTCTACGGGAGAGGAGTTAGCCGAAACACATTGAACCGAAGACGAGCAATAAGCAGGAGATTTACAGACTTTAATTTAGAGTACCATTCAGCCGAAATAATAGAACAAACGCTCCCAGAGTCTAATAGAGCCGTTAGCGGTTCATTATTCAACTCAATTTTCAGAAAAGGTACAAGTGCGTGGGTCTCCGCCGCAATCCTAAGACATTCTTTGGGGCATTCCAATGCGGGGTTAGAAGAACTGTTACCCTGTTCTGAGCTTTCAGAGGCTTTAACCGGGGCCGAGCCTTGAAAAGATGAACACACTCACTCAGCCGATGCCACTAGTCACTTTCGGTTATTAGAATTGTGGAGATTGCACCAGAAGTTGAACAGGAGGGGGTGCTATTCGCATTAGGGCAATTCTTGGCGATATGGTTAAATGAGCCACACTTGAAACATCCTTGCGATGACCCTGCTCCATTGTTTGTCCCATTGGATTTAATCAAAGGGCACTTATTCCTGAGATGATCGGCCGACCCACAAGTATAACATTTGCGGGTTGTGAAAGTTCGGCAAGGTGGAGGCCGAAAGTTACTCGAAGGCGGAGGGGGCTCCTTAGCGACTCGTAAGGTGTCGGCATACCTAACTCCTTCGGCTGAGACAGCCATAGCCTCGAATTCAGCAGAGGTTTGAGGACGCGACGCAAAACACAGATATGACCTGTAGGAAGGGGAAATGCCTTCCACAATGGCCTGCACAATTTGATCTACCCTAGTGTAGAACTTAATGTCCTGGATGAGTCTGCTAGGTTTTCATCCAGTCGCTGTACTCTATAATAATACCTTTGAATCAATGATGACATTGCTCGAGCGGGAATGACATTAGCTAGCAGATGGGCGTGGAAGTCTTGAATAGATGATTGTTCAGAAATTGCTCTGACTATTTTATCCGAGAGGATACCTATGGAGTAAGGGTAAATAATTTGAAGAATTTGATACGGGGAAAGAGAAAACACTAGAGTGTGATCTTGGAATTCAACTAAAAACCGTAAGAATGCAATGACATCATTAGTAGAATTAATGGAAAACTTAGAAATACCCCTAAGCAACATCGCCAACGGATGAGGCAAACTACTGAACCCAGGTGACATAGTAGGTAACGGCCTAGGGGGCGAAGAAGCTTCAGGCACAGCATTATTTAAGAAGAAAGGTGGAATGGAGGTACAACGATTACTCATTCCCAGATGGGGCAGGAGTTTGTTGATTTGCCGCAGATTTTCTACCTTCTTCATCCTTGGAAGAATCCTCCGCATTAGTTATGTTTACCACAGTACGCTGGTCGTTTTTGGGAGCAGCTGCCCCAGTTAACAATTGACTACCCTTGCTCGACATTTTTGATAGACGATCAACTAAATTATTCGCCTCCTTGGCATGATTTTCCTTTAGTTTTAGAGAAAATAAATCGCCAACTCGATGGTTAAAGTGAAACAGTCTAGCTTGTACTCTTAAGTCGATTAGGAGATGGATCACTTACTTTTAAAAACTTACTATAGAAGCTAACTCCGTGGTGTTATCTGTGATTGTGGACAGAGCCTCATCAATATCCTCTCCCAAGGTTGGGAGACTGATAGGTAATTCTAATGACCCTTTGAGCTTAGTGGTATCTGCCGCAACCGTGCCTCCAGATTGAACATTTCTAATAGCTAATTCATGAATAAATTCCTCCTAGCGCAAGTAGCCTGGATGCAGGACTTCGCGAAGGTCGGACATAATGACAGAAATTTGGAAAAGAAAATTCCAGCGACTGAGAAAATTGTTAGAGTAGAAATCAAATCCTATGTTTAGCCGTAAAAAAGGGCTTAATAGAGACCCATTCAATCACGCTCTGCTACCACTTTTTCCGGGGTTTCTGTGGAACGCAGAGGTGAAAGAAGGTGCCGGGGTGAATGGGTCTAACTACAAAATCAAAGTTAATTTAAAACTGTAACAAAGGTCATATTTTTTCTCTTTTAAAACAAAACCAACAAGTAACAATGTCACAGGTACCGGTAGCAAAAACAAGTCTAGTAAAGACAAGATTGGTGGTATAAACAGAACTTGGGCTTCAAGTCCTCACTTAACAGTACCTGAGCTACACACTTAGCTTTACAAACGTCACCATTTTATGCAAGGGCATAACACCCCTCAATACATGGAGCCCTTGCTCCCAATTTTTAACATCAGGCCTCCCAGAGGCACTGTTACAACACCAGAAAATAGCTGACACGCTCTCAGTTTTTTCAAGCCTATTCAAGGCACTAGAACCTTACAATTACTTGCCATCAAGGCACAACTTACAAAAATGAACCAGGGGTATCTCGTACCCAGCCTACAGGGCCTTCGTGTAAAAGAAATAACAGTTAAATAAATGGCCCGAACACAAAATAAAAGGAGGCGAATGCTTGTACTCCTTGATGTGACTTCTTAAAACCTAAAGGGCACTAGGCCGATGACACAGGCTATTCCCAAACTATGGAGGTGACTCGTATAAGAATAATTTAAGATATTACGGAAAGGAAGAAAACCAGATACAAAACGTAGTCACCTCAAACCAGTATGAAGGGGAGCTCGAGAGGGTAAATCGCTCTCTATCCCCGAATTACAGTTACAGATTTTAGGAAATGTTCACATTAGCCGGCAGAACTTACATTTTAGAGAAGTAGGTTACATGTTAAAGTTTCGGACCTATCCCTCGGTTTAAACTGTGGAGCTAGCAAGAAATAAAGATGTTAAACGGCCATTACCTTGCTTGACACGCACACACTAAGTTAGATGTTGATCAAATGGCCAAGTGACGAGACCTTTCACGAATTAAACAGCCATACCCTCTCACTTTATTGGTAGATGAAAAGTTTACACACAAAATCGAAGAAGCAGCCTGTGATAGGCTGAAAATTAATTACAGGATTGGCTGAATTCAAAACTGGCGGAAAGAAAACATCAATATTGCCAACCCAAAATTAAAAACATAATTTATTAAGGAACAAACTTAGGCATACAAAACTTCTTCAAAACAGGTTCCTTCACTTCGCACTACGATGCATAACCATAGCATTTTTTGCAGTGACATCTATGAGAGAATGACCACTCTTCTTGATCAATGGTAAACAAAACACGTAGAATTTCATACAGTACATGAAACGTCAAATTACAGTAGTGACATCTTCTGAGTAAAGGTCTAGTTTAAAGTTCACTGTTCCTCCTGTAGAGGAGTTCTTTTTGGCGCAAGGTTTAAATGTGCGGCGTAGAGGTGTATCTCCCGGTACACAAACAATAATCAAACAAGTACTTCAGATATGGTACTATATCCCAACCCATTGTCTTAAGTATATCCCCAGAAACCTTATCAATTCCAGCTGCTTTTCTAGTTTTCAACTTTCGTATCTTACTGTAACTGTCATTGCTGTCATAGGTAAATGTTAATACTTCTTTAGTATTAGTCACCTCCTCTATCTGAACATTATCCTTGTAACCAACAATCTTTACATACTGCTGACTGAATACTTCTGCCTTTTGAAGATCCTCGCATACACACTCCCCTTGTTCATTAATGATTCCTGGAATGTCCTTCTTGGAACCTGTTTCTGCTTTAAAGTACCTATACATATTCCATTTTTCACTAATATTTGTATGGCTGCCAATTACGCTTGCCATCATGTTATCCTTAGCTGACTTCTTTGCTAGATTCATATTTTTCTGAAAGTCTGCAGAACCACCAAAATGGCTTTACATTCTTGGCCAAAATTTCGGGAAATGGCTTGGCACTGAGGTTAGGAAAGGCCTTCCTTGCTTGTGCTAATCTACATTTTACGTCCTTCTTTACTTTGTCATCACTAGTTATTCTACTACTCCAGTAACAATATTCATCTACTTCCTCATTTCCTGATTTCATTGATCACTCGATTCCTTTTGTTCTGGATTTGTTTTTATTTTATCTATTTTGAGTCACTGTCCATAATAGTATATTATCAATTTCTCAAGAGTTTCTTCTCCTTGAAGTATGATTCCTTTTCCCAAATTCAACATTGATTTCCTTTACTGTCTGTTTTATGTAAACACTGAAAAGGAGGTGGAAATAAACTGCAGCCTTGCCACACTCCTTGTTGAATTCCGGCTTAGTTGTCATAGCCTTTGATTCTTATCCCTGCAGATTGATTTTTGTACAGTTTGTAGATAATCTTTCTCAGTATCTTATTCCAGAACCTTATCATCCAATTCTTCACTTGATATAGTTGTTTAGTATGTTCCTGCCATCTTTCTGTCTTGTCTTTCAGTTTCCTTCAAAGGTTTCCTTGATTTTCCTATGTGCAGCATCTACCTTTCCTATAACCATACAACTTTTAACATCCTTGCTCTTCTCTTTCAACCATTCTTCGTTAGGTGACCTGCACTTTCTATCTACTTAAATCTTTAATCACCTGTATTCTTTTCTGCCTTCCTCATATTTTGTAACAATCCTTCACACTATTTTTCTTTAAGGGGGATACAGCTTTGAAGGTACAAAAATTGCACTTTTTGGTCCCAAAATGGTTAATAGATTTCGCTCTTTCTAATGGTGAAGGAACTTTTAATATATCTATGATAGTTTCCGAGATACAACAAAAAATATAGCTGATCTGAAGCACTACCACGCCCACGTGTCAGCGCCGCATCTGTTTGAATTATTTCACTCCTTTTGAAAACGCGCTACTAAATCTCTCTCAGGCATGCTTCATATTACATTTCTCTCTGTATATGAGGAACAGGAAGTCACGCGATCCTTTTGTTTACAAATATGTATTTTTCCCGCGGTAACTGAGCACGTGTTATCTCGAGTGAAAAAGTTATTCGCCTGTGTTTTAGTACAGTTTTTGCGAGTGGATGTTCTCAGAACTTTGAAATGGGTAAACGCAAAGCTGTATATTGGCCTAAGAAAGCGAATTTATACAACTGCAAAAAAATAACATTCCTGATTCACCTAACCTAAATAGTGCCTCAGCTAAGAAGCTTCTGAAAGACTGTGGCAATAGCAGTAGTGGTTTAGATGATGTAGATATTATTCTTAATGTAAATATTACGTTCGAACAGTTGGAAAAGTGTCCTCGTTGTGTATGTGGGGAAAATGTGAAACTCAGTGTACATAAAATAATAGGTTTAGGTTGTAATGTGACCATTGTGTGCTTGAAATATGGTGTAATTGGTTCCTTTGACAGTTGCCATTAGGACAAAACAACCAGGTTCATTCCATAAACAGGCGTATAATATATGCTGTGAGGTGTTTAGGGCAAAGTTTATCAGGATTATATATGTTTTGTGGTTAATGAATTTACCACCACCTGTAATGATGTCCATTTACACACTGGTGTACCAGAGAATTCTTGCTGCCACCAACCAAGTAGCTAAAGTATCTCTAGGTAAGGCAGCTGAAGAGGAAGCAAGTCTTACAGACAGTAGGGGTATATCTGTAAGCTGTGATGCCACATGATTAATGAGGGGTCACAGTTCATTACATGGTGTGTGCACTGTTATAGGAGCAGAAACTGGAAAAGAGATAGATACTCAGTTTCTGTCATCGTCTTGCAAAGGATGTGATCAGTGGAAAGGCAGGACTGGCACACTAGCTTATCAAGAGTGGTGGGAGACACATGAAGAGGTCTGGGACATCAACTACAAAGGAAGCATGGAGGTGGAGGGAATGAAAAGGATTTTTCAGTCGAATCGTAGCCAATCACACTTTACGGTATGTCAATTATATTGGGGATGGAGATACAAAGAGCTACAAGGCTGTTTATGATGACCAGCCATATGGGCCAGATATTCATATAGTGAAAAAGGAATGTTGGCCTTGTCCAGAAAAGGATGTGGTCTGAGTTGAGGAAAGTGAAGGAGAATGTGAGAGGAAAAGCGCGAAGCGATGGGGAGCCACTCTGTGGCAAGAACCGGCTGACTGATGCTGTGATAATACCCTCACTGTGTATTATGGTAATGCCATTAGAGCTAACAGTTTATCTGTGGATAATATGCAAGCATCTGGGTCATTTGGTTCCACAAGGCTTCCACAGACGATCAGCCACAGCATTACTTTTGTCCAAAAGGTCTTGACTCTTGGTGTCTTTACCAGCAGGCTGTGTGGAATTTTCTTATTGTCATTATTTGAGAAAGTATAATCTCAAATCGAACTGTATTATTTCCTCTAAACATGGTAAGTTCATTAGAATTATATCAATCCTATCCTGCTGAACATTCAAGGTAATGCAGACAAGTATAAGCATAAAAATAATCTTGCCCCTGCCATTATGGAGACAATTAGACCAGTATTCAAGAATCTTGTGAAAACAGAACTGTTAACAAGATGTGTTGGTGGTAACACACAAAATAATAATGAGTCATTCAACTCTAAATTCTGGAAGATATGCCCCAAAACAATGTTTGCTGGAAGAAAAATTGTTCAGATTAGTGTTAATGATGCTACTTGTGGGTGGAACATATTGCTCCCAGTTTCTTCAAGATGAAGATGAGACACTCATACTTTCTGCAAATGAAAGGGTTCTAGAGACTACAAAAGAAGCAAGGAAATGCAAAAAGAGACTTAGGTTGGAAGAGGAGGCCAAAATGAACCAGAAAGAGGGCCCTGTGTATGCAGCAGGGAAGTTTTAGTGCACTTCCAACTCTTTGGTATGTTTATCACTCATTTTCTCAAGCTTCATTTTTATACAGTCTTTTCATCATAATTCTCTCAATTTTTAAGATAATCCACTACAATTTTGCACGACTGTGAACTTTAATCATATGAACAACATACACTAGGATCTTTGGATTAACATGTGCCATTTTTTTAAAAAATAAGGTCAAATATTTCCTCATTTTATTTAAATATCAAAATTAAATATAGTTTCCAGTGCTATGTCTGAGATTTTAGTGTATATCATAGACTTGGGTCTTACAAGCAACACAAAACAAGAAAAATATAAATAATTGAAAAAGGGGGGTAATTGTGTAAACGCTGCCTGACTGCGCAAATTATACCAGAATGTTTTACAGTGTATTGATGACCAATGGATAATATTTTTAACATTTTAAGAATGTCTTAACAGTATATTAGTAGTAAACATTAAACCTGCAATTTTTGTTTAAATCATAGGCCTGCAGAAATAAAAAATATGGAATTCCATTAAATTTACTCTAGCGAATGGTGTACATCCCCCCTTAAAACTTATCTAGATCCCTTTTTATTGCCTTCCTACCTTTCTTCAATTTCTTCAGTCTCAGATGGCACTTCATGACCAAATTGTGGTCAGGGTCCACGTCTGTTCCTGGGAACGTCTTACAATCCAACATCTGCTTCCTGAATCTCTGCCTAATCATAATGAAGTTTATTTGATACCTTCTTGTGTCTCCAGGTCTTGTACATGTATACAGCAGTCGTTTGTGGTGTCTGAATCAAATATTAGCAATGACTAAATTACGACTGAGTGCAGAATGCAACTAACCAACTTCCTCTTTCATTCCTTCGTCCCAGTCCAAACTGAAGCTGAGTGACCCATATTGCTTCAGGCAGTTACCCCTGATATTGTTATCCAATCTCCTCCTAATGGACACTGACTTACTCTGTTGTATTCTGTCGATGCTCTCGTATTTTTATTGGTTCCTCAAGGCTGTTTCTCATTAACATGGTCTTCATTTCATTCATTGGCAATCCTACTTTCTTGCTGTGCTTGTACAGGTCACTTGGCATAAACTGAACCATTACCTTAGTCGTCTTGATATTACATACAAGCCCATAGACGCTCTGTATTTTTCTGTCTTCATCAGCACTTGGTGCAAGTAGAAAGTGTCAAGTGCATATCTCAGCTTGTTTGTGATACCGTACTATGCATTGCTGTATCCTCCTGTCTTCCTACCGCATGCAGAGTAAATAGTGAAGAGAACAAGGGATAGAGCACAGCCATGTCTCCTTCCTCATTTTATTTCAATGGCAGTTGTTTGTGGCATTGATATTATTTGAGGCAGATTCCGATATAAATTGCAAATAATTCATTGGTTTTTATCATCCAAGCCTATGTAATTAAGGATGTGCATTATTGCCCCATGTTTCAGACCTTCAGATGCTTTCTAATAGCCAGTAAAACATGCATAAACATCTACAGACATATCCTGGAATTCTACCAAAATCTGAAATTGGAGTAGTACCTGTGGTAGTAAAACTGTTATAAAAACCAGATTTGGTATTGCTCTTGTATGTGTCTCATTTGCAGTATGTTTGAATATGCCACTTCCAGAAAGGATTAAGAATACATGATCCATCATTAGGGCCCAGATTTTTTTCTTGTGATAGAAGCAGTATATGATAACTGTTGCAGCTATGTGAAGACAACAGTGAGTAGAACGGAATTGTTGGAATTGGCAAGTGGGCTAAAACAAGGGAGTGTGTTGTCACCATAACTGTTCATAATGGTGATGGATGGATTTGTAAAGGCAGCAAGGAAAGATTATAGAACGGAAAGAATGAATGTAATTATGTTTGCAGATTATGTGATTTGGGGAGAAGATGAGGTACACCACCACCTGAATGTACTAAATAGAATGGGGATTCAGGATAAACGTGTAGAAGAGCAAGACAATAGTGATGAGTTGAAGTAAAGAAGAAAAATGATTTATCGGAATTGGAGACAAGGAACTGGAAATAGTGCACAGAGTCCTGCAGAAAGGCCCAGCCCATGAGTTGCTTCGGCAGTAGACTGCAATGGGCTTTGAAAAGCTCGAACATACGAAGCCCGTGACGTCATCTCTCGGGCCGGTCTATGCAGCGCTCTCATTCGTACGCGGTGAGCCAAGGACAGCGCTGTGGTAGTTCCATGGGCTGACTGCTTCAATGTGTACAGTGTACTGCGTGTCAGCGGAGTGCGTTGCATTACGATCGAGTGGAGCCGATCAAATTTGATGTGGTTTTCAGTTTGACTTCTCCGTCTAGCCTGTTATCGGAAACGAATATGGACTGTAGTTCCAAAAGAAAAAACCGTGGCAAAAAATCGTGAAGTAAAAAAAGAAGCAACAAACGAACTTAAAAGTCGTATTTGGTTGGTATTCAAGCCTGCAGTTAACGGTGATGGGAAAGACGTTAATTTTGTGTACTGTGCGATCTGCGGTGAACTTTATGTATACACTAGCAGTTACCCGCGGCTTATCGCGTGGATTTCGTAAAGATTCTTTATTTTTAAAGGAGATTACAAATACATATTTCAACATCTTCAGGTTTTGAGATATAAGTATCCGCATAAAAATAATTCAACCCCTTTATCAGCCCTTCCCCCCGTCGCAACCTACGTGGATTTTCCGAAAACAAAAAAGAGAGACATGTTTCTTTATTTTTAAAGGACATACCAAGTTCCATGTCTGTAACATGTAAAGTTCTTGACATACACTGTAGATATACCGGTACTCATTTTAAAAATTCATCTGCTTTTTCAATTCTTTTCAGTCCCTTAAGTGGTTTTCCTAATACCAAAAATACGTATTTATTGATAAAGGAGATACCAATTATCACGATTGTAACATCTTCATTTCTTGAAATATTTGTATTCTCATGAAAAGAATTCAACACCTATTTCAATCCCCCCCCCCCTCCGAAGTTAATTTTACTCCCCAAAAATGAGTGTTTTTTATTTTTAAAGGTTATTTCAAACACCCTTTTCAAGTCTGCAACATCTTTATGTTTTTTTAGATATAAGTATCCTCATACAAATAATTCAACTAATATTTCAGTCCTTTCATCCCCGCTTAAGTGGATTTTCCAAAACGGTAATTCGCAGAGTGAATGATCCGAATAGTAGTGTGACGTGAACATTTCGTTGTGCACGGCGCACACGTTCTTGTGGAGTGGTACTCGAGGTTATTCTACTGAGCCCGCCCAGTGCGGTGGGCTGTATGAGACCAGTGATGTGGGGCATTACGCTGCCGCGTCAGAAGATAACGGCACTGCACGGGTTGGGCTGTCGGAGCCCGTGGGTTTGAAGTGCTGCGCGGTGGGCCTGGCTACAGGGTTCTGATAGTGCAACACTTCAAATAAGTGGAAGTGATCTAACAGAAAATGGAAGACAATATGGAAATTAGTAGGAGGTTACAACTAGGGAGTGCCTTTTAGCACCAGGTACAGAAATTAATATGGAACAATGGTGTACCAATGAAGGCTAAAGAAGTAGTGTACAAGGCATATGATAGAGTGGAAAATGAAGACATACTAAAAGAGCTCGATGAGCAAAAACTAAATGACAAACTGGAACAGAACAGATTGAGGTGGTTTGGACATGTCAAGGGGATGAAAGAAGAGACTGCCAACACATGACCAGGGAAGAGAGGACGAGGAAGACCACGATTACGACGGATGAACTTTGTGAAGGAGAGCCTAGGACAACAGAACTTGGACTTAAATACAGTGTTGGCTGAGGAATGGTGGAGAGACAGGATAAAGTCGAGGGAACATTATTTGCCCCACCTGGTGTCAGCTGGAGAAGTATGTATTAAATATCAGAGAAATACATAGTATTAATAAAATATGTTGTTTAGAATCAGTATGAATGCATTAAATTTACAAAAATATCAGTGTCCGTTTTATTATGGCCTGAAGTTTAAAATTATTTTACATTAAGTTGTTATTGCTTCAGATAATTTACGTAGTCTGTTTTCTGATTTTGACAGTAAGTGTTGTTACTACCAAATTATTAAACATCATGAATTAAAAATATATATGGACTGTAATTTGCAGGGCATATTTCACAATTTATTTTGTTGTCTACATCCTCTGAAAATAATAAACATTAGTAAATTGAGAATTGGTCTTTAATACCCTTATAAAGTGATGGAATTAGTACGATACCGTTTTTAAACTAATTTTGATTCACCGTGTATCCCAAATACTTCTGCAAGTTTTCCTTTGTAGTGGTTTGGCGCTGATGCCATGAAATTGTCTTGCTGCCTTAGAAGGACCCTTCATTGCTGCAGGAAGTCGCCAGTACATGTTCGAAAAGATAAAAATTTGCTGGGCAAACTATCTTCCAAGGGTTCTTATTCTTGCCCACCACTGATCTTGCAAACGGATAGAAAACTTGAATATCCTTTATTTTGTTTAAAAACTGTATGGAGTATAGTATGTTAGAAACTCTGCAATTTGTCCTGCCATGATACTACTAAGTTTCAATTTAGCATTTTCCACAATTGTCATGGATTCTGGAAGTGGAAAGGCAATCTTCTCGAGTTTTATAATAATCTCTGTAATCCAAGTGAAATTGCTCTAAATATCACTGACTGCACTCTGTTTACTGAGTACGCTCTGAAATTCTTGTACTCATGCTGCCTACTGGGGTGGATATGAATCTACAGTTGACTTAGAGCTTCAAAATGTTCATTGTATGGATTATCAGCTTGTACCCAAGCCCATTGTATTAAGATAGGCCAGGTGACAATCCTACATGTGGTAGATATTCTTTATAATATTGAACTCTCACTGGGTCTTTCACAAATACTTTTGACGCTATTAGATTATGTTTATAAAATTACTTACACATTGTAATGATTGTTAAACATGTGAAATGAACAGTGATAGGGTAAGAAACGACCGTCCATTTATCAGCTTTCTGCACATAGGTTGCAGAATCTGAATGCAAAACAAGCACTTCATTTGACTATGCCCTCAGGCCACAAAACTTTCAACCAGTCATTAACAAATAATGCTTGTTGCGTGGTTTGTTTCTTCAAGGATTCTCAAACAGATTAGGTGTGGCTTTGAAGAGATTTCTGGATCTAGTTTCCCAACAATAAGGTTGGCTATGTAGCGTCCCAAGACGTCCGTCGTTTCATCAACTGTGATCCAGGTGTATAGATACCAGTACAGTGAACAGTAGGATAAAGTAATGACAGTACTTCACGAATGTAATAGGATTTCTGTAGTATCCCTTCATACAAATTTAAAAAAGACAGTATACTTAATCTAATCCTGTGTTAAATTACTGCATTCAAAGTGCTCTCATTTTTCAATAGCATCAAACCTTTTTCTGGCCAGACCCAGATCGTCCAAGAAGTTTTAAGATTTAAAATTCTTTCCAGTATATGTTTCAAGTTGAGATGATAAACTCCCCCGTCATGTGTTTGTCTTTAAAAGTAATGCTTTAACTTCCTCGCCTCTTCAGCAGCTTCTTTACTGTAAGTGGAGGGTAGACCATTATCATCATGTCCACTGCGCTCCACTTCATCATGACACTTCCTGATGGAAGATTTTGCACAAGTTCACCGATATCTGTTGACATCATCTGTGTACAGAGCATCCATCATCAATGGTGAAATCAAATAGGTTACATAGATAATAGCGGAGAGCACGAGTGGAAACTTGCGACGGTTTCAACTTCCCCTGGTGGCTCCAAGTGGACACTAAAATGGGCGTCAACAACTGTGAAATCATGCAACGTGATATATGAATTTTAACACTAGAATGCGTGTTGGAGTGATTTACTCCTCAGTCATCTTAATTTGTTGTAGCCCTTCATTTTCCGAATTCAATCTGTTCAGTGACTTCATCATATAACACCGCCTTGTATGCTTCCTTTTATTAAAAAATTACGCTTGTATTCTTTGAATTTATTTTTGCCTCTTAGAGAGATATGCATACAAAGTTGCTTTGTCTTACATAAGTGAGCAATCAGAGTGTAGAACGCAACACTGTAATGGCTTAGATCATTTTTCGTATGACGTTACGTTGTTGTGTTCTAACAATGCGTTGGGTAAATTTGAAAGCTAGAATGGGTATGTTGCTTCGTACAATCCCATAGCCTTGCAGTCCAGTAGTGACTCGGACGATGACTTCGTTTACCGCTAATTCAGGATCAAAAATAAAATTCATCAGGCAGTAACGCAGACGTACAAAGTAAGTATCTTCATAATTAATTTATTTCCGCTCGTATAACCTGTGGTCGCACACAAATGGTGTTCCCCGTCCCTTCGCTTAACGCATTTCTGCAGGTAGACAGCCCGCTACAAGACTTTGTTGTTATTAAAATGGGTGCATTAGCGGATGTATACACACACGCACTGTGCCATCATCACTGCCCGTTCACTCCCCCTATTTTTTCGATACTGAAGTGGGGCATAGTTTATGTCGGGACACGATTTCTGTCCATGCGTGTACACAGGTATATTGATAGATCGTGGATGTATTTCTATTCTTGTTCAGCCATGGTGACAGATGTTTACTGCTAATAACATGTGTTGCAGCTGCTACTACTTCTTAAGGCCAAGGGGAGTCAGCAGGAGAGGAAAGGTGCAAGTTTTGCAAGGGAATCTACTTCTCTGGGGTGTCTTCATCGGACTGCAACCGCTGGTGTTCTACAATCTTGCGGAGGTGAAGATGATGAGAATAAGACTGGTGGCCAGCGATGGTAAAGAGTTGACTCCTCTGAAACCTGGAGAGCATATGGAAGGTCGTCAAGCTCATCAAAATGTGTTAAAAGAATTACCGGGTCATAGTGGATATGCCAAATGATCACTACTAGTCGGGAGCCCAGCAAGTGCACAATTGACGAAGCTAAGAGACAAGTTGAAGATGCTAATTTGTCTTCAGTACTGAGGAATTTGGGGATTTTATAGCAGTGACTTATGCTAGAGGGGTCGAGGGAAAGATTCGGCGCATTTACTGAATTTATGGCGAAGAAACTAGATAAATATGGCCAAAAATATTCGCTTGGTATAGATAGACAGTTAATGCGTGTCAAATAGGTTCCCATACGTTGGTAAGGATGACTTACTTTGTCAGAATATGTTATGAAAATAATGGGTCCATATTTGAATGAAAGCCGACACTCCCACTGATAATTATTTTACATCCGTAATTCTTGCAAAGAAGCTGGAAGAGAAAGGTAATAGTCTTTGATCACTGTAAAGAAAGAAAGAAGGGATATTCCAACCGATGTTAAAACCACGAAAACTTCAATACTCAAGAAAAGTAGAAGAATAATATGACCCTTACTGTGCATCAAGGTAAGCAGAGGAATAATGCAGTGCATCTGAGTACATATCCCTGACGTAGACATCTTCGAAAATCAGAAGTGACATGTTATAACGAGACAAAGAATGGTTTCGGTATAGTGGACCAGGTGGTCCGCAAATACTCAACAGGGAAAGAGCGGTGGCCAATTCACTCGTTTCAGAACACATTAGATGTGGCTGCAATGAATGCCTGGATTATGCACAAGGAAATAACACGAGAAAATGGCAAGATCGCTATTTCTGCAAAAGCTAGCTGAAGGGTTGGCAAGTGTTTACATGAACAGCAGAACAGCTGTCCATATATCAAGTAAATCTGACGGTGGTTCATTGACGAAATACTGTCAAGGAAAGTTGCAAAAAGAATAGGACAGTAGGAAAATATACCGCATTCAATAATTCAGTCTTGCACTGTACTAGGAAGTGCAATGGCCTCTACTTTTGTGTTGAACTTTTCATACGTATTTTATTTATTTCTACAGTATATTGAAAAGTACAGTATATGTAACAGCATTTACAACAGTACTCGTTCTGTACCAAGTCATTGATGTAACTTATATTTTTAACATTTGAATGTTTTATATCTTTAATAAAATGGTTGCTCATTATTTGATTTCTTGCTTTTTTCCAAGCCGTAGTTTTAATATTATGCAATGTCTTGACAAACTTCGCCAAAACTTCCAAGAATATAATTCCACGATTTAATTATAGTTTTCTTCGAGACTGTACCCAAAGAATTTTCAATTTATGGAAATATCATAGAAAACAGAAAACCTAAAAATTAATATTCATACACGTAGACAGGGTTGTAGGAATTTTTCGGAACTCCGGGTGTGCGAGTGTTAAGCGAAAATGGCTGAAAGGGGCAGTATTTGAGTTATATATGGATGTAATTACAGCCAGCCAAGTACCCCAGTCTTTCCACAGGTTTCCAAAAAATAAAAAATGCAGGATATGCTGAAGAGTTAAGTTAGACTTCCGTATGATTACAAAAGTTCAGTTTATATAGAGACTACTTGATTTTACAGCGGAAATGGTGTACTCATTGATACTAATTTTATTAGAAGCAAGCAATGGGTTATTCGGAGCACACGTGAATGATGTGTTCATAAGAGATAGACCGGAACATTTGTACAAAATTACATGGACGTATAGTGATGGGCAACGCTCTCGAGACTCGCGAGAGTACAGAGAACTGTGCGACGTCCCAGTAACGAAAGTCACAACAGAATATTAGTATCTTAAACTGTTCACGACTTATTTGAGGTTGACATCTTAGCTGAATAACCCTGTATAATTTGTGAATAACTGTAGATCGGATGTGTCCTTACCTGGATACTAGAGGCCCGCATTATTCGAATTTGAGACGGGGCAAGATGTGCCTTGCTGCATATGCAACCACCATTATGCACGAGTGGAAAGTGGAATCTAAATATCCGAGTTTTCTCCAATTCTTTCGATAGGGGTGATGGGCAATGCTCTCGAGACCAATTCTCCTGCGCTGCAATCTGTGCGACGTCCCAGTAACTACGAGTGTAAGCTTGATAATACATCATAAGCAGTTACTGCGTGAAATAACGTTCTCACATGGAAATCTGTGAGCCGACAAAGTTTGTCACAATCCTGGAAAACTACTGCATGTCAGCTATGAACCCCTTAATACCATTAACGAAAATGAAAACAGAATGCTAATATCTTAATCCGTTCACGAGTATTTGAGATAAACAGCTGAATAACCCTGTATAATTTAAGATAATTGCAGATAGGATGTACACCTATCTGGATACTAGCGGCGTGCGTTATTCGAACTTGAGACGGGGAAAGATGAGCTTTGCTGCATATGTAAAACCACCATTCCACTTGAGTGGAACGTGTAATCTACAATTCCCGAGTTTGCTCCAATTCTTTCGACGGGGACGATGGGCAACGCTCTCAAGACCCGAGGTCTGGACACGCTTCCACAATAGTGATAGTTCGAACTAGCTCTTTCGAGGGAGCTACCTCATTCGCTCCCAAGTGAGCCTCCTCTCGGGATGGGGAAGGTTGGAGCGACCCGAGGAAGTTGGGCCGCTCTCCGCCTCCAGGTTCGTCCGTTCATCCGGTTTAGGGCAGGCAGCTATTCATGACTTCCATGAACGAACGAGACAGCGCAAATAGTTTACATTTCCCCAACATATGGCAACACAATGTTCACTTTGACACGCTACTCTTGGACTAAAACAAATGAACAAGTAATATATGCACCGCTAGCACAATTGGGAATTAATCCAATGATAAAGCTTTGTATACAGGAAGAAATGTATCTCAAATATACAGTATTAATGGAGTACATCTAATATTACTTTGCCTAAGTTCCATTGTTAAATGATGTCTTTCAGCACTGAGTGCACCGTGCGAGACTTATGCTCGAGAGATTGGCACTACTTACACGTTATAAATAATTGTTTAAAAACCGGGCGAGTTGGCCGTGCGGTTAGGAGCGCGCAGGTGTGAGCTCGCATCCGAAAGATAGTGGGTTCGAATCCCACGGTTGGTAGCCCTGAAGATTGTTTTCCGTGGTTTCCCATTTTTACACCAGACAAATGCTGGGGATGAACCTTAATTAAGGCCACAGCCGCTCCCTGTCCATTCCTAGCCCTCTCCTGTCAAATCGTCACCTTAAGACCTATCTGTGTCTTGGCGACGTAAAGCAAATAATAAAAAAAATACGTTATGCGATGTATGTTATGTATGACATGTAATATTACTTTGCCTAAGTTCCATTCTTAAAATGTGTTGCAAGATTGTACGAGACGTATGTTCGAGATATTGGCACCACTTCCTTTCGGTCGCAGCAGTCTATTGGGTGTTTTCGAGATGAGCATGAGACTAGTCTCCATTCCTGTTCTTGTAGTGTATATTTCACTCAACAGATGTCATCAGATTGTTCTGTTTCAACTGGAGATACAGAAAGTTTGTCGTTCCACTCTCCGCGTTGGAACAACAGATCCTTTTATTCGGTAATGCAGCGTAGGAAACATAACTAATTAAATGCGATCTTTAACGAAACTAATGGAAAATACTATCAACACAAATGTACATATAACCATGTATAGCATCCCTAACTACGTACTGGATTTTTCCTTTCTTTCGCGTACAGTATGTTGCACATTCTTCTAATTTTTTTCAAGAACTATTACTCCGTAGGAGACGTATATGTTCGATATTGTACCATTCTGTTCAGTTATTAACAAATTATATTTAACGCAGAACTAATATTGCGCAACATGACGCCAACTGGAAGGGCGTGATGCCATATAGAACGCGGGAACTCAGAAGATGATTCCCTAGGCTATGCATGAGTGAGAAAGGATATATGTGCAAGGGAGAAAGAGAGATAAGAATTTGTTTGGGGAAGCACCATGCCGCCCTAACAAAAAATTTAAGCGGGAGCAGTCGGGTTCACCACATCACGGGAATTGAGCGATATCTCCTCTATCTGAAGGTTTTCCAGGATGATGAAAGGATGGAAATTATCTCCAGAATTTTACGAAGCCAACGATGCGTTTAATGCTGTTAACAAATAATTAGATTAATAACTACGTAGTAAGCTGACCACCGTGGGAAACTGTTTAGTAGCTGCATGCCAAACTCAAGTTGTTTCCAGGGGCTTTCCCGGGCGTCGCGTGCCTTCTTGCCTTCTATAAGAGCTGAGAGATGTGGAAGGAGGGGATTCATTCGACGGTAAGACCGCTGTCCGTGCGTGTCGCGCGTCTGCTTGTATTTACGCCAGAAACCTTTGTTTAGGACAAAGACAGTGAATAATGAGTGCAGTTGCGCTAACTTTGTTTCAGTGGATCGGTAATCTATAAACTTTCTGGTAGTAATTCAAGTGTATGATAATATTTAGACGCTCTGCAGTGAGGTCGCCAGTGCCTAATTAATTGACTGTAAAGAATGCCGTATGTATAGACTTCATTATGAAGCGGTGAGGGTGAAGTTGGCGAAGTGCAAAGCAAGTAACAATAATAATAAGCTAGAGCAATCGGTATTATTCCTGCTAGACTTAGGAGACTGGATCTGTTGAGCATGAAATAGTAAATTGCCTCGAATGGCTCAGTGTTGGTTTCAGTTTTGAGGTAGCAGATAGCCAGTACTGATTCCCATTCAAAAGGGAATAAAATATATGGAGAGATGGTGTGCTGTGAATAAAGTAGATATTTCATTCTAGTAAAGACCTACGACGTGTGCAAGAGACGTGTGGTACGACCTTCCAGTCACAAACCCAAGAAGACGACCAGCGAGCCATCCTTACAGAAGAAGACGTCATGGACGAGCTACACATGGAGACTGGACCCAGAGGATCGACCCAGGACCATACTACTACCATGATGGCTTAAGCAGGCGCAGTCAACCCGGATGGAGAGATGAAGAGGTCTCCAAAATGATAGATGTGAACCATAATCAATAAGCATGTGTTAGGATCGGGGGGTTGTTGCGCAGAAATACAGTGATTAAATTTGTGAATATTAGTGGGGGACGTGATTACAGCCTGTCAGGCTATTTATTAAGATTTTTTATATATATATTCAAGTGTAAGGCATATATCTTTTTATTGTAGTAAGCAAGGATTAAATTAGGTATGTGATAGGATGTAGTGTGCCTAGTATTAGGGGAGCTTGTTTGTGTGCTTAGATTGGCATTCCTTAGTGTCTGGCGTCGGATAAAATTTACTCGTAACTATGGGTTACTTAGGATAGCGTCTAATTTATCTTCATTGAGAAGGAGAGTCAGACCTGCATGCTGCCCGAATTAATTTTTTTAATGCTTGTGTTTATTTAATCGACTGTGGGTGAATGGAACCACATCGTAGGCTGTGTAGTTAATATGTGCGACCCCGTTTTTACTCTGCCAAGCAAGGGCTACAACCCTAGACCCGAAGGTTACCAGGAACACGTCATACGTATTGACGGTGATGTTTTATGTGTATAACAGGGCGAATTACTTTGCGTTATAAATGAGGCCTATGGCGGTCTGTTACTTGTGTTGGATATATAGAGTGTGATGCGATTCCTCACTCATTATGTGGCTATTGATTTGTCATGAGTAGATGAGGATAAAGGCCTTTTTGTGAAGCAGTTCTGAGCGCACGGAAATTATGCCATGTGGCCACTGCCGGTCGTGTTTACATTTTTTGTTGTGAGGGGAGGTTTTACTGGCGAGTCAAGGAGGTCATTCACCAGCCCGGCGCGACGGGGGAGTCGCGGCCATATTTAAAGGGCAAGGTTATGAGGAATTCTTTATTTTTCAGGCAAGACGTGTATGTGACAACGATTCTTTCTTTTGTTTTTCTTTACTTGTCAATAGAGGTGTGTCTTACGTATGAACTTGGCACTAAGGAATTAGTTGTGTTAGTATATCTTGTAAATATAATGATTGCTTAATGGACCTGAGTTCGCATCCATATATATATTTCTATGCGGGATAGAGAGAGATATGCCTGTCGTGGTAGATTCGAACTTGCTATTTGTGCGTGTACTCCCCGATATGTGCAGGGATCCCTTGCAATGGCTTTATTTCTGCGAGACAGTTCTGATCTTAGCATCATGTCTTTTTATTTTGTAGGTCTATTGGTGCTGTTCCATGTAGGGGACACGTTCCTTTTTTTTTGGTTCACTGATCTACTCCTCCGCGCAGAATCATCAAGCTCTTTTATGTTGTCTTTGGAAATTATAGATGTAAACCTTTATGGCATTTATCTTTTGCACTACGTGTGCAATCTATTGTAAAGAAAAACTGAGTATGAACACAGAAACTTACGCTTTGTAAAATTATATATTTAAAATGCAACTGAGTTCCTCATTTCATAATTTACAGAATAGAGTAAATTTCCTAACCCCCATACTCTCGTCGCCAGAACCCAGTAATCGACCGTCTGCCGACTGCAGCTAGGCTGGTGCATTTATTTAGTAACAGGTAAGCAGGTAAGTTCGACTATGCATTGTTATTTATGCCCTGTAGGGTATAATATATGGCACTCTTTGCATGATTACACTACTTCTACTGCCACTTTTCCCACACTTGTGGGGTCGCGGGTGTGAACTGTTTCGCACATGTGGTTATGGTCGTGTTTTACGACAGGATGCCCTTCCTAACCCTACGTGAAGGGATGTAATCACTATTGCATGTTTCTGTGGTGATTGTCAGTTGGTGTGTTGTCTGAATATGAAGAGGAGAGTGTTGGGACAAAAACTAGTTCCCAAGTCAGAAGTACTAATCAGAAGAGATTAAAATCCCCGACTCTGCCAGGAATCGAATCCGGGACCCTCTGCCCCGAAGGCCTCAACGATGACCAACCAGCTAAGGAGTCGGGCTCCTTGCACGACTACACGTTAATAAATGATTATTTTAAAATATATTCTGTATACACTTTGCCATGAGTTATTTAGCCCTATTTTAAAGTCAAAACTAGCGTCATTTTCCTTAATTTGATTTAAAACAACGGTATCATTTTATCCACTGTACCGTAAAACCAAATGATGTTGGCAATATGTTGATTCATATCTATGACCGCATTTAAGAAATAGGTGAGGGTTTGTTAGAGCATTTCTTAGTTATTTGAGACAGAATAAAACTACGTCGTTTCTACTTGCCGGGTGGTATATTCAGTATTCTGGATAGTGACTGTTGTTCATGCTTACTTTAGAATAGTTGAACCAAACTTGGTGTCGTTTATTTGCTCTTAACCTACGGGATCTACAGTACATCTTTCATAGATTATGAGTGCATACAGGAAGTGAACTGGTAAGTATTGCTCAATAATATTTCGTTTATTTCATTTTGTTTCGTTAGGTAGCAGGTTACCGGAACTGTGGCACAAATAACGTACATGGCAGACAGACCACAACCACTGCTACACGGAGTGCGGGAAGTGGCTAGACTGGGTAGCCTATAAAAAGGAAAGCAGCATCTCTATGTCGCGTGATTATCTGAAGCATGGTATTGGCTAGAAATGAACGAGAGTCGACGTTACGAGCTAAGTCTTTCTTGGAGTCGCAGTTGATGGTGCAGACCGCTGGTTGATAAAGAAGCTGGCTCATGAATGAACGACTAGCTCTCTAGGACGGAGCTAGCTCATACAAGGGACGACCCGTATTTGAACGACCAGCTCTTAATGGGGGAGCTAGCTCTCTCAATGAGTCGTTCATGAACGACCCATCACTATCCCACAATCCTTTGCGGTGACGGACACATTGTGTCTTAAGCATCGTTATGTGGGCGAGCCCGATGTGATACTATGAAATATATTTGAATTTTTGAGGAAAGCCCGGTACTGCACTACAGCAAATTGTCAGAATAAGTCACCTGGTGGGATTAGTGTTTTGCTTTCCATTGATAAGCAGTGGTGAACTTAGTTGGTACTGTACAAACTTCCACGCGTGATAAATGGCAATTATGCATAATTCAGTATTGTTCGAGGTTAGTAAGTTATTACATAGAAATTATTCCTGGGGAATCATATGTTTGTATGAACGATTATTTCATTTATGGGTTACATTGTGTATTTTCTTCTGCCATAATTTTGATGAATCGCAGTTTGAACAGAAGACGGATTTCTATCCCAAAAATGTTCATAATACACCCCTTTAAAACATTCTAGAAAACTTCCCAAAGATATGTTTTAAAAAGAAGCTATACAGGTAATAGGAATTGTATAATAATATTGGTGTTTGCGAGTTAACTACCCAAGAGAATTAGTTAGGGAAAATTAAAGTAAGGAATCTGACACAAGTGAAGAAATGCCAGGACTCAGCTATGGGCACCGTGGTGTCCAAACAGCTTTTCGAAATTAAGAAACCCTGCATCCCCGTTTAGTCACCCATGATAGGCAGGGGATACCGTGGGTGATATTCCACCACTCCTACCCACAGTGAGTAAACGTTATGAAAGCTATACAAACTGGTTCGCAGTTATCTACTGCACCTGTCCCGGACTCAGCAGGGCATTATTCACCAACTTACTTTCACAAATAATTATCTGAATGGAAATCTGTGATGAAAACTTCGGAAACCAATTCCCGGGCGTCGAAGTATCATCCTCCCTATTTTCACCATCTCAACGGCTAATCTCAAGAGCATATGGGTCAATGGACTGTTCTATATAAAATAGGCACTTAATTTAAATATATTGAAAGTAGGGAGTTATATAACATGAGAGGATTACACTATTCTACTGAAATGAGAAGAATGTTTGTTCTCAATTCAAAACATAAATTTAATGAAACTGATAGCCACAGAGAGAAAAATCAACACGCACGAGAAAATTACATATCAAATTACAAGAAAATAATTTATGTGGAAAATGCATGTATGTCCGTCAGTTCGTTTTACTTCGCATTAATCATTTTGGCATTTCCACATAACTTGCTAACACGCACATCTGTAAATCACACGTCACACTCAATATGGGTGTATCCCTTTACCTACTATCGATATCCGTTATACTCATGTATAAAGAAACACGTAATAATACATACAAACATGGCATTTCCGTTACAATAATTATAATTTTATTGAGGTGTTGTGTCAGACACAAATACGTACACTTCCGCAACCGTGAAAATCATTGTCGCCGCTTACCGCACACCGTATTTACTCCACTACATTAATCATCTATATCAAAACCGCCTATACGAGTTTCCCCTGGGCATTTGTCTTATCCTACTATATTACAAAGCGGACCCATCAACGTTGGTTCCCTGTAAATCGCCTTAGAAAAAAGTACACATTAATATAAGCACCCGAAGAATTTACAATCACCTGCAAATACATCAATATCCAATACACTTCTCACATAATAAATGCACTCTGAAATTGTGACCCTTTCCGGTTTCATGGTGTTGACCCAATGTCGTTGATCCTACACGGTATCGAATCCGTGCTCGTTGGACTTCGAGGTGCAAGTCTGAAAATACTTTTCAGTTTCATTTAAGTATAAAATTGGGGAGGATTACGTCATCTGTCGAATCGTAGAATCTACAACGCTGGTTGTATTATGCTATTGGCATGTGAATAATGAATACAGTACTATCCACGTTTCTTTTAATTTCTTTGCTCACTGTAGTAGAACTTACCATGCCCTGATGAAGGCCAATATAATTTGGCTGAAAGCTCCGCTTCATTAAATAAATATATTGGTTTTAATCCGGTATTCATTTATTTATTTACGTTAATACTATGAGCCACGAAAACCTACGTTCATAATACACAGTATTCTTCAGTAGCACTGAATCACAACACTGACGAAGTTTCAACCATGAATACATAAAGACTGCGTTAGAATGGATAATGGATCTGATTTGGTATTTTATTTTATTTTATAGAGATCTGGCTCGCCGGCAGGGGAGTTTAGACTCCGCCCACTTGCGAAAAATCGGTCCGTTAATAATGATCTCTCATAGTCATGTTAGCAATTTTGTAGCTCTAAATTTCTACTTTCCACTGATCGAGTGTTATGCAGATCGCATCGCGGAATCTCTCGTAATCTTATAAGCTTCCCCTTGAAAATCTCGCGCCAGGTATTATCCTTAGGGGAATCCCTCGCTTCCGTTGAGAGGCGCGCCGTTAACATCTGTTTCCCATTACGCACATCTAAGGTGCGTCATTACCGATACGTTCAATTAGTAGGACATATCCTGACATCATTGAATAGTATAAATTCCGCTGATTCCAATGAGTCTTTACTCGTAAATTTCTCAAGGTTTTATCAAAAATTGTATTATTAATAACAAGTGAACCTTGTGAGTTGGCACTCGTGAATCTACAGGGAAACCGCTGAGAATATCCAGTTCATGGGTTATAATACTGTAAATAGACTCCGCCTTCTGACCTAAATATTCTCTGCGTTTGGCGTCGCTGTTCACTTCTCTCTCTCTGTCAAAAAAGCGCGATTCCAAGGTTCCGCTGTATTGAGCTCTCTGCCCTCAGAAACTGGCACAAAACCAGTCGTATCCCGAACTGGGCGAAAAATGCTCGTTACGACCAAATATGTCATAGAACGACGCGGAAAACGGCATATATTATTTGTTTAGCCCCATGACATGCCCATGGTGAACGGTTACACTACCACTTCTATAAAGTGAGATGTCTTTCGAATGATAAGTGCGTGCCAGTGTTCTCATAATGCATAAGATGTTATATAAATAATTTGCTGTACGTCGCATCGACACAGGTAGGTCTTATGGAGGCAATGCGATATGAAAGGCTAGGAGTGGAAAAAAACGGCGGTGGTCTTAGCTGAGGAACAGCCCCTGCATTTGCCAGGTGTGGAAATGGGAAACCACGGAAAAGCCATCTTCAGGGCTGCCGAAAGTGGGTTTCGAACCCACTATCTCTCGAATGTAAGTTGATAGCTACTTGAACCAAACTGCACAGCCACTGACTCGGTTTTTTTGTGGTGATGATGGGTTACCTTGATATATTCTTGCCAAGTCAACTGAAGACTGTAGCCCAACAAATTATGATGATGTTTACATAAACATAATATGGATGCTGCTTTTGTACCACTTCGTGGCGGTGGTAAAATACATCCGTGGTATCCCCTGCCTGTCGTCAGATGCGACTAAAAGCTGACCCAATGACTCTTAACTTCGAAGCGTGCGTTGGCGACTACAAGGCCCTTAGCTGAGTCCTGGTATTGCTTTCACTTTTGCCAGGACTTTTTCTATCCCATCCGATCTCCATTGTTCAACTCTTGTTCTTTTCCGATCCCTACAACCCCCCGAGGGTGGTGGCCGCAGATGAAGAATACACCTACGGTATCCCCTGCCTGTCGTAAGAGGTGACTAAAGGATATTGCATTAAAACCATTAAACTACTTGCGATTAGTACCGTCATGCGGGGAACACCATGGGTCGCCATTACTTGCGAGTAGTACCACTTTGTTAGGTACACAATAGGCTTATGCTTAGTAGCAGCGAGAGCGATTCACGCTCGGTTTCCAATACCTGTGATTAGGACCACTATATGCGGAACATCGCCGACTTACGTTGTCTGTGATTTGTGTCATATGAGAAACACCGCGGATCTGAGCGTTGCCTGTGTTCTGTACCACTATATGAGCGACACTGTGGGTCTGCGTTGCCTGTGATGTGTACCCACTATGTGAGGAACAACACGGGTTAGTACGAGTCCCTGTGATTAGTACACTTGTGTGAGGAGCCCCATGGATATGCGTTGCCTACGAATGGTGCCAGTATGTGAGAAACACCGAAGGTCTGCATTACCTGTGTGACGTACAATACTTGTAAGTAGTACCATAATGTTTGGAACAGCGTGAGTTTTCGCTCATTTTGATTAGTACCGCAACTTGAGAAATACCATGGTTCTACTTTACTAGCGATACCTACCATTATGAGGGACCGTTGACCTGGATTTTGAACCCCTTTTGACAACAAGGATCGTCGATTCTGGCTTGCGCTTTGGAAGCAGTCCCATGGTCAGTAATATTGTTTCTGGGAAGGTGAGGCACTGTGGGTCGGATCCCCTTATTGTTTTAAATTCATCCATTCATTCTGAATTATCACGTTTTAAATTCTGTTCAATGGATGAATTTTGGACTTTTAAATTGTCATTGCATTTCGTACCATTAGGGGCCGATGACCTGGATGTTAGGCCCCTTTAAATAAGAAGCATCATCATCGATCCCTACAGTATTAGAGCATTCGACGCCTAAGGAGTCTTCCCTTTTCACGAGCTTCGTAGCTGTTGTCTTCCTTTGGTCGATGTCTTCATTTTTCAATGACTGGCGGATCCCTTCCATTTTCCCCCTGATTAGTGTTAAAAGCATATGATTATCTAGTTGTACTTTCTTTCTAAACAATAACCACCACCACGTTATACTATTTAGCTGTATGGGTTATCCTTAAACTAGTTAGAGGATCTGAGAATATCACTTGTATATATGTGAAGTGCATTTTTGCCTCTGAACCCAAAGGACTTACCACATGAATGCATAACAACAGTTAGCAAACATAATTTAATGCACTTAACTCAAGATACATTCAATGTTTGCAAGCATGTTGGGGTAATTTCTCGAAAACGTAGCACCGGTAAATACTTTCTTAATAAAGGAAATGCTTAAGATAATTTACTACAAATGTCTTTAAATACTTTAAATTCAATATTTCATGTAATAATGTGACAGACAGACGGTGAAGTTCTCTATGTTTTTGTCAGATCACGTATTTCGACACATAATATTAATAAACATGGTAGGACCTGGTTGTAAGGAAGTAAAGGAGTATGCATGAGCACTTCTGCTGATTCTTGTTTCTCAGAACATTAATTTCAAGTTTTGCTAATTATCTTGCTATCCAAATATGTGGAATTGTACTTGTGTCATTTAAGTATTGTACAGTTATATATACATGAACAAAACATGTCCAATTAAATTTTACATGAAAAATAGATGTTTTTATTTCAATGGTAAAGGTAAGGGTGTATTCTGCCCGAAGGCAGGTCCGAACCTCCGCAGAGGTGTGCCTGAGCCGGAGTTTACGTGCAGTAGGGTGGCCAGTTCCTTTCTGCTCCTCCATTCCCTTACCCCCACCAACAGCGCGTCGCAACCCATCCACATCTTGACCACACCCAATGTTGTTTAACTGCGGAGATCTCACGGGATCCGGTGTTTCAACACGGCTACGGCCGTTGGCTTATTTCAATGTTTGGTACCTAAATACTCTAAATTAGAATACACTTGCCTTTGGTTAAGCTCGCTTAAAGACTCAATATGGTGGCTCCATAAGTAACATTCGTATCTTGAGCTCCCTAGACAGACATTGTCGAGACCGATTCTTCTGTGTTGCGATCTGTGCGACGTTCCAGCAACTATGAGCGCAAGCTTGATAGTATATCGTCGTCAGTTCTCATATGGAAACGTGTGTGCCAATAAATTTTGTCAAAAGCCTAGGAAAGCACTGCATGTTGAACTGTGAGCTGAACGGTTCACGAGTTATTTCAGGTGGACTGAGCTGAATAGCCCTTACATCTTGTTAATAACTGTAGATAGAATGTACACCTACCTGGATACCTCGCAATTGTCGACAGGGCAGCTTCATGTGATGCAAACCGGGCCGAAGATGTTCTGTGACAATTCCCCTTCATTGATATAATGTGTTTTAAAGTGTCGGATCATCCCAGAAGTATTTATGCCGACGTATTTACTTTCGAACAAACAACGCAGCGGGCTGTGCTATGTGGCATCTCTTCAAAATAACAAATATCCACGACTTACGTTGCGTTTCGGACATCGTCTTAAAGTTGTCGCGTGCAATTAGATACAATTACACATTGCACCATCATATACCGAAGTACCTAATTATGAAGCGAATACTCTATAACATTGCAATTTTTCGTCACCAAAATATCGGTATGGTCATATGATACTGAATGTGGGGTCTGATAACGATATACACCTATCTGTCGGAGGACTTGGAACAAATTTAGGCATTTTAGATTACACGATCCACTAATGGCGTGCACTGGACCCATCCACCCCAGCGCTGCTGAGGCAAAGAATTTTGTACTTATATTTTATTATTCCTTATAACACTTAAAGTTTTTAAAAATGCAAACAGCCAAGTACAGCTGTCTCGACAATCCGCTCGCTCTACAGCAGTTCAGCTCTCTCCAGCTAGGATTTCTTCGCCGGTGCGAAAGAGAGCTACTTCAGCGAAAGTCCAATCGGTGTACTGATCCATGCCCTTGGAGTCTCCTTATCCGGGGGAGGTGGGTTGTGGGCTGTGGACCTTCCTCGAGATTCACAGCGCCGTATGGTGACAAGCGAGCTAGCTTAGGTAAGGTAGATTAGTTGCAACAGTTAACACTGGAAGTGTTCAGTGCCACGCATCAGACGCTACAAGATAAATATCAATATATTAACAGTATAGTTCCTTGCACATCGTCTTGATAATAACTACCCTGCCTGTCGTAAGAGGCGACCAAGGGATGATTGAATTGGAATCATGAAACTACTTGTGTTTAGTACCATCACGCGAGGAAAGCTACGAGTCGACTTTACTTGCGAGTAGTACCACTATATTAGGTATACAATAGGTTTGTGATTAGTAGCAGCAGAGAGCGCTTTACTGTTGGTGTCTGGTACCTTTGATTGTACCACTATATGTGGAACATCGCGGGCTTCCGTTGCCTGTGATTTGTACCATTATGCGCGAGACACCATGGGCCTGGACGTTTCCTGTGATTAGTACCACTATATGTGCGATACTGTTGGTCTGCGTTGCCTGTGATTAGTACCACTATATGTGCGACACTGTTGGTCTGCGTTGCCTGTGATTTGTACACCTATTGAGGTGCACTATTGGGTTTGAGTTGCATGCGAGTGTCGCCATTATGTGAGAAACACCATAGGTCTGCGTTACCTGTACGACGTACAATACTTGTGAATTGTTTACGCTACCTTTGATTAGTACCACAACTTGAGAAATAACATGGTTCTATTTACTAGCGATAAGTGCCATTATGAGGAACCGTTGACCTTTAGACAACAAGCATCATCGATTCAGGATTGTGTTTTGGAAGCAGTCCCTTGGTCAGTAAATTGTTTCTGGGAATGTGAGGCATTACGTGTCGGATCCACTTATTGTGTTAAATTCATCTCCATTCATTCTTCATCATCACGTTTTGAATTCTGATCAGTGGATGAATTTTGTACTTTTTAATTGTCATTGCATTTCGTACCGTTAGGGGCCGATGACCTAGATGTTAGGCCCCTTCAAACAACAAGCATCATCATTGATAACAAATATAGATCTATGTTATGAAACCAATTGTAACAAAAGTATATATTTTATTTCTGTTTCTCGGCGTGTATTTTTTTGGAATATTCATTGAAGGCACGGGTAGAGGAATTTTTTTCAATATATATAGCTACTGAAACGGCAACGCATGGCGAGTGTCCTGCTTGGCAATTCCGCTCGCCACTCCTACCGAGAGAGTACTAGCCATGCCAAAAACGTCAGATTCCCGTCGGTCACCCCGTATATTTAGATAGCAATGTTAATTACTGTACTTTTTTGTTTCACATGTTCTCTTAACATCTGGAGCCATAGGTAAGAGAGGCGCCCCATTATCCTTTCTCCTTCTCAAAATACTCCCTCACATTGCACAGCATTTGAAGAGTTTGGCTCCTGAAATTAATTCCGAAAACGAAAGCCTTCTTTTTATTGGGAATTGCACTCTTACCATCGGGTGTCGACATGATAAAATAATTGCACACGAAATGCCCAAAAGATAACCTAGAGACAAATAAGTAAATACTAATCCAAAGCTACGGGTTTAAATTGAGCACTAAAATATGCTACACTGAAATAAAGGCACTAAGGCCGTCAAAAGAACAAGAGGACCGTAACGCGGTTCGTGGCACGTGGTGACTCAAAACGACGGTTGACAAGAGCCAAGAAGCTCTGGGTAGAGGAACTCGTCTGCACAAGCGAATGGCTGTCTGTGATTGGCCAGTCGTCAAGCGTAATATCTCCACCAGTCAGCAGTACTCAAACGTCAAGTAAAAACATGAAATGCACGAACTATAAGTGGTTTTCGTTTAGCTGTAGGCATAAAATGGATATCACGTAACATATCACTAATGCACTGTTAGAATACCATATTCAACATGTTCCATGATTCCTTTATCACTTTAAAGCAATGAGCTTTCTTTTAAAAGTTAAATTTTGAGATCTCCGTTTCATTATGTCACACTGGCCAATAGTAGTGATGGACAGTCTGAGACGAAGTCTCAAGATTTCTCGAGACTAGCGCAGGCACTATTTCTGGTGAGAAAATTCAAGAGTTCTCGAGAGCGTTGTCCCCGCATAGTATGGTGAACAGAGCCTAGTAGGCGGAGCTCCATGTTGTTTGTAACGAGTATGCGAATAACCAACCAACCAACCAACCACAGGCCTTCTCCTTTGCGCAAACACGTGTTAACAAGCGACTAGGACTACTGTAGGTTCACCTACCTGTATATTAGAGGCGTGTATTATTGGAACACGAGACGGGGCAAGATCCGCCTGGCTGCATATGTAATTACCACTACTCACGAGTGGAACGTGTAATCTAAAGTGCCGGTGTTGGTTCCAATTCTTTCGACAGGCAGGTATACGTGGGACGTCGCACAGATCCCAGCACAGGAGAATCAGGCTCGTGACCTCTGACGTCAGTCTCGAGCGAGAGAATTACCCATCACTACCGGTTATCTTGAAACCGGAGCAGCGCCTGGGGAGTGTTTTAAGCAGACGGTTGTGGAGGGGGCGGGGATAGCCTGCAGGGACTGCTGGTTCTGGCTTTGTCTCCCAACGCAGTTTGTTTCGGCGAGAGCAAATCAAAGTAAATGAGAATAAATTGAAAACAAGAAAATAAGAATATTAGGCCTAATTTGTCTATACCTCATAGTGCGTTTATTTACGACCGAGTGAGTCGGCCATGCTGTTGGCGTCGCGCAACTGCGAGGTTGGATTCGGGAGATAATGGCTTCGAACCCCAATGTTCTGTCGGTAGCGCTGAAGATGGCTTTCCGTAGTTTCCCATTATCACAACCCGCAAATGCTGGGGCTGTACCTTAAATAAAACTACGGATGCTTCTTTCCCACTTCTTGCCGTTTACTATTCCATCGTCACCATAAGACCTATGTGTACTGGTACGACATAAGGAAAATTATTTATTTACGATTCGTATGTCCGCCAGTGGCGGTTTCTGGTATAGCGCAATGGAGCAATGAACCTCCAGTTTATATCATATTGTACTCAACTACGTAATTTTCATAACTCCCTTGTCAATCTCGAAGCTCTTGCTAAGTCCCTCTATCCGTAATATACTCGTACTGGCTTTCAATTCATGTGAGCTGCGCAAGGTCTGTGGCTGGATACTTGTCCGGAATGAACCCCCTTGCAAAGGCGATCTCTCCGTCCGTACATAGGCGAAGGGAGTGGCGAGGTGCGGGGGGACGAAAGCCAGCACTAAGGCAAGACCAGGATATCGCAGAAACGGATCTCTGTTCTTTACGCATGCGCAATAGGCCACTGTCTCAAGACTAGCTAGTCGTGTTGTTGGGGTTGGGGTATGTGCCTGCCATCTGTTGGCCTTACGGGAATTTGACTAGGCAACAGAGAATAGTGCACGTAACTAGCGCTAGTGTTGAAAAGCATCGTTACTACCAAAAGTCACATTAAACTGTCAAATTCCAATTAATATCTTGTCCCAAATACATCATTACTTACTAAACATCTATTCATTTGCCTTCTTTGGAATAATTACCTTTTGGAGAGGAACTTAACTCAAAAATCATTGAGGCAAAGAATAGCGGCAAGGTAATACCAATGAAAACTTTTAAATATAGTTGTTACTATTCCCATGACATCGGAAGCAGAAAGGTGTTTCTCTACCCTGAAGAGAATAAAGACTTTCTAGCGCAGCACAATGAGCGAGGATAGACTTATCGCTCTTGCTATGTTGTCAATTGAAAGGAACTTTGTTCGAGACTCTGCGGACTTCAAGGAAGCAGTTATTTCTTATTTTGCATATGGTAAAACTCGGCTTGTAGGCCTACCGTATTTTCTGCTCCTCTCGTATTTGATCACATTTCTAGAACTTATGTCATCTTAGTTTAGGAGGTTACGGCCCACGATGGAAGAGAAGCTGGCTGAGAGGGGGAGAGGAGAGATTTAGGGGGGGGGAAGGCAATTTTTTCTTCTTTTGAACCCCCAGTGATGAAAGTCACGCGCCGCCACTGATGTCCGCACAGAATCCGCCCGTGTTCTTAGGAGATTATTTCAAGTGAAATACCGAAGTGTTCCTCGTGCGATGGCTCATAGTGCACCCGCTCACACCTGAGTCCCAGACTAAAATTTATCTCAGGGATATTCTGTTCATCTCTAAAAATCTGAAATCAAACTATACTAATACGGCGCTCAAGTAGTAATACTTCGTCTTGTACCATATCCTCATTGGATGTCGGCTGTTATCAGGGCGATCTGGTTCTTGTTCTCAGAAACTCGGAAAAGAGTGGGTGTACTGAGTCCATATCATTCTCGTAGATTCCGTAGCCAAGATATTATCCTTCTTCCCCTACTTCTTCTTCCTTCAATTTTAACTTGTAAGATAAGCTGAAGGAGTCTATATTTATCATTTCGTATGAATGGACCAAAGTACACAAATTTCTCCTTTTTGATGTTGCGCATGACCTCTAGTTCTTTGTTCAGGCGTTATAGTACTTCGGTGTTATGTATTGCTATTCTGTCAACGCATGGTATTCTGAGCAGGAGTCAGTAGCACCACGTCTCAAAAGACAGAAGTGAACGGGGCATAAAAAGTGGGTAAAAGCTCATCCATGCAGTTTTCTGGGTAATACATTAATCTACGAAAGTGATTTACCATTGCCTTCTTTTGTACGCATTGAAGTCCTTGCTATTGTCATGTAAACGATCATTCATCGCAGATATTCTCGTAACTACTGCTGTCCAGTATAGGAGGTGCATCCGCCCCTAACATGGGGTACAGGCACTGCTTTTTGAACTTTTGGAGCATTTCGTTGGCCAGGGGCCATCACCCCACCTAGGTAGACTCTTCCGCCCGAAGCCGTTAGTTCCTTTAGGGAACAGAGTTACTTACCACCGCTCAGCACTGCGTGGAGTTGCTGGCTGTACAATCTACTCCATTACTGTTGGTGGAACGATCTCGGAGACGAGGGTGACCAGCATTGAGATGGATATACTTCATCAAATCCAACATTAACATGTCATTGATGTATATGGTTGAATACCGAAGCATCTAGAGGCAGTCTATACATGCAAGTGTCCACGTCGATTTGATGGCACCTGATCATCATCAAGGGCTCATCGATGTTAAAACTGGGGGCTGAGATGGGACACTTCACAATATGATTGAGAAGGTAACATGATCGCTCACCATGGGCAGAACCAACAATATATAAGACAAAGTTAATGGAACCGTTTCCTTTTAAATTGCACAGCGGAGCAGTTTATTTAATGCAAAGTTAATTACTGTGTTGAGCTGATGTAATACATCTAAATTGAAAATGCGATATCCATCAGACCATTCTGATGGCCGAAAGATCAACTGGCGTCGAAAAACCATCTACATCGGTCGAACCTATGACCATTCGGAAGGCATGGGTGCGAGGAATGCAGAGTTACCTTTGAAGTCGCCTCCACGTTTCCTGAGATGAGCTATCCGCCAAAGCTCTTTACTAGTGATGGGCAATGCTCTCGCTCGAGACTAACGTCACATATCTCGAGACCGATTCTCCTGTGCTGCGATCTGTGCGACGTCTCAGTAACTACGAGTGTAACCTTGAAAGTATGCCATCACCAGATTGCGTGAAATAACGTTCTCGTATGGAAACGTGTCTGCCAATAAATTTTATCAAAAGCCTGGAAAAGAAGTGCTGCATGTTCAACTATGAGCCCTTTAGTACCATTAATGAAATTGAAAACGAAATGTCCGTATCTTAAACAGTTCACGAGTTATCTGAAACGCACATCTTAGCTGAATACCCCTGCATACTTTGTGAGTAACTGTGGATAGGATTCACCTATCTGGATACTATAGGCGTGCTTTATTCTAATTTGAGACGGGTAACCAAGACGGAGCAAGATGTGCTTTGCTGCATATGCAACCACCTTTACAAAGGAGTGGAACTTGCAATTTAAAATGCCCGAGTTTGCTCCAGTTCGTTTGACAGGGCATGTTCGATGTGAAGTATGCCTTGATTGCTCTACCGACGTTGCGAAAAATGTGGTTCATCCAGAAATGAATAAGCTCATGTTTAAAAAGAGCAAAGCCAGGGAATTCGTAGGTGTAAGAGGGTGATGGAATGGTTGATTTAAGTATTAGTTATGAGCTGAAGTTCACCATGGCACGTGAATCGACGCACAGCGTTATGGTTAAAATTCGAAATTGTGAGTATAAACTAATCAAGAGAGAAGGGCTCAGTTCTGATGTTTGGAATAAATTTCTGCTTGTGGTCACTGCAGACAGTCAGGAGAGAAGGTATGCTTCCCGTGAAACGTTTTGTGCACTGTTAGCATATAAATCCGGTTAGGCCTAACTCATTTTAAAACGTCGTTTGCAAATTCTAGTGCTCCTCGTCAAGTTCTGCCCGACTGTTGAGAATTTAAATTGTTTTGAATTGTGTAGTATTTTTACTCTCATTTGTTTTTTGGTTGTGTATCATGCCATGGCGACTCGTGGACCAGTGAAGTGAATTAGTGTTGTTGTCTAAGTCTATAATCTATCACGATTATGTGTTGTTATTCAGTTTAAACAGTAAATATATTGAATCTATGGAGTCAGATCGAGTTTATTACAACATAGTGGTGACCCCCGAAGTGATGGATGCTGTGAGTCCTAGAAGAGAAGGAATCTGAAGCACAACAGCACCTGGTCCCGAGTTACTATTTCTTCCAAGTCGAGAAGGAATAAATATGGAGAAATTGAAGAAAGGTAGGATACCTGTGAGAAAATGCTTCACAAAGAAGATAAACGACATAAAGGTAATTCTCGCAACAGGTACGTCTCCCGATTTTAATGATGCACTTACTTCAAATTTCAGTCGTTTAGAGACATTAATGTCGGAGCTTAGTGAATTAGACAGCAAAATAGTGGATGCACTTTTAGATAGCAGTGATGATATGACAGTAATTGTATCAGAAAAGGAAACTTCCGAGAAGTATAACGACGAATTTGAGGTTATACGGGTACAGGTGAATAATGTTTTGACGCACCGTAGATCAGACAGTTCTTTAGGTGAGGCACATGAAGAGGCCTCATGTCATAGTCAGGATAGGAGGAGAACTTATAAACTTCCTAAGATTGAAATTAAGAAATTTAATGGTGATTTACGGGAGTGGTTAAGTTTCTGGTCGCAATTTCGGAAAATTCACGAAGACGATAGTTAGCATGGTAGTGACAAATTTCAGTATTTATTGCAAGTTATGGAAATAGGAACTGAACCTCGTGAAATTGTGCTTAGTTATCCACAGACGTCAGAAAATTTCCCGAAGGTCATTCAAACTCTACAAGAACGGTTTGGAAGAGCGGATCTTCTAATACAAGTGTATGTAAGGGAATTACTGAAGTTAGTGATTTCAAATGCGACGAAGAGGACAAGCTTCCATTACCCACCTTGTTAATCAAGCTAGAGTCTCACCTTCGATCCCTCAGTAGTTTGAATCTAGCATCTGCAGACCCAAGTACATGGCTCTTTCCATTAGTCGAATCTAGCCTCCCAGAAGAGACATTACGAGCCTGGCAAAGAAGTCGGTTCTCGAAACAAGAAGGAAGTACAAATGGAGAAATTGAGTCTCGACTGGAGTGCCTCATGGAATTTCTACGTACTGAAGTCCAAAATGAGCAGCAGGTTCTCTTAGCACAAGCAGGATTTAGTAATTTGGCTGTGAAAAGTAGGAATGAGAAGAGGTTTGGTTCTACCTGGACGGAGAAGAAACATAATAAAGACCCTGTAAATAGACCCGTTCCTACTGTTGCTGCACTTTACAATAACAGTCCTCCAGTGACGTGCATTTTCTGTAGTAAATCTCTTGAAAATGATAAATGTTCTTCTACTAGGAAAATGAGTATAGAAGATCGGAGATCAAAAATGAAAGAAAAAGGTCGTTGCTATTTGTGTACAAAACCTAACCACTTAGCTAAGAACTGCAAGTCTTCCGTTCACTGCTTACTTTGTGGAAATAAGCACATCACTGTTATGTGTCCTGATTTATCACGAGCTGAGAAGAGTGAATCTAAGATTGAGAAGGAAACACAACCAACTCAAGTTACATCCGACCTAGCTAACTTGTATAAATCAAGTTGTCCTACAAACACTGATGGTCAAATTACAAGGGAATGGTAAACAGAAAACAGTACGAGCATTCTTAGATTGTGGCTCACAACGAAGTTACCTCCTTCAGAGTACAGTTAAAGAGTTGAGGCTAGAACCTTGTGCAGAAGAAATAGTAACCCATGTTTTGTTTGGTGGAGATCAAACTTCTAGCATTAAACACAAAAGATACAAAATCAACATAGGAAGAAATGATGGACAATTCAATTGTGAAATAGAGTTACGGGATCATCCTAGAATTTGTCAGTCGATTCCACGAGTGTCAAGATCTTCGGACTTGTTGCAAGAGTTGAAAATGAAGAGGGTATGGATCAGTGACCTGGGTGATGATTTTCCAGAGATTGAGCTCCTCATAGGAATGGGATACGCCAAGATTCTCACAGGAAAGGCAGTTCAATTGAAGAATGGACTCCTAGCCGTGGAAACGAAACTCGGATGGACTTTGGCTGGTGAGAGGCAAGACCAATCTGTTGATGTTAATCTGAGTAACCTCACCATCTCAATGGCTTGTGACGTTATGCGAACCATATCTGAGCTCTGGAACCTGGAGACTATTGGTATCTGTGATCAGGTAGAAGACAAAACGACTGAAGAGGTCAAACAGAATCTCCTTAGCACTTTGAAAAGAGATGGCAGTGGTCGCTATATAATAAACCTCCCATGGAGAAAAGGTCACCCCGAGATCTGTTGCAATAAGCATGTTGCAGAGAAGAGACTTGAATCTAAAACTGACAAGCTAATGAAGGCAAACCTATTCACCAGTTACGATCAGATTTTCACTGAGTGGAAGAAAGAAGGATTCATAGAAGAGGTACCGAATGAAGAATTAGAAAGATGCTGTCATTATCTTCCTCATCGTCCAATAATTAAATTAACAAGCTTGACAACTCCTGTTCGTCCAGTCTTCGACGCATCCTGCAAGACAGAAGGAGGTGTTTCACTGAATGACTGTCCGACTCGTTGGCTTAATGGTCAGCGTACTGGCCTTCGGTTCAGAGGGTCCCGGGTTCGATTCCCGGCCGGGTCGGGAATTTTAACCTTAATTGGTTAATTCCAATGGCCCGGGGGCTGGGTGTTTGTGCTGTCCCCAACATCCCTGCAACTCACACACCACACATAACACTATCCTCCACCACAATAACACGCAGTTACCTACAAATGGCAGATGCCGCCCACCCTCATTGGAGGGTCTGCCGTACAAGGGCTGCACTCGGCTAGAAATAGCCACACGAAATTATTATACTGAATGACTGTCTAGAGAAAGGCCCAATCATGTTCAGTTAATTCCAGAGGTACTCCTCAGATTTCGGGAGAACGTAATTGGAGTTACTTCAGACATCTTAAAAGCCTTCCAAATGATTGAGGTTGCGACAGAAGATCGTGATTTCCTGCGTTTCCTATGGTGGGAGAATTGCGATATGAAGAAAATCAAAGTTTACAGACACTCACGAGTGTTTTTGGAACTACCTGCAGTCCATTTATACTAGGCGTTGTATAGAACACCATATTACCAACGTACGTAAGGAAGACAAATCAACAGCAAATTGATGGAATCGATGTATGTCGACAACTGTGTGACATCGGTAGCTTCGAAGGAAGAATTTGATACATTTCGAACTGAGAGCGTTAAACTGCTGAATGATGAAAAAATGGAACTTGGGAATTGGGAATATTCAACAGAAGGAATCACAGCAATGGAGGACAGTAAAACTGAGACGGGATACATCACAAAGGTTCTCGGACTACAGTGGAACAGAAGATCGGACACACTGAGTGTTGAATTAAATACAGAATTTTTAGCTCTCCCCAAGGTATTGACGAAGAGAATCTTACTTTCCTTAATACACAAGGTTTTTTGATATCATTGGGTTTCTCACTCCACCCCTTCTCCCATTCAAGCTGTTATTGCAAAAGGCATGGTGCGTAGAAAATGAAACCAAGAAGGTCAAACAGAAGTGGGACACGCCATTACCTGAGAGTATCGCTGATGCATTTCGTAAGCGTTATCAGGAAATAAACTGCTTAAGGGAAGCGGAAGTTCCTCGACTAATCACGGGCGGTGTGAAGGAAAGGAAACGATGGTCGCTTCATACCTTCGTAGACGCCAGCCAACACGCTTATGCTGCTGTGATCTTCTTATGAACTGAAAGTGACCAGGAAGTTCCAGTGCAGCTGCTGTTAGCTAAAGCCAGGGTAGCCCCACTTAAAGCCATCACTATTCCCAGGCTGGAATTATTAGGCTGCCTAGTTGGAAGTAGACTCGCATCAACAATTAAGTTTGCTCTACATCTACAAAATGTGAGATAATATTTCTGGAGTGATTCTTCAACCGCATTAGCCTGGATAAGAAGAGACGAACCATATTCCAGGAATACACAATCCGGCTGATCTCATATCAAGAGGATGTTATCCGACCCAGCTGAAGGAATCCTCGTGGTGGAAAGGTCCGGAATGGTTAAAACGACCAGGAGAAGAGTGGCCATTTAATCAGCTGGCAGACAATGAGGATGAAACCACAATCCTAGCAGAAAGAAGAAGAAGTTGGATTGCATTATGACAATGCTAAGTCTAGAAATTACAAGAAATTTGAGTTTTTCTCAACGAGTTAGGATTATGGCATGGGTTCTTAGATTTTGTAGTAATGCAAGGAAGATTAACTGCCATGCAGGTCCCCTACACTTTTTAGAAATAAAGGCAACAGAGATGATTGTCATCAAACGTAGTCAATCAGATTCATTCCCAGCTGAAGGTGATAACGTCAATGGGATAAATGTTGCCAGAGACGAGGAAGGTCTCATCCGAGTGAAGAACAAGATTGTGATGAGAGAGGATCTAATGAACTTCAGATACCCATTGTTGCTACCTAAGGAACATAAAATAGTTGAGGCACTGATTATGGTGCAACATCGACTTCATTGTCATGCTGGTTTGCAGTTTTTAATGGCTTATTTGAGGAAAAGGGTATTGGATAGTGCAAACTAGGAAGACTGTAAAGAATGTGATAGCAAGTTGTCTGCAGTGTAAACGTCATAAAGTAAAGAATGCTGAAACAGAGTCTGCCCCTCTACCTAATGGTCGAGTAGAAGATGCCAATGTTTTTGAAGTGGTTGGCATTGACATGGCAGGACCATTAATTCTGAGAGGTAATTCAAAGGTATGGATTGTTCTCTACACCTGTGCCGTCTTCCGGCCAGTCCATTTGGAACTAGTTTCGTCATTAAGTACCGAAGCTTTCATTCTTTCATTGAGAAGATTTATCGCTAGAAGGGGCCGTCCATCCATTATCTATTCTGACAATGGTACTAATTTTGTTGGGGCTTCCAATGCATTAAAAGGCCTAGATCTCCAAGAACTTCAGCAACAATCTAGCTTTCAAGAAATAGAGTGGAAGTTCAATCCCCCTACTGCAAGTTGGTGGGGAGGATGGTGGGAACGTCTGGTCCGTTCCATTAAAGTATTGTTGAGACGAATGTTCGGAAGGTCTGTACTCACTTATGAAGAATTACTGACTTCGCTTTGTGATATAGAGGCCATTATTAATGGACGCCCACTGACTTATATATCAGAGGATCCTGAGGATTTAAATCCTTTGACGCCATCAATGTTTCTTAACGATGTTGGAGAGGGTTTTGTGCAAGACATTGATCATCTCGAGAAGGAGAAGTTCCAGGCACGCCTGCGCTACCGACAACACCTGATGCAAGAACTGAAACAACGCTTTAGGAAGGAATACCTGTCCCAGCTGATCCAGCGTCCCAAAGGAAAAGGAACATCGACTTTGAAGGAAGGTGATGTGGTTCTGGTTGGTTGCGAGCAACAAAAGAGAGTGGAGTGGCCACTAGCAAGAATAGTGTCTCTCTTTCCTGGCAAGGACGGTGTATCTCGGGTAGCCAAGTTAAGACTGAAAGATGGAACACTGATAAGACCTATTGAACGACTGTACCCTCTAGAGATAGACACTCGTGAGGACCCCTTAGTTTCCAAAGCCTCTTCACCTGATAACATTCCCCATGGGTACAAAACCCGTAGTGGTCGCAGAGTGGTCCCCAATCCAAAATACTCCTCTTAAGTTATAGACTATGGAACTGTGCTGAAGAAAAGGTCCTGTGATATTCGCAGGCATAAGTTATTTGTGATATCAAAGTGACTGAAATTATTCCCACAATTTCAGGGTGGGAGAAATGTTGAGAATTTAAATTGTTTTGAATTATGTAGTATTTTTACTCTCATTTGTTTTTTGGTTGTATATCATGTCATGGCGACTCGTGGACCAGTGAAGTGAATTAGTGTTGTTGTCTAAGTCTGTAATCTATCACGATTATGTGTTGTTATTGAGTTTAAACAGTAAATATATTGAATCTATGGAGTCAGATCGAGTTTATTACACCGACAATACAAAGCAAACCATAACTAGCACGTGTGTTTACATGTGTGCCAAATATTTCAGACTATTCAACACTGTTGCCGGCGAAAGCCTTAGATAATAAGGGCAAGAACTGATTAATATTGGTGCTAATTTTAGGAAAGCACATGTAGTTTTGTGTTACCACATCCTTCCTTCCATCCTTAGTAGAAACAAGGGCGGAGTGGGTAGGGGGATCACTTGTACCTGTGACTGAGATAGTGTGTGAAGCAGGGGCGTATTCTCCTTGAATGCAAGGCGTTCATTGCATGCGTTATGATAACACAAAGAACTGTCTGATGTACGATTTTAGGTTGTTTCAAGTCAAATATTAACGATTTCATCGCTCAGAAGTTCAAAAGGTCCGCGCAACTGTACTAGTTCCGTTGCTTGACTAAGCGTGGTGCTGGTGTAGTCCCGCCGTCTACTCCACTCTAGGAAGAAAGAGACAGCGAATGGAGGAGTTACGGATGTAAGGCATACAATCTTAAAATTGCATTCGGTGGCAGACGTAGTTCTGAAACCCTCCGAACGATGTCGCTGCAATTAAAACTTGGTCAGAATTTGTCACCCCATACCCGTGCTACCCTCTGCCATCTGTTAGCAACTTGGAGAAAGTCGGCATCTTTACAGCGAACGGGACCGACAGATTACCCCCCCGGCGAGAAGCCAACGTGACGAAACTGACCAATGCCACTGGGGTGACTTACCTCCAGTGCTTGAGTTGTGGCTAACTAGTGAGTTAATTCATTGTGTTTTCGGTGTTTTATTGTATTTGGCGCACATGTGGTATTAACGATGGATGAGTCTAAAACGGATATAATTGTAAATCAGTTTGAAAAGCCATTTACTGGCCGTTCGTTTGATGAAAAGATCCAAATAGTTAAAGCCGGGAGACCTCTACCTTCCCTCGTAAATTTCTTCTTCTTCTTCTTAATCTGCTTACCCTCCAGGGTTGGCTTTTCCCTCGGACTCAGCGAGGGATCCCGCCTCTACCGCCTCAAGGGCAGTGTACTGGAGCTTCAGACTCTGGGTTGGGGATACAACTAGGGAGGATGACCAGTACCTCTCCCAGGCTGCCTCACCTGCTATGCTGAACAGGGGCCCTGCGTGGGATGGGAAGAGGGAAGGAAGCAGCCGTGGCCTGAAGTTAGGTACCATCCCGGCATTTGCCTGGAGGAGAAGTGGGAAACCACGGAAAACCACTTCGAGGATGGATGAGGTGGGAATCGAACCCACCTCTACTCAGTTGACCTCCCGAGGCTGAGTGGACCCCGTTCCAGCCCTCGTACCACTTTTCAAATTTCGTGGCCGAGCCGGGAATCGAACCCGGGCCTCCGGGGGTGGCAGCTAATCACACTAACCACTACACCACAGAGGCGGACCCTCGTAAATTTAAAAACAGGAAACAAGAATTGTGTACGTACGTTCGATCCAGAAACTCACAGTAAAACTCTTTGGCTCGAATTCACCTACATGTAATTAGGGTGAGTAGAATTGAAATTTACTTAGTACATTGTGTTAACTGCATGGTTACTAGTTGCGTGCCTCAGTGGAGATTCCAGGTTACGCCACTGGTGTGAAGGAGGGAGAATCTAAGGGCAAGTTCGAACGAACAAAGCTCGCCTCGCCTTTTAGAAGCAAACATCGGTCATGGTCATGCTTGACAAACATGAACCGAGCATGGAGCGTGCTTTGCATTACACTACTGGTTACTAAGTGTCGGATCATCCCAGAAGTTTTTATGCTGAAAAATGTTACTTCAGCGGGGTGTGCTCTGTGGCATCTCTTCAAAATAATCCCGCGTCCACGACTTACGTTGCGTTCTGGACATCGTCTTACAGTTGTCGCGTACACCTAGAAGACAAAATTGTACATTGCAGCGTCATATAACGAAGTACTTAATTATGAGACGAATACTCTATAACAATGCAATAACTCAATAACCTGAGATGTTCAATTTTAATACACGCAAGATTATGAAATGTGAAATTCAGAAGTGAAAACAATGCGTAGCATTTGAGGTTGCGCAGCGGAGTAACAAAGCAACCCATCTCGATTTCGTGGAATCATTCACGGAAAGTAAATTATGGTTCATAAAGAAAATCACACCCCTCAAGCCACCACCTTCAGCGGAGTGCAGCATATATCAGTTATTAGGTAAGTGCGATTCGAGGTTGCGTACTGTACCATTACGTTACAGTCGAGGCGATCCTACTCACAGAAATGTAGCGGACAAAATGGCGCGCGCCGGCTCCATGCGGTACGGACACTTATGAAATATCACCAAGATGCAAGTTAATCACAGTTTAAAAGGCGGAGACGTATGAAAGACCATCGAAAAAGAGTTTCATGTTGAAACAACTATTGTCCTAAAAATAATTGAATTCAATTAATTCTTAATACCTTGAGAAAAAAGATCGCTTTTAAAAAGAAGTAATCCACTTGGAACCAAGAAAAGGTTGATTAACAAACAGGAAGTGAACTGTGTATTAAAAATATAAATATTGGTGAAGAATTCAATTATTCACGGCTAAAGAATAAGTCAAGACGTGGATAAACGTATATATTTCAAGTTAAATTATTGGAGAAAGAGGAATATACGGAACGGTGCAAGATTGAATAGAAAGGGCGAATTCTAGCACATATAATATATGTGTCAAATTGTGAATGTCAGTGTTAGATCATAAGCAGTTAACCGCGAGTGTGTGCCAATTTAAGTAGCAGAAATAACGGAAATAATATCTAGAAGCACTAGCTGACGTGAAGAAAAAGATCTATTTAATGAGAATAAGCCGCATTTGAATTCATATAAGAGCGCAATTTCAAGATATAAGAGAAAATACTAGCATTTATTCATATCTGCTAATGCTTAAAATGAAAGAATTAGCTATTTATTCTGCCCGTATAATATTGTTTTCTTCTTGCATGGACACCGCCAATATGATGAGAACCGCTTAAGGTGATGGAGGAAGACTGCCCAGGCTACCATGACGGAGACCAATACTGCGATGCCCAGTAACCAGCTGTGACGTGTCTGGAGATGGAATATAACTACTCAGAGATGGCATAGCGTACAAGCAGGAGCCAGCAGCTGACGCACTCCAGATGAGATAAGAGATAAGTTTCGGATATATAGTAAGAATTAATAGTAGTTGTTGCATTAAATTAAAAGCAATAGAGTGTTACCTAAAAACGAATTATATGTGCCAAATTGTGAACGTCAGTGTTAGATCATAAGCAGTTAACCGCGAGTGTGTGCCAATTTAAGTAGCAGATATAATCAAAATGTAATTATAGGTTATTGTCAACATACGTGAAGTGTGTATATCGATTTAAACATACCAATCTACAGGGAAAGTTTATTTAACTATGAAATGGAGAAGATTGAAAAGAGTAGACATGAATTGCAGAGTATAACCTAATTTTTCAGTAAATCAAATCAACAGACATGGCTGTAATGACTTTATTATACGAAGAGATGGATTATATTAGGAATACGCATTTTATAAGAAGAATGCCTTTGCTGGCAGGACGTAATGTTTACAGTGTATTATGTCTTCCGGTATAGGCTAGAGTAATTTTGTTACTTTCATAGATCTGTCTCTGTCTTATCCTTGGCTTTGACAATATGGAAGTGACTGAGGTATGAGCGATGCTAGTAATGCCAATTCCTTATGCAGCCAGTCCCTGCTATGAATGGTGTGAAAATGTTGCTCATAGGGTCGGTTGATGCATTTCAGTGGACTTGGCAGACTGATATGTAATAGCAACTCTGGCTCGGTGAGGAAAGCAACGGGAAACTACCTCACTCCTCATTTCCCTAGTACGCATCTTCAGTGATGCCTAAGCCATCTATGACAGCTGATGGCAGAGCTGTTGAGGATCCTACCAGCGGAAGCGCTGACGGACTGAACATACATATCGTCGAGGGAGTATCGAACCATAACAGAGATAATATTTAGTGGAAGCGAAATGAGAATATATATACTAGCTGACGTACCCGTGCTTCGCTACGGGATTCTCAGAAAGACTGACTTGGTGGTTTTCCTAACTGAATTCAACATAGGTCATTACATGATGATGATGATGATGATGATGCTTGTTATTTATTTATTTATTTATTTATTTATTTATTTATTTATTTATTTATTTATTTATTTATTTATTTATTTATTTATTTATTTATTTATTTATTTATTTATTCACGAAGCACAAGATACAGCTACACTGAGCAAATTTCACTTGCACTGTCAACAGACTATTCAACAAACGTAAACTTTCATAATAAAATATAACAAACATAACAAGATCAGGTACACATTCTGCTAATAACTGTCCAAATCGAAAACCATGAAAATGTGCATGTTCACAGCCAAGTCGTCGTGGATCAAGATGGCGGTATAATCAATTCACATCAACTTATCTTTAAGATACTATTTACACACCTCTCGAATACACTTTTATTTGATGCTGTATCAAGCTCTTGTCTCATATTAATATTGTTAAAGAGTGTTGGGAGGCGGATTAGGAAAGATCGTTGAAGTATTGAGTGCTGAGTGTGGGGAATGTGGAGAAGGTCTTTGGTTCTGGTGGAGCGGGAAGGAACGCGGAGAGAGAAGAGTGAGACAAGATGTTCCGAGCGGTAATGTCCATTTAAGATCTCGTGGAGGAAACTCAGGTCAGCTACCTGTCGCCTGATGTGCAGCGGTGACACATTAATTGCCATTAATACCTGCTGCGTAGACAGATTTCTGAGCTTGTGGTTTCTGTTCCTTACAATTGCAGCAAAGAAGGACACTGCTCTGTCTAACTGCTTAGTATTGGAGGGGGCGGCTGTTGTCCAAATCGGAGAGCGGTAGTTTAAGAGAGGTTGAACGATCGTGAGGAAGAAGTGACGAAGAGCAATGGGGTCAGAAATTTCTATGAAGCGATAGAGAATGCCTAGTAATTTCATAGCCTTGGTTGTATATGTTTCTATATGGGTCTTAAATTGTAATTTTGTATCGAATATTACACCTAGGTCACGCTGTTGCGTAACCACGGTGATGGGCTTGTCGAGTAGGTAATATGATGTCGGTAGAGGAGATTTACGTAGTGTTATGGTCATGTGGCTGCATTTTTGTGGATTGGGGATAAGTTTCCAAGTACGGCACCAGTTCGAGAGGGCATTAAGTGAGGACTGTAGCAGAGCTGCATCTGATGGATTCCTGATCTCCTTAAATATCTTGCAGTCGTCAGCAAAGAGTAGGGTATTCGCTGTTTCGTTGAGTTCGGACGGCAGATCTCCCATAAACAAAGAAAACAGCAAGGGGCCAAGAGTACTGCCTTGTGGGACACCGGAGGTGACTGGTAACCATGAGGATGAAATGCCTGATATTACCACTCACTGCCAACGGTTGTGTAGCAAGCCAGCAAGAAGGGTCAGAAGACTGCCATATATATTAAATCTTTCGGAGAGTTTATGGAGCAACAGAGTATGGTCTACAGAATCGAAAACTTTCGAAATGTCTACATAGCAGATATCCAGCTGTGATTTAGCTGCAGTGGCGTAAGATGCAAAGCTATGCAGAGTGGCCAGGTTTATTAGACAAGAGCCACCTGGTAGAAAACCATACTGCTTGGTTGAGATATACGGCAAAGTGAATGCGAGGAGACGCTGGTGTATAATTTTTTCAAAGATAAAGGATAGTATGGGGAGAATAGAGATTGGTCTGTAAGATGAAACATTAAATTTGTTGCCTGATTTGAGAAGTGGAACAAATATTTGCCTGTTTCCAGGTAATAGGAAAATAGCTCGCGGCAAACATCTGTTAAATCATTTAGAGAGAGGGACGCAAAGAGTGCTGGCAGTATTTTTTAGGAAAAGAGGACCTATAGTGTCGGCACCGGTAGCTTTGTTGGTACGAAGAGTTTGAAGAAGGTTATGAACTTCACTTTGTGTGGTAGTTATGCTTGATAGGGTTCTGTTTGAAGCTGTACCAACGGGAGGGAGCGGTTGGTTTTGTAAGGGAGGGGAGAAGTTGGAGAATAAATACCTGTTGAACAGTTCATTGCGATCGGCGCCATCTGCTGTTGCATCGTTGTGGTTCACGCTGACAGGAATCCGCTCCGTCCTTCTCCGTGTGTTGATGAGGCTTCAGTAGCGCTTGGAATTGCTGCGGACGTTTTAAGTGACAGTGTCTACGTGTGTTTTGTAGTCTCTTCTGACCATAAACCTCACGTGGCGGCGGATTTTAACGAAGGTGTTGTGAGTGTGTGGGTTAGGGAAGTCTTTCCACAGGCGCCAAGCTCTCTTCTTATTAAATAGTATCAGTCTGGTCTCTTGTGATATCCATTGTTGATGTTTGCTAGTAGTATGCCGTTGTGCAGGTACGAAGTGTTTAATTGCAGCTTGCAGCCAGTCGTACAGCAGGTCAAGAGCCGATTCGATATCAGCTATTTCGAGCAGACTCCAGGGAAGGCATTCCAGGGCACGACACATTGCAGGCCAGTCGGCACGGCGCCAGATGTAGGTAGGGCGGTAGGATGTCCTGCTGTGAGGCTTTGAGGATGGGTGGGGAAGGGGGAATGTAGCATCGAGGGACTGGTGGTCGCACAGGAAAAGGTTTCTGCCTGTGGTTATTGTTTCAAGTTCTAATGAGGAGAGTATGAAGTCCAGGGTGTTGGGTCCACGGGTTGGGTACATATTAAACTGTTTCAGTCCGAGGCCATTAATAAAACTGTCTATAAAGTATGTGTCACAGTTGTTAGCTGACAGTCCGGTAGTTGGAGAAGACCACTTTATAGACAGGTTAAAGTCGCCCATTAAAATTACTTCACCATGTGGGAGCGCTGCAATGACTGAGTACAGGCACTGTTCAAGGTCACAGAATGGGCTGTTTGGTGGTCTGTAGTAACATCCCACAAGTACACGGCGTCGAGGAAAGAGTAGCTCTACCCACACTAACTCACAGTTCCGTTCGAGATCTGTCCTTCGTTTACATGGTAACGCACTGTTTACTGCTAGCATCACTCCACCACCTAGAGTAGCGCGATCACGACGGAATATGCTGTAATTAGCACTGAGTGGTAGTTCACTGTCACTAGCCCACGAGAGCCATGTTTCAGTAAGTCCGATCACGTCAACTTCTCTTAAGTCTGGCAGGGATAGTTCACAATCAGACAACTTATTGTTTAGGCTTTGCACATTCCGACAATAGATGTTAAGTCTGTTTTTATTTCACAAGTGGTGGGACCGGGGTTTAAGTGGACTTCTCCAGCCAGTAGTAGGAGGCAAAGCAAGCCCCTAATCGCTGAGCGACCAGGCCTAGACTTGTTCGGCTCCGAGCTAGTAGGGAGGCGCCTATAAGTCTGGAAAATGGCGCATCTAGTCAGAGAGAGCGCCGGAATGTAGTAGTTTCTCTCTGCTAGTAGCCATGCAAAAGGAGAACTCACTTTTTCACTTGCACACACCGATTCCTTAACTCGAATACACCCGTGCAGAGAATCGTAAAGCGCAACAACTCTGATTATTACCACACAAACAACACAAACTGCAGCAGCACTAAGCTTGCGCGTCTCACCTCCAGCCGCCGATTGAAAACAATGTTATCATATAAAATACTCGATCAAATGAAAAACCGCACACTTTCTTACTTTCAACGAACAGTACTACGGTGCTGATCTAACAGGCCAAAGTTCCAGAGCTGGAATAACCAGGTCGCAGACTGCCGTGAACACCCCTCTGTCATTATTCCGTTAAATATGCACACTACTCATTCCAATCAGTGCCTCAGAGTAGCGATTGAATAGCTCGAATGCTATGATGAACCAGTGTGTTACGTACCAGTAATATCAGAAAATGTATGAACCAGGGGAATGACATGCTAAAGAAGAATGTTATCTAACTCCCCAGCTACTTCCCGCCAATATACAGGCAGGCTGTTACACTCGGTACGACCAGGCGAATTGGCCGTGTGGTTAGGGGCGTGCATCTGTGAGCTTGCATCCGGGAGATAGTGGATTCGAAACCCACTGCCGGCATCCCTGAAGATGGTATTCCTTCGTTTCCCATTTTCACACCTGTCACACCAGGCTGTACCTTAATTAAAGCTAAGGGTGCTTCCTTCACACCCCTATTCCTTTCGTATCCCATCGTCGCCATAAGATCTACCTGTGTCGGTGCGACGTAAAGCAAATTATAAAAAACCTCGGTACTCTGCAGTAATCCTATCTATCGGGGACGAGAGGAAACAGAAGACAAAAAGTACATCACAACAAACAATGGTCAATGTAATGCTATTGTTGATAAAGTTTATGAGCTTTCTATATTGCAGGCCTTCACATTAGTTTCTTTCGACTCTGATATTAGGGCGTCTTACAAAATTATTTATATCGTAGACTCTGATTCCTTATTCTCAGACTTTACATACCGATTTTCACTAAATTCTGTTTACCCATTTTCTTGTGACTCGGCGCTGATAAGGACTTAGTAACAAAAGTCCAAATTCATGAATATCTCTGTGATTATATGCGGTACGGTAACAATGTATAAGACATAAGCGATCGGAAATTTAAAAACTTCTTACATAACTACTACTAAATTACGACATAACTAAAGTTATGTTAGTTATGTAGTATTTATCGGTAGTGGCTCATCCCGCGACTTTACATACCGATTTTCATTAAAATCTCTTCAGCCGTTTTCTCGTGATGCGTGTACATACATACAGACAGACAGAAATTACAGAAAAGTAAAAAATGCATTTCCTTGTTACTCTGGACATGACCGATATAGAAATACCATTCTTTCCAAATTCTGAGCAACGTACAGACAAAACTCTTTATTTTATATATATAGATTGCATTTCAAGCCTTCCCCTAAACTACCATTTCACTCAGTGTGAATAAAAATATTGATGACCTAAATTATAGCGACTTATTCCCCGACTTTGCATACCATTTATCGTGAAGATACGGCCACTAATATAATAAACAGATGAGAATTAAATTTTAGGCCTTCCCCTAAACTACCATTTTTCTCAGTGTGAATACAATTATGTATAGCCTATATTGTAGCGACTTGTTACCCGTCTTTGTCTACCAATTTCCATTAAAGATACGACCACTAATAACATAAATATTTGAAAATTAAAATTTAGGCATTCCCCTAAACTGCCATTTCACTCAGCGTGAATAAAACTATTTATGGCCTGGATTATATCGACTTATTACCCCGACTTTGCATACCGATTTTTATTAAGACACGACCACTAATAACATAAATATTTGAGAATTAAATTTCAGGCCTTCCCCTAAACTACGATTTTACTCAGCGTGAATAAAATAATTTATAGCCTAGATTGTAGTGGTTCATCACCAAACTTTACATTCAGATTTTCATTAAATTCTCTTTAGTCGTTTTCTCGTGATGCGTGTACAGACAGACAGACAGACAGACAGACAGACAGACAGACAGACAGACAGACAGACAGACAGACAGACAGACAGACAGACAGACAGACAGACAGACAGACAGACAGACAGACAGACAGACAGACAGACAGACAGACAGACAGACAGACAGACAGACAGACAGACAGACAGACAGACAGACAGATATTACGGAGAAGTAAAAAATGCATTCCCTTGTTACTGTGGACATGCCCGATACAGAAATACCATTCTTTCCAAATTCTGAACAATGTACAGACAAAACTCTTACTTATTAATTTAGCAATTTCCAAATGGACTCGTATTGGGTGTCAAAATCAGCGGCCTCATGTTTCCGACAAGCTGTTTCATCATGTGAACGTCTCCCCTTTCGTAGCCATGACTTGACATATAGTTGTGGGTTAAATATATGTACAGGAGTTCCAACGCTGCTCATGAAAATAAGTCCACTTGTTCTTCCAACCAGCAGTCTATTTCTCTTTTCCGTTTGGATCTCATTCATAATGCTGAAAGCTCTTTCAGCTTCTGCTGAAGAGATGGGAATGGTCTGTACAGTCCTGATTAACGGCATCAGCCCCACTGGAATTTCCTTGGTGTCGACATGCTTTCTAAAAGCATTAATGTACCTCCTCTTATCTGACATGTGCGAAAAGTCACAAAGGTTGCCAACACTCTCATCACCATAGCAGATATCCAAAGTAGAAGTGGCCTTACTAAAATCTTTTACTAGTGCACTATAATTTTCCTAAATAGCTTTTACAGTTCTCTGGGTTGATGCTATCCATCTTATTGTAAATATTTTCCCAATCTTCTTAACTCTTTGTTCCAGTGAAGCAGCACAAATGTTGAGTTCCCTTTGAATTTTGGGAGACATGATGTATAAAGAATACAATTTGTCAAAGAAGGAATGGAAATGCTTAACACCTGTAACTTCATTTCTTGTATCAGAAACGGCCAATTCCAAGCGGTGGTTTAAACAGTGTCAGATTACTATATCTGGAAATAACTTTTAAAACTGTGCTCCAACTCCATTTTTCTACCTAACATTGCAGAGGCCTCATCACATGCTAGACCAACTAAATGTTCTGCCAGAAAGTTTTCACTCATTCCATATGAAGCAAGATTCTTCAATGTATCTCGAGTAATAACATCTGCTGTATTTGATTCAAGTTCTATTAAGTCCCAGAAAAAGGAAACAACTTCAGAATTATCTCATTGGATCTCATTCATAATGCTGAAAGCTCTTTCAGCTTCTGCTGAAGAGATGGGAATGGTCTGTACAGTCCTGATTAACGGCATCAGCCCCACTGGAATTTCCTTGGTGTCGACATTAATGTACCTCCTCTTATCTGACATGTGCGAAAAGTCACAAACATAATACTTAAAGAGATTTTACACTAACTGTTGTTGATTCGTCAATCATAATACTGATTATCTTCTGATTTTCTGTAACAGATTTTGCTGTTTTATTTCTCGTTTCCTGTGAAATGTGTTCAATAATATTAGCACAACTAAAATTTGTATGAAGAACTCGTCCCGTATTTAAACCATATAATTGTTGAAGTTCAACGTAAGCCTGTAGGTCTACGAAGGGTCTATTTCTTTTGGCAATTGAGTATACTGTTCGAAATACTCGAACGGTGGTTTCTAGGTGTTTGACATTCGTAGTGTCCAAAAACGTTCAAATATCTTTTTATTAGATTCTGATTTTTGTAACATAGCTGTTTTGTGAGATTCTGAATTTTTGAGCTCAAATATTTTTTCCGAAGGTTTATTTGTTGTTGATTAATATCATTTCCTTTGGGATGAACCTTACATTATACCCATACTTTCATTAGCTTCAGTCCTGCCCCTTTAGAAAATCCTAATCCTAATTTACTTTCCTCTTTACATATATTGCAGCCTAAATTTTTATTTTCTGCAAATAACCACTTGTGTATATGTGTATATGTGTATATGTAGTGCTGGTTTTGCTAAAAATTAAGATACTTGGACCTGTGTTAGCTGTGGCGAGAGCAATTTGAATAGCGGTAACAAACCTAGGCCTACAACGGTCAACGAATCGCTGGCGTCTTATTCCTTGGATGATGGAGGAAATGATAATGTACTTGTAATTCTCTCTTTATTGCAACAGGGTCTACAAGCATTAAAAGCGGAGAATTAGATTTTAAAGGAGAAGGTACGTTTACTGGAATCGAAAGTACCGGTACCAGTAAACACTCAGAACACAGGCGGCTCCGTGAATTCTCGCGCGTGGTGTCAAGTTGCTTCAGTTTCTAGGAGGAAAAGTGTACCGGTACAGTTAAATAAGGACAACTTTGTAATTGACACCAAAAATTTTCAGTCCTGAGGGAAGTAAGCGATACGCAAGGTATCCGCAAGGGAAGCAGTCAAACGTATAGCGCAAAATCCGTTACGAGAAGCGGCAAAGTTAGGCCTAAAATCCCACACAGTGCACCGGCGAAAGTGTCGAACATTCTTATATTTGGTGATAGCCAGGCGAGGGGAATTGCGGAGAAAATGAACAATAAAGGCATTGCAGCATCGGCTGTCATCTATCCTGGGGCCCCAATGAAGAAGGTATTGGAAAACACGGAGCAGGTGGCAAGAAATCTGGGAAGTCGTGATGCAGTAGTGGTCATCGGCGGGACGAACGACGTAGCTCACAACGACGCTAAGAATGTCATTTCTGAACTTAAATGTACACTAGGTAAGCTGACTCACACTAACATCTTTGTAGTGAACGTGCCTTTCGGGCATGATTTGATTAGAGACTCGTGTGTGAACATTGAAGTGGACAAAGTTAATACAGATATGGTTAAAATTTGTAAACATTTTCGTAATACACAGGTAATTGATAGTAGCAGTTTCGAGAGACACTGTTACACTAAGCATGGCCTTCATCTAAACAATTCAGGTAAACAAAAGATAGCAAATATTGTTCTAGATTTTATTAATCTTAAGATATGTACTGTAAAAAAGGCAACTCCCTTGAGTTATAATACTGACCAGGAAAACTAGCAGAAAGAGCCAACCGTACTTCGAGCTGGCTCAGCCAACTAGAAAATGAAACTCAAGAAAGTAAGGAATTTCAAGTTAACCAATTGCAACAGTCAGGTTTTAGGGAGGAAGGGAGTCTGAGATTGCCCTTGGTAAACTGTCAGAGTGCAGTAAATAAACAATTAAAATTCGGTACATTGATGGAATCTTATGAGACTGATGTAGTGATAGGAGTGGAATCGTGATTGAGAGAAGGGGTGGGTAACCGAGAAGTATTTCCAGAAGGGTATACAGTCTATCGTAGAGACCGGGGAGATAAAAAGGGAGTGGAGGTGTTTATTCTGGTGAAGGAAACTTATTGTTCACATGAATGGTTTACCGATGAAAGGGATGAAATATTAGGGATAAAATTAATTTGTGATAATATGAAGACGGTGGGAATTATAGGAACATACAGGCCTGAAAGAGAGGAAAGAGACATGGAAATATTTGAAAAAATAATAGATTATACTCATAAAAACAATAATAATGATGTGGTAATAATTGGGGGAGATCTAAACTTGCCTGAAGTTGAGTGGAATGGAGCTGCAAGTGAAGCCAATGAACAGAAACTGGCAAATAAGTTAATTTGGGAGGGAGGATTTACACAAGTAGTACAAGAACCGACTCGTCTCAATAACTTACTAGATGTATTCTTGGCTAAACCATGGGGAATTGTTGATAAAACTGAGGTAATTGAAGGAATAGGAGACCATAAGGCTGTAATAATGGATGTAGGACTGGTACCAAAAAGGCTTACTAAGAGGGTCACACAAGACAAGAAATTGTACAGAAAAACTAAAGTTGATGAATTTGGGACTTACCTTAAATCATAATTCAGTTGTTGGATAAGTGAAGGGAGTAATGTGGATACACTTTGGGCTAAATTCAAAGGAATCATTTGGGAAGGAGAGAAGAGATTTGTACCTGTTAAGAAGGGTAAAATGACCTCAGACCCTGTTTATTATACAAGGGAAATAAGAAAATTAAAAAGAAAATGTAGCATAGTAAACAGGAAAATCAAAGAAGGTAGGGAGAGTAGAGAAAGTAGAAAACAGCTAATGAGGGAACTGAATAGAGTGAAAAAGGAAGCAAAAGAGAATTATATGAATGGCATTCTTGAAGAGCGTAATGACCACAAAGGGAAATGGAAAAAGCTGTATTCATATATCAGGAATCAAAAAGGAAAAGGAATCCAAATTCCTACAATGGTGGGAGAAGGGGGTGAACACTATTTAACAGATACTGAGAAAGCCAACCTCTTTAGTAGGGAATTCAGAGATTCAGTAGATGATTGTCAGGAGTTGGAAACCGAAACAGAAGATACAGAGGGAGAGACACAGAGGGAAACAAGGAGCTTCTCATTCACAAATGAACATATTTTCAGAGAAATCCAACTGCTTCAGCAAGGAAAAGCAGCAGGAAGTGATCAAATTATTGGGGAGGTGTTAAAGACAATGGGGTGGTACATAGTGCCTTATTTAAAATTTCTCTTTGACTATGTCATAAATAATAGTGTAATACCAAAGGAATGGAAGGAATCTACACTGACTGACAGAGCAAATGCAACACCAAGAAAGAGTGGTCAGAACTTTATGCCAATTGCAGGGTAGACTGACGTCACTGAGGTATGCTCATGATGTGTAATGCGCCGCTGTGCTGCGCACGTAGCGAACGATAAATGGGACACGGCGTTGGCGAATGGCCCACTTCGTACCGTGATTTCTCAGCCGACAGTCATTGTAGAACGTGTTGTCGTATGCCACAGGACACGTGTATAGCTAAGAATGCCAGGCCGCCGTCAACGGAGGCATTTCCAGCAGACAGACGACTTTACGAGGGGTATGGTGATCGGGCTGAGAAGGGCAGGTTGGTCGCTTCGTCAAATCGCAGCCGATACCCATAGGGATGTGTCCACGGTGCAGCGCCTGTGGCGAAGATGGTTGGCGCAGGGACATGTGGCACGTGCGAGGGGTCCAGGCGCAGCCCGAGTGACGTCAGCACGCGAAGATCGGCGCATCCACCGTCAAGCGGTGGCAGCCCCGCACGCCACGTCAACCGCCATTCTTCAGCATGTGCAAAACACCCTGGCTGTTCCAATATCGACCAGAACAATTTCCCGTCGATTGGTTGAAGGAGGCCTGCACTCCCGGCGTCCGCTCAGAAGACTACCATTGACTCCACAGCATAGACGTGCACGCCTGGCATGGTGCCGGGCTAGAGCGACTTGGATGAGGGAATGGCGGAACGTCGTGTTCTCCGATGAGTCACGCTTCTGTTCTGTCAGTGATAGTCACCGCAGACGAGTGTGGCGTCGGCGTGGAGAAAGGTCAAATCCGGCAGTAACTGTGGAGCGCCCTACCGCTAGACACGCGCCATCATGGTTTGGGGCGCTATTGCGTATGATTCCACGTCACCTCTAGTGCGTATTCAAGGCACGTTAAATGCCCACTGCTACGTGCAGCATGTGCTGCGGCCGGTGGCACTCCCGTACCTTCAGGGGCTGCCCAATGCTCTGTTTCAGCATGATAATGCCCGCCCACACACTGCTCGCATCTCCCAACAGGCTCTACGAGGTGTACAGATGCTTCCGTGGCCAGCGTTCTCTCCGGATCTCTCACCAATCGAACACGTGTGGGATCACATTGGACGCCGTTTGCAAACTCTGCCACAGCCTCGTACGGACGACCAACTGTGGCAAATGGTTGACAGAGAATGGAGAACCATCCCTCAGGACACCATCCGCACTCTTATTGACTCTGTACCTCGACGTGTTTCTGCGTGCATCGCCGCTCGCGGTGGTCCTACATCCTACTGAGTCGATGCCGTGCTCATTGTATAACCTGCATATCGGTTTGAAATAAACATCAATTATTCGTCCGTGCCGTCTCTGTTTTTTCCCCAACTTTCATCCCTTTCGAACCACTCCTTCTTGGTGTTGCATTTGCTCTGTCAGTCAGTGTATAATAATACCAATTTATAAAGGAAAGGGTGATAAAAGGAAATCAGAGAACTACAGACCAATCAGCCTGACCAGTATAGTTTGTAAAATACTGGAGAGTTTCATATCAAAGTACATCAGAGGGATATGTGATGATAAAAATTGGTTCGTGAGGAGCCAGTATGGATTTAGAAAGAAATTTCTTGTGAGGCACAACTGGTGGGATTTCAGCAGGACATATCTGATCAATTGGATTCAGGAGGCCAGTTAGATTGCATAGCCATAGATCTTTCCAAAGCCTTTGATAGAGTGGAACATGGAATATTATTAAAGAAATTGGAGAGAGTAGGATTGGACACGTTGGGTGAAAACATTTCTAGATTCAAGGGTTCAGAAAGTCAAAGTAGGAAATAACGTATCGCAGGAAGAGAAAGTTTGGAAGGGAATTGCACAGGGTAGTATAATCGGTCCGTTACTTTTCTTCATCATCATTATAATCATCATCATCTGTTTACCCTCCAGGGTCGGCTTTTCCCTCGGACACAGCGAGGGATCCCACCTCTACCGCCTCAAGGGCAGTGTCCTGGAGCTTCAGACTCTTGGTCGGGGATACAACTGGGGAGAATGACCAGTACCTCGCACAGGGGGCCTCACTTGCTATGCTGAACAGAGGCCTTGTCGATGGATGGGAAGATTGGAAGGGATAGGCAAGGAAGAGAGAAGGAAGCGGCCGTGGCCTTATGTTAGGTATCATCCCGGCATTCGCCTGGAGGAGAAGTGGGAAACCACGGAAAACCACTTCCAGGATGCCTGAGGTGGGAATCGAACCCACCTCTACTCAGTTGACCTCCCGAGACTGAGTGGACCCCGTTCCAGCCCTCATACCACTTTTCAAATTTCGTGGCAGAGCCGGGAATCGAACCCGGCCCTCCGGGGGTGGCAGCTAATCACGCTAACCACTACACCACAGAGGCGGACCGTTACTTTTCTTAATATACGTAAATGATTTAGGGAATAACATAATATCAAAAATAAGGTTGTATGCAGATGACATAATTGTTTATAGGGAAATAAATACCATTGAGGATTGTTCAGAATTACAAAGGGACCTTGAGAGTATCCAACAATGGGTTGAAGAGAATAATATGAACGTTAATGGAGGCAAATCAACTGTTGCAACATTTTCAAACAGGAATTTTAAAACTGAATTTGAATATACTTTGGATGGGTTAGTTGTCCCAAGCCGGCTCCGTGGTGTAGGCCTCTTACCCGGAGGCCCCGGGTTCGATTCCCGGCCAGGTCAGGGAATTTTACCTGGACCTGAGGGCTGGTTCGGCGTCCACTCAGCCTACGTGATTAGAATTGAGGAGCTATCTGACGGTGAGATAGCGGCCCCGGTCTAGAAAGCCAAGAATAACGGCCGAGAGGAATCGTCGTACTGACCACACGACACCTCGTAATCTGCAGGCCTTCGGGCTGAGCAGCGGTCGCTTGGTAGGCCAAGGCTCTTCAAGGGCTGTAGTGCCATAGGGTATGGTATGGTATGGTATGGTATGGTAGTTATCCCAAAAGATGGCAAGTGCAAATACTTAGGTGTAAGATTTGAAAGTAATTTGCACTGGAAGGGTCATGTGGATGACATTGTTAGGAAAGCATACAGATCATTACATGCCATAATGAGGCTACTTAAAGGATGCAACAAAGAGTTAAAAGAGAAAAGTTCCATTATTGGAATATGCAAACAGTGTTTGGGATCCTCACCAAGAATACCTAATAAACGAAATAGATAGTGTGCAGAGGAAAGCAGCAAGATTTGTAACAGGGGATTTCAGGTGAAAGAGTAGTGTATCAGATATGTTAAAGGAACTAGGGTGGGAAACTTTAAGTAAGAGAAGGGAGAAAACTAGACTTATAGGATTATATAGAGCCTATACAGGAGAAGAAGCATGGGGAGAAATCCGTGAGAGGCTCCAGTTGGAAAATAATTATATCGGCAGGACTGACCACAAATGTAAAATTAGAAGGAATTTTAGCAGAAGCGATTGGTGTAAATCTTCATTCATTGGGAAGGGTGTGAAGGAGTGGAACAGTTTACCAGGGGTAGTGTTTGATCCTTTCAAAAATCTGTACAGGTATTCAAGAAGAGAATAAACAGCAACAGAGAAAATAAATGAAATATTAGAGGACATTCAACCAGTGCAGGTTAATGTAAATAAAAAATGTGTGTGAATAAATTAATTGCATCCCCTGGTCTAAGGAGTTTTGACAGCCAAAGTAGGGGACTGCCTGTAGGGGTGAAGTACAGTGGGGACTTTGAGGGCCCTGGGACCGCTACGGTAGCTGTGAAGGCCCTTCAGTAACTCTGAAAAGTGGTGGCGAAAGGGGCTCTGGTTAAGACACAGCAGGTCGTTATGCTACTTAGGTTCCAGAACGGGTAAAAAATAAAATAAAAGTAAATAAATAAATGCAATGTAAATATTAATCTTATACCAGTTGTATAGTATCATTTTTAAGTAATTCCACATGCTGTATATCAGTTGACTATATTTGTAAGTAGTACAGGAGATATTATAAGTAGAACTTTGTAAACAATATAAATTTATTAAGGATGAGCTGTGTGTTTAAATGTTGTATAAATTGTATTTTTAGCATAAATTGTATAACATTCTATTATAGGAAAATTTTCTTCTCTTGTTAATTTAATATTTAGTGCTTGAGAATAATGTATTTTAGTGTACCATTTGCCACCGAGGTATACACCTCATTTGCAAATAAGGAGATTTTGATTTGATGTGATTTGTCCTCTGAAAAAAAAATTACGGTACTGAGACTCGTTCCAACAGTCTGGAAAACCTTGTTTTCGGTAGCTGAGTCCTTGAATTTCACAGTCGATGGTAGAAGGTGTAGAACCATAACCTAGATTCTCCCTTGAATCTGCATCACACATTTCAGCAACATTTAACCCAGGCTTTGTCGTTATACTCACGTCTTTAATGAAACTAATGTTCTCGTAACTCCATTCAGTTTCGTTTTTACTTGATCCATCACACATCTTTTTAGTATTCTTTGATTGTTCATCTTCATCCGCAGCACGTTTTTTGAACTCAGGCAATTCAGTAAACTCATGGTCGCACTCAAAACTCACTTTCACAGCCACTGGAAAACTTGGAAGGTACTACGGGGCTACTGATTTTTATTAACTGCATAGAGATTCCATATCTGCTTCACGGCAACACATTGAGCAAAACATAAAATAAAACTTGGATTCACACAAACATTACGATTGGAAGAACGTTGTGCTCACTTCCCGCTCTCCTAATCCAATAACAGTGTAGCCAACCTTAGAGAACCAGAAAACCTCCCAGGAATGTAAAAGCAACCGTATCTTATGAACATAAAACCGTAAGGTTCTATATTAGTCCGCTAGAGTACAGTCATGACGTTTCAGCGCTATGTATAGATTATAAGATTTTCTTACTGAATGTAAAAATCTTACGTCATTCTAAAGCGGAAAAATATTTTCCGGAACGGCGTTCCGGTTCGTTCCGGTCCAACTAAACCACTGGATATTCAGGTAGATTAATAAGAAGATGTATACGAGAAATGTGTAGTAATGAAAGTATTGAGATATAATGTTTTATTTTCGTCGTAAGGTTAAATGAAGGAAGTTGTTATAACGGATCCATGTGATAGATATTGGTAAAACCATGATAAATAAAATGAAAGCTATGAGGTTTAATCATGTTGATGTGAACATAGAATTACAGACCAGCTGATTTAATGCCGATTGGTGATATAACGTGAAAGATTATGCATGGTTATTGAGTTTCAGATACTTATTGGTGTACATGTAAGGAAATTAAGAATTATCGCCCTACAGAACGAGAATGTCTCCCAAAATAAACTGTAGATGAGGAATTATATTACGTCGAAGTATTAGCACAGCGGTAGATGAAATAAGAGTATACATCATTAATAGTAGCACATATATAAAAGAGTGGCACAATTTCAGAGTTAATATCGATAGGCTATTTTATGAGAGGCACTTATTGATTATATATATGATTTCCAATGTCATAAACGAATTGATATAACATTGCCTAGTTAGTATTTCTAATTATAATAGTATTTTAGTGTGTGGTAACAGTTTAAAGCCACAATGAGGAAACTTGTTAATTGTCTCGAATCTCGTAAGGTGAATAGGAAAACCAAAATATGAAGAATCCTCCACATCCCAACAAAAATAAAGAATATGACCTTGTGAAAAATGATGGATTTAATTAATTCAGTGAAGCATTAAGTGGCAAATAATAAACGTAAATATACAAAATACCCAATTTCAACTACTGTATGTTGATAGAAAGAATCAATGTATATAAGATGGTTAATTATCCTATACTCATTTTCTTTTCTCTACAACAGATATTTCATTTTTATTTTCTTTCATACAAAGTTTGCATGCTAATAAATTAGTGTAAGGATTATTTCTGAGTTGTATTCTGAAATATAGGTAATGATACGTAGCTGTAAGGTAATATAACTATTAATCATAGGAATTATTGAGGTGATATAACGAATGATGAAATGCATTGGTAGAGTTTGGGGGTCAAATAATATTTTAATGCACATGCTCTTACTCTTCAACGGAACCTGCGATAATATTATTATATTTTATGGACGAAGTTAATATTTTACCCTGAGGAGCTGGGTGAAACATTAACTCGATCATTTACCAGGGTTTAGTACACACATACGTACAAAGAAGAAAATACAAGATTTCGATGTTGAATTTACCTTCTCACCTTTCAGTGGAAGAATCTCTGTGAGTCTCTTTGATATATAAACCATCCTTGTTTACACATACTCTTACATTGCAGCCTCCTTCCCTTAGCACAATATATTTACGTAATATAAAAGTAAGAGCGGTGGCGATTATTTTTTTAAGAGGAAGTACAACTAGGCAACCATCCTCTATATAACACTAATCAGAAAAGTGGAAGGGATCCGACACTTCGAAAAATGAAAGTATCGGCCAAAGAAAGACAAGGGCCACGAAGGGCGTGAAAATGGAAGACTCCCTAGGCATCTAGTGCTCTTATAGCATGGGGTAGAAAAGAACAAGAGTTGACCAAGGGAGGTCGGGTAGGATAGATAGAAGTGAGGAACCTGGTACAAGTGAGTGGAAGCAATGCCAGGACTCAGCTAAGGGCCCCGTGTTCGCCACCCCGCGCTTCCAAGGTGAGAGGCCATGGGCCCCATTTATTCGCCCCTTACGATAAGCAGGATATACTGTACCGGTTACGACCTGCGCATGCGTATTTTTTGATAATTAATTGTATTCAATTATCACGCAAGATATTCAGAGCGAACTTGGTTTGTTAACGTTCGGAGGAACGAGCAGGCGAGCCGAGGACAGCTGTGTGTGTGAAGTAGCTGCAGGGGCAGGATAGACTACCCGCCTGACGCGCCACGTGTAGCCTGCCTGACCTGGTATGTTCTGGATATGAACGTCACACCTTCACGAACATTCGATTGAAAAAAATTCAACACTTCTCTAATAATTATCGCAGCGACTTGAGCGATACGTCAGTTTGAAGAGAATAACATAAAGGTCTCAAATTGTGAATCTCAAGGAAATCCATCTAGGGATTCGTGAGATAACCAGCCTCAGGGGATCACGTTATATGATGACGTAGGAGCCCCCTAACAGAATATAAGTAGAGCTCACTTTAACCAGATCAGACAGTCATAGCTGAGTGTTCAGCCTGACACTCCACGCTGCCGTGTTCGTCGAAGTGCTGACAGAGGCTATCTTCGAATATTTAAAGTCTTCATGTGGGACTTCAAACTTTGACAGCCGTGTTGAACTTATCAATTGTGCGCGTGTGAACTCTAATGTATAACAAATTCTTTATAATGGATATTGAGTCTATCAGTCAAGTTGAACTTGTAATTTTTGCGAGTGATGAAGAACAAATTATTCAAAGTCTTTATTTGAACTTATAAATTTTTGTGTGTGTGGGAACTCTGATTATGACAAGTCATGTATTGGACTCGAGTGACAACAGTTCAGTTGAACTTATGTTCTGTGCGCTTGTAGAAACTTCTCGATATAACTTTCGTTCTTGTAGAACTGAGTTATTACCACGTTGCATGTGTGAAACTTAATCTCCGAACCAATATTTATTTAATTGTGACACTACTGCAATATTATAGGAACTGTGATATTTTTTCTTTGCATTTCAGTCACCATAATTTACTTAATAGACACGAGTATTTATGAAAGTGTTCGAACTTTCCCATGAGTATTACTGCAAATGATTACCATGATAAAAGTATAATCGTGTGCTGCGACACAAGTGTTTCACTGTGAATCCAAACTGTGTTTTTTTACCCAATTCAAATAGAACTGTGTATTATTCTTCTGAACACTGTGGAAATTATTTGTGTGTGACTGACAGCAGTATCTTTGATAAACTCTCGAACAGTCACCTATTTTATTCAATGTCAAGTGCGCCTAAGAACGAACTGTGCTCTTCATTTCAACCTTATTTCTTCGTCAAAGTGTTTAGTATTATTTCATGACTGACAGCAGTGTCTTTGATAAACCCTAGAGCAGTTATACATTTCTTTCAATGTCAAGTGCTAATTCATTTAGTGGAAAATCACCACGAACTGTGCCAAGTGCGTGAACAGTTTTCAGTTTCATTATTTCTATTCATGAACTGTGCTTTTGTTTCTTCCAAGTTCGATGCTAATCGCATCTACATCTTTAGTGAACTTTTAAATTCTATCTACAAGATTAAGAGTGAATTCGACGGCATATCCCAACCATATTAAATGAAACAGTGCTGTTAAACCAAAGTGTCGGTGGACTGTGTAATTCTGGACACTCGTATAAGTTATGTGACGCGTGATTACCCCGCAACATCGTCGGAGATCGTCGGAGAACATCGTAGAACGTCGTAGAACGTCGCAGATCATCCAGAACGTCGAAAGTTCGAGACTCAAACCTATATCAAACAAACTTGGGTGTTCCGGCCTTATCTCAACGAAGTATTGGCAACTTCCAGAACGTGTTCCAGCCCCGTTCAGCCTGGTGAACTGGGAGCACGTATCTTTAAAAGGAGATGTTGAAGACAGCGACTATCAACAGTAAGGTGATGTGCATTTTGAAATGCATTTCCCGAGTAAAAAACTGTTATTCAATCTAATTAAAATTTTCTTGTAGATAGGACCCTGCCTTCTGTACCGAACACTAGCTAGTAACCACCCAGTATTGCCCTGAGGACTACCTCATGCTAACTTTAAAGTTAAATCGTAATATCGGGCTCTTTTACTGGTACAATACCAATGTGTTATTCTACCACCCCCTTCCACAGGGGGTTCAAATTAAGAAAATAATAATGAAAGTACATTGATCCTCCTGATTTCATAAATGTAAACGATCCGGTTTCCTTTGTCATATAACCTCAATTCAGTAACAGATTCCTTTGAATTTATACATAAAGTTCATGCAATCCCTTCGAATTTGTACATACAGAATAACCTTAATTTGAATATGGCGTAATAACGAAATTGAAGCAATCGTCACGTGGTCGATAAAAAGGTACTTTAACAAGAATAATAAAGACAATTACAGCTGGCCTGTCAAATTCAGAGGCAAAGGTTAAAAATTTTGCAGAGCTGTGAAATTATTTTGAAGAAGTCCAAATTAAAATAGAGGAAACAGTAATTAAACAGCTGCACAACAATTGCAAGAGGAGTGTGAGGAAAAGCGAGGGCTATTTGAATCTATTTATTTCAGTGCAATTACACTATTGCAAACTGTAATAAATGAAGCAGAGATTGCTCAAAGTAATTTGGTAGCTAAAATAAACACGGCCGTGAACAACGCCATTCATCAACAGAAAGTTCCTCAGTATTATATCAGAAGAATACAGAAATGACCAGAAATTAAATTACCGGAATTCAACACTGAATTTAAAATGGTTGCTTTTTAAAAAACTATTTTGAGTGAAACATTCATAATAATACTCAATTAGCAAGTACTCAAAAATATCTAATCGGTCTTCTGATGACCGAGGCACGCAAAGTCATTCAAGGTTTTCCCATTTCAGAGGAAAACTACACAAGTGCCTGGAAGTTACTTTGTAGTTACGTATAATAATTAACTGACGATAATCGAGGCACATCTAGCTGAAATTTTCAAGTTTCCTGCAGGTTTTAAAGAGAAAAATTCTGAATCACTCAGGCATTTTCATATTCGAACTCATATGGCTTCATTAAAAGTAATGAAGCAACCGGTACAACATTTGGATACATTGGTTATTCATCTACCAAAGAAACAGTTGCATTTCGATGAACAAAGAGACTATTAGGAATGGGTGAAAGTCAAGACCCCAGAGAAGATGCCAACGTCGGACGATTTCATGAATTGTTTAACCGAAAGTTCCTAATCATATATGCTGTTACATCACAACAAAACCAAGACGTTTAACACAAAGGCAAATCGGAAGGACAAACAAGCTCTAATCTGTGTGGTGGAAGTCATCCCATTTTTAACTGTGAAGAATTAGTTAAGGGATCGGTCGAAGGCGGAAGGAAACTGCTCCGAGAAAAAGGACAGTACAATAACTATCTGAAGCTAGGACACATAACGAAAATTGTAGAGCGCCTAAATGCAAGGAATGTGGACTTTTACATGCAGAGAAAGATTATAACTAAGAGAAACAAAATGTTAAATGTAGCAAATGCCCACAAACCTTTGTGTCGAATCTCAGCATTCACCTGCTCTCAATGTGAGCTTGGCGAAAGAAATAACATCTCAAATCCTTTTTTCAATGGCTTTAATTGACGTGAAGGAAGAACGACATTTCGAGCCTTATTGGTTTCGGGAACTCAGGCGAATCTAATAAAAGAAAGTCTGTATTAGAACAAAGGAGATTACCAGAGTATACCTCACTTTCAGGAATGGCGGATTTTAGATGAAAGAATTTCTGGTTTTGCCAACTAAAACACAACGATTGCCAGACTGAGAGATCAAAAAATACAAGGTTATTATTCGAAAGAATATTCACTTGGTAGACCCCACATTCAACAAGCCTGGAGACATAGGCATACTGATTGGTGCTGGACTTACTGGAAAATAGTCATAGGTCCACTCAAAAATGAAAATGAAGAACAACCAGCTATGCATAACACCCGATTATGCTGGATTACAGGAGGGTGACATTTTCAAGAATAAACAAGGATCAACAACAGCCTTCATGAAAATCAGCAATTGCCAGATCATACGGAAACAATTTGGAAACAAGATGCAATTCCAGAAATTGAGCATTATTCATCGGAAGAAGGAATATGTGACAGTTCAGGGACACCACGTCGAGAGATACAACAGGTATATTCATCGTAAGATTTCCTATCAAGTCGGATGCCGTCCTCGGAGAATAGAGAAAATACGCACTAAACAGACTAGAATCATTAGTCAATAGATTAAACCGACAACCAGAACTCAAGAGGATTACGCAGAATTCACTGATGAATATCAAAAAGTAGGGCATATGAGCTTCATTTAAATAAACCAAAATCAAGATGTACCATATTCATACATAATATTCCATCACCAGCTGTACGTCCAGATAGTGACACCACAAAGGTCGGAGTTGTGTTTGATACCTCGGCGAAGCGAAGACATCGCTTGAGACTCACTCACTGAAACATAAAAGAAGAGTCTTTAGCGGAGCTTCAAAACGGCCTATTTCTAGACCGAGTTTGACTTTTTGTGTGTAATGTAAGTGAAAAGAGGCTGCAGGGATTAGTGAATATTTATTTCGGGATACAGAATCGTGAGTTACAGAAACGCGTAGACCAAGCCTCCTTATGGAAGGACGGTTATTTCCATAAAGAATAAGGTTATGCTGTTAACGTTGGAGGATTTATGGGCGCGTATGGAACAGGCTGCGAAGGACAACAAAGAACAATATTGTTAGGAGTGACATAACAGCTGTTAGGATTTGAAGAGCGTACTAAGGAACAGCTGTTAAGATTTGAAGAATTGTTGTTAGGATGTGAAGAGCGTACTAGTACACTATTAGATCAGTCAGTGGTAAACCGCTTTTCACGCGAGTTTAATCCTGATGTAAACAAATAGGCGGAGCACCTTGCCTTTGCACGTGGACATAGACGTAGTTGATTAGAGATGCAACCGTCGCACTCACTCGACTGTATGCGTTTTCGAAGAAAAGCAGTACGTCGCATTAATTTTATTTTATGAATGAATGAATGAGTGAATGAATACTGATCTGCATTTAGGGCAGTCGCCCAGGTAGCAGATTCCCTATCTATTGTTTTCCTAGGCTTTTCCTAAATGATTTCAAATAAATTGGAAATTTAGTGAACACCTCCCTTGGTAAGTTATTCCAATTCCTAACTCCCCTTCCTATAAATGAATATTTGCCCCAGTTTGTACTCTTGAATTCCAACTTTATCTTCATATTGTGATCTTTCCTACTTTTATAAACGCCACTTAAACTTATTGGTCTACTAATGTCATTCCACGCCATCTCTCCGCTGACAGCTCGGAACATACCACTTAGTCGAGCAGCTCGTCTTCTTTCTCCCAATACTTCCCAGTTCTAACATTGGAACATTTTTGAAACGCTAATCTTTTGTCGGAAATCACCCAGAACAAATCGATCTGCTTTTCTTTGGATTTTTTCCAGTTCTTGAATCAGGTAATCCTTGTGAGGGTCCCATACATTGGAACCATACTCTAGTTGGGGTCTTACCAGAGACCTACATGCCCTCTCCTTTACATCCTTACTACAACCCCTAAACACCCTCATAACCATGTGCAGAGATCTGTACCCTTTATTTACAATCCCATTTATGTGATTACCCCAATGAAGATCTTTCCGTATATTAACACCCAGATACCTACAATGATCCCCAAAAGGAACTTTCACCCCATCAACGCAGTAATTAAAACTGAGAGGACTTTTCCTATTTGTGAAACTCACAACCTGACTTTTAACCCCGTTTATCAACATACCATTGCTTGCTGTCCATCTCACAACATTTTCGAGGTCACGTTGCAGTTGCTCACAATCTTGTAACTTATTTATCACTCCTGAAAAGACATATAGATATTCGGGCTACACCGAGGTCATTAGTAGAATTGGATAATATTATTGAGAATGTGCGTATGTACCGTATATCGAGCGCAGATGACATATGAAGCCCAGGATAGAGCACAGGATCAGATTGGGACCGAACTGAAAGCAGAAATTACTGTTATCGCAGGAGCAGACAGTGAGAAGCCATGTCTCACAAAGAATGCAGTTGAGCTGGAAATGCGAAGAGAGGTTAACCTACTTACACAGATAGCAGAGGAGAGAGGAAACACGACAGATCTACCCCAAGTTAGTGAAGAAGAGAACACATCCTGTAAATATGAAGTGACTAATGGAGAGAGGACGACAGACGAGGTTAATGGCCTTCATGCAGGAAAGGAAGAAACGAAGCCGGAAGTTAACACTAACCTGTATGCAGACCGGAATCTACAAACTTCACTCGATAATCAAGAAACGTCTACGAGAGAGTCGAACGAGAACCCTCAGATTCGGAGAGACACTGGTTAGCGTCATAAGCGAAAAAAGATGATGATTATTATTATTATTATTATTATTATTATTATTATTCTTATTATATTATTATTATTATTATTATTATTATTATTATTATTATTATTATTATTATTATTATTATTATTATTATTATTATTATTATTATTATTATTATTATTATTATTATTATTGCTATTCGCACTGACGTAGATAGGTCTTATGGCGACGATAGGATGGGAACGGCCTAGGAATGGGAAGGAAGCGGCCGTGGCCTTAATTAAGGTACAGACCCAGCATTTGCCTGGTGTGAAAATGGGAAATCACGGAAAAACATCTTCATGGCTGGCGACAGTGGAGTTCGAACAAACTACCTCCCTATTACTGGATAATGGCCGCACTAAAGCGACTGCAGCTATCGAGCTCGGTAGCGAAAGAAGAGAGGTCCAACGAGTCGTTACAAGAGGCGACTACATAATGGACGACTTCGCTACATGTGCGGTAGTTTTGGTATATACAAGACACTGTATTTCGGTAACAGTAATTGGAAGGCAAGAGATACGGTATTAGAACCTGGAAGATGCAAAAACGGAGTGGACGGAAGAGTCCTAGAGTCCAGACACTACATAGAAGAATCCAAGTGTAATAGACAAGTCCTGGAGGAAAAGAGACGGAAGGAAATGTGTCAAACCCTGATGGATGATACAATTCCAAAAGCTGTGAATCTCGTGTACCAATTCGATGCATTAATTCGAAAAATCAAGCAGATCAATTCGAGAAGGAGGCTGGATACAAAATAGACGCGATCCCGGTAGATCTAAAGGGCTATAGCTGAATCAACAGGGTGGCTATATCAATACTGTACATGAGATGATACCAAGACAATTTCACGTAGATGGAGGGCAATCAGACAAGGAGATAGAAGATGAAGGATATGAAGAGGATGAAGAAGGTGGGGTCGTAGGCGAAGAGATTCCAAATAACCAGATGGAAATGGAAACTTATGGAGAAGGAGACAACGGATAAGGCGTTGCAATGTAATCCCAAATTTCAGCCATGGCGCTACGCTCACCAAACGCCATAGTGATTACGAAAGAGAAGGACGGGCAGGGTAAACAAACAAAAATGAGAACATGTGCAAAACCCAGAAATAAACTTACCCAGTAAGAAAAGAGTCCGTCGGGAAGAGAGCTGGAACCCACCCCCATAAAAAGGAACTGGACCACCGGGGAAATGCAGAATTACGAGTAACTACTGAATGATACAAATGTGTATTTTGAAATTATAATTAATGTAGAAATGTGTATCATGGTGGTTCATGCTTGTGGGTTACTGTAGTCACGCCCTAGTTCGGGAACCATGGGCAACGACTGAGTGGCGTAGTAAGTGGTCCTGAGTGTCGGGGTACGAGTTGCTATGGAGTGGGAGTGGGCATCTCGGACATATTCTGAGTCCTGGTGTGACCGTTCGTGAATGTGAGTAGTTCGATGTAGTGTATTTTCTTTAATCAGACCTCGGCTAGAATTCAACGGTTCGCAAGAAACTCCACTCACGGGCATGGCCATTCGGCGAGTACCGGTTACCTCTTCAACGTTAGCTCTGACAGAGTAATTTCTACGTCCTATCTAAATATGACAAGGCTCTTAAATTAACTTTGAAATGAAAGATCGCAATAAAATTTTGGAAGGATATTCCATTTAATTAAATAATCATGAAGAAAATATAATCATGATAATCATCTGATCAAACAACATGACGGGGTAATACCATTAGCATTCATTATCAATCTTTGTTGGTTCGCTAACACCTTAAAAGAACCAAAACAATTAATCACAATGTCTGAAATATTCTCCACAAACACGGAAGTTATTAACAGTCCTGAAAATCTACCAATCATAAATTCACTTCGTTCATTCATATGAGTCGATATTTGCCCATAGTTTGCCTTCCCCAGTTCTATCTGTTTAAGTCATTAAATGTCTGGCTATCTGATATACAACTTGAGTATCCTGACGGTTAGCCTCCCTAACGTTGCAAGATAAAAATATGTCATCCGTCAATCATCCATCAGACACAAATAAATCATTAAATGAACAATCATGGTGCTGTCACACTCATCAGGATCACCAGCTTTGCCGTACCTAAAAATCAACAACATCTAACTACTGTCATGTTCAATGAAACAATAATCGAAGATCTGTGCTGCCTCTGCTCTCATCCAGCTCCTGGAAATAATACTACTGCCAAATAACTACAGCAAGCAATTACCTTGAATGCCTACGCACTTCATCAAGTGACATTACCTCTTAACAACTCATTTTTACTATTAAACTATGCCATTTATCGAAGATCCTAACAAATCATCTGCTACTATGTCCATCTCATCTCTATACTGTGCCGAAAATTCGTATTCCGATGATTCCTACATGTTAAGCACTCAACCTCTCCGAATACTCTTTTAAAACACTAGCATCATCTTATTCCGCTTGCCTATTCAAATCTTAAAAATCACATGATGAACATCTCAATCACCTTACTACCTTAAGTTCATTGACATTTCGAAGATTTACCACATTACTGTAGTCGATTTCAACAAACCACATTCTTATAATCATCACACTACTTACCATAACATATTCGACGACCCTAATTATTTACCACATCTTATAAGAGTATGCACATGTCTACATCATTACTCAATTATACAAGCGTAAGTATCGAAGAACCTCACCATACACATGCAAACATCATCACTTATAACATGTACGCACTTCATCAAATCATTCCGCGGCACAAATTATTCTGAAAGGATCTCGACATTAACATAAAATTACGTACAATCGCTCACTGAAACTTATCTACACATCACTCGATATTATCTCACCGCAACTAGATCACGATTATTCAAGTATCAAGACATTAGATGAAATATAATCGCACCTGTATACCTTTACTACATGTCACTGACGATAGACCGAATTTTACTATTACCAATGATTAGATCCACACTTCACCCCGATCCGTAATGATTGACACGTTAGGTTACTCAAGCCGTATTTAAAAAGAAAGTCACCCATATGATGACAAATCTAACACTACTATAAGCTTCTACAAAATAGAATAAGGGAAGACAAACTTTGTACTTAACATTTACAGTCTCTGTTGTTCATCCCATCCTTAGGTTGTGGTAGTTATGGGCATCTGTTCTCATGTAATTGTGGCCACTCCAGCAGAATTCGGACCCATCAGGATCCCCAGTTCGACTTAGTAACCCATCTCCGTATTAGTTAGATCCTTCGCAAATAATAACCAGATCCGTTGTTCTTCCATCCTGAAACATGTAAAGACCACATTAAAACAATGCTAAACAGAGTTTTGAAATTCACAATTTTGTTTACTAACTCACCTTCGTATATCGGCACTATATAACTAGTTACTAAGCTCTTTAAATCTTTATAACATCTTAAACTCTTATAATCTCCTTAATTCTTTCAGTAGGTATCAGAGCTATTCTCGAGATCATTCTTCTTTGCTGTTTTTTCTCATACATTGTCATAAACAAAATCCCATCTTTAGAACATCACAATAATACTTGGTTCGCATTTTCTGATTCACATGAATTGGCTATGTCGTAATCTCCGTTACATATGTTTTTGACATTTGAGGAACTTCGCCTAACACAACTACTTCTTCATTCACGGGACTGCACAAAGGAACACCTTCTGCCATTCATTTATTTCCTCAATGCATATAATACGTCATTCCGCATACGCCTTCTTGATGGTAGAACTTGCACTGCACCTGACTATTCCAAGGCCATCTGCCGCATGACATTTCCGGACCTGAATGTTACTTATGACATTTCTCCTTCACAGCTGTTAATACGATCTTTCATCTACTGCTCTTTATTGCATCCCAACTTATGTTCTTAATTCAATCCTCCGAATACCACGGGGTTCTGAGCTTGTGAATTCTTTGATTTCATTCTATTAAATTCTCTTTTTATGAGCGAGTTGTCTCGTTTTCCGTACGTGGTTGAACATACAAACTGGACGCATTCCGTCTGGTTATGTATTTATTTACTGCTTCTGTTGATTTATTTACTTATAACTTTCAATGGCCCCTTCGCACTTAACCTCAAATCCATTGAAAGATTATATTCCCCCCTTTCTTGGAAATAAATTTCGAGCGCTGAGAGAAATTTCTCCTTATGTCTATCCTAAATAACAGGAGTTCTCCTTTCTCTTTCTTTTGTAAAGTGATCTAAAGTATCTGATTTACTTCCGAGCAAATCGCTATCTCATTTCCGTATGATCGATGCCTTATCACCACCTTTCCATAATACGCTCCAACATCCTTACTTTCGCTGGCATGCTTTGTAATGCTTCACAGCCGTCGCCTTCTATTCTTCCGTAGAATCATCTTCACTCAGCTCATTGTTCGTATCATGACCATCGAGGTTGATATTGATTTCTTCTTCTCCAGTGATTGGAGTGTGGTACTGCCTCAAACTTGCGGAGTTGTATACAGATACATTCTTAGAGTCCAGACTAGAATCTTATAAGCATTATTATCCAGAACTTCTACGATCTTAAATGGCCATATATGTAAGTGAGCGATCTTTGAGGAGAACTTTGTCATAGGATTCGAGATTGCTGGTTTCTTTATTAACACATAGGTTCCAACTTTCAATGGTTTACGAAACCTTCTATGTCTCAATTTCTTAATTCTTTTTTCTGCTTGTTTACCATGCGCAAACGAGCTTGTCGTACATTTTCTTTAGCGTCAGGTAATTCCTCCGCGGGTCTATGAATTATATCGTTTCAAGGACGTTTAGGATAACGATTCATATGAATTACACTGGGGATATTGTTTATTGATTCGTGCCACGTGCTATTTATACAGTCTGTAATAGTTGGCAGAAATGTTGGCCATGCCCAATGGCGTTCTGGACGGAAAATTCTACAATATTTCGATATCTCCCGCACGATTCTTTCAGCAGCGTTCGACTCTGGGTGTCGTATCGAACTGAATCTATGCTGTATCAAATACTTTAATACACCAATACCGGACAGCTGTATCTCAACAGCATTGAGTGGAGTGCGAACAGCGATGGTGGTGACATCTAGAGTGTTGGTGTGAACTGCGTACTTGTCTGTGCTACAGCTGAGAGGAATGCACCACACTCATTGGAAATATTTTTGTTAAAATAATTAAATAATCACAATAATTAAGAATGAAATTTTAAAATATGAAATGCCTCCTTCATAAACTTCCAAACGAGCATTATGTTAGCCGTGCCTTTCGCTATGTCTTAAAAATTATAAAGCAGAATCTGTTTGAGGATCCACCTAGCCTCTGGGGAAATACTTAATAACTACACTCTCTTCTTCTTTCTAACCTTTTCTCAATTACCTAGCGCAGGATTTTGTATGGACTTAGCCTAGTTTTCTTGCCGGATGCCTTTCATAACAGCAATCATATGTGGAGGGATATATACCGTACTCACTAGTGTTTTTGTGGTTGTTTCTTGCATGATGTGTTGTATATACTTGAAGATGCGTATGAATACGAACACAAACCCGTAGCCCTCGATCTACAGGAATTAACAGACGCGATTAAAATCTCCGACTTAGCCGGGAATCGTACCAGGGTCCTCTGAACCGAAGGTCAGTACGCTGACCATTCCGTGGTGGTGATTATTTTAAAAGGAAGTACAACTGGCCAGCCATCCTCTATTAACACTAATCAGAAGGGAAATGGGCCGGCCCCGTGGTGTAGGGGTAGCGTGCCTGCCTCTTACCCGGAGGCCCCGAGTTCGATTCCCGGCCAGGTCAGGGATTTTTGCCTGGTTCGAAGTCTACTCAGCCTACGTGATTAGAACTGAGGAGCTATCTGACGGTGAGACAGCGGCCCCGGTCTAGAAAGCCAAGAATAACGGCCGAGAGGATTCGTCGTGCTGACCACACGACACCTCGTAATCTTCAGGCCTTCGGGCTGAGCAACGGTCGCTTGGTAGGCCAAGGCCCTTCAAGGGCTGTAGTGCCAAGGGGTTTGGTTTTAGAAGGGAAATGGAAGAAGTCCAACACTCCAAAGAATGAAGGTATCATAAATGGGGAGGGGGCACGAAGAGCTAACCAATCAGCCAAAGAGCCAACGGGGACAGATAACCTAACAACATCCATGATTTATTAAGATTTTGGGAAAGAGAAGAAGCTGTAATTATGAAACAGTTGTTTGGTCCATTATGTTGACTTCTTTCTTCTTCTTCTTCTTCTTCGGTATGGCCGATCTTTCCGAACTCTACAAAGCAACTCAACCTCATGCTGCCATCTCGCTTTTGCCGTTCTTTGAACTTTCTGTTTTATCTCTGAAGACAAAAATACATAATATATAACACATATTGGGGTTACGTCAGTGAACTACGATGTTCCTGACAAGGATGAAGGGTCCAGAATTTCCTAAAGTCTCTGTCACAAATTAATGCATGAGGAATTACCATACACACGTTTTAAATTAATTGGTCTGGTGCTCAAGCCAATAATGCACTGAAATAATTTTCTTACGCCGGGCTGAGTGGCTCAGACCGTTGATGCGATGGTCTTCTGATCCAATTTGGCAGGTTCGATCCTGGCTCAGTCCGGTGGTATTTGAAGGTGCTCAAATACGTCAACCTCGTGTAGGTGGATTTACTGGCATGTAAAAGAATTCCTGCGGGATTATATTCCGGCACCTCGGCGTCTCCGAATACCGTAAAAGTACTTAGTGGGACGTAAAGAAAATTATTGTTATTTTCTTACAGTAAAAGAAAAGGTGACTGGATTCGAAACTCATGGCTTTGAATTTTCAATTTCAAGACTACCACGATAACCATTACGCTACAGACCCGCAAGTTTTCGATTGTGAAATTTATGGCACTGTTTAACAATATGGACCCTCAAGCTTGAGTATACTAGAGTTGCATATTTGTTAATATTATTGGTTTTACGTCCTACTAACATTTCAGTAGGGTATTTGATTGAATTTCTTACTATAAGGGGCATAGAATGTAACCTCAACACAGATGGAAGGTCATTACTTTTTGTAATACTTGCGGTCCTTATCATTTCCCACGCCCATTATCTTGCTAGGTAATTTGTTCACCGTACAACACTTTTCTTGGAATATAACTGCAATGTAAGATTATTTAGTGACAAACACTGATACATTATAAACAACACGGCAGTAAGCCAAGAATCATGCAGATGGCAATATGTTTTTGAAGAGTTGGTCACACCAAGCCATGTAGGTAGCAGCACTATCGGCTTTCTCACTGAAAACAGCAAGCTGTCCGGTATTGTCATATTAAAGTATTTGGCTGTATGTCCATCCTCTTTAACGCTTCGGAAAATTCCTTCGACGTAAACTGGGTTCCATGATCAGTGATAATGCAATTCGGTTTTCCCATTTCCGGTATCACGCGTTTTTCTCGTTGCCTACGTTATAATACAAGGCCTAGAAATAGAGCCCGTAAAACGCTATGGAAGTGGTTACACTGAAGTTCAATGCCGGGCCGCTAGGATCGCTATCTTGCCCCCTGTCGACCAGGCTCGCGCCTTTAAACGTGTTCATTAACTGAGTTCGTTGTGAATGTATTATGTATTTGTCTGATGTTAAGCATTCGCAGTTCCAGTCATGGTTTATTCACGAGAAATTAAAGGTAGTGGAATTTCGATTCACAAGTTTCCAGTGAATGTTCCTAAGTTTTAATCCGAGTTACGTCATAAGACTCGGGCGATCCCAAAATTTGTCACTGGACTTTTTTTAAACTATGCTACCGTGACCGGCAATCATTTGAGAGGCATCTTCAAACTCAGAAATCTTAAATTAGGAAACCAACGAGGAAAATAATTTGCCCAAGAAATTTCACGAAAATGAATGTAGCAAGAGCTAAAAATATTGTATTTTCCCCTGAAACAATCTCTGGTTTGTAAAGTATGGAGGTTGTTTTGTCCCGAGAGCATAAAATACAGTTTAAAATAAGCCATTTGTTTTATAGAGCATTTTATTAAATTTTTTAATGCGCATAACGCCTGCAACACCTTAGATGGGACATATTCAGGAACGAGAACAAACGAGCATCTATTAACCGGGCGAGTTGGTCGTATGGTTAGGGGCGCGCGGCTGTGAGCTTGCATCCGGGAGATAGTGGGTTCGAATCCCACTGTCGGCAGCCCTGAAGATGGTTTTCTGTGGTTTCCCATTTTGACACCAGGCAAATGCTGGGGCTGTACCTTAATTAAGGCCACGGCCGCTTCCTTCCAATTCCTAGACCTTTCCTATCCCATCGTCGCCATAATACCTATCTGTGTCGGTGCGATGTAAAGTCACTAGCAAAAAAACTCAGAAACCTTAAATTAGGATACCAACCAGAAAAATAATTTGCCCAACAAATTTGGAGTAAATGAATGTAGTAAGAGCTAAAAATATTGTATTTTCTCCTGAAACAATCTCTGGTTTGAAAAGTGTGGAGGTGGTTTGTCCCGAGAACATTAAATACAGTTTAAAATAAACCATTTGTTTTATGAAGCATTTTATGAAATTGTTCGATGCGCATGGCGTCTGCAACACCTCACATGGGACATATTCCAGGAATGAGAACAAACGAGCATCTTTTAGTACTGAAGATGAACGCCTCAGTTTGTTAATTAATGAATTCCTGTCATATATAAAGAAAATTCAGATGCATTCAGAGAAAGTAAAAAAAAAAAAAAGATTCATGAGGGTAATGTATCAGGCATAGATCTTGACTGCCCAATCCACTGTGGCCTGCGAAAAATACCTCATAAGTATACATTTGCATTATGCATTGACGAGGAACCTGACAAGCGATGACATCGAGCTCTTCTTCAGCTACCTAAGATACCAAGCGGAATACAATGACATTATGGTTCGTGTGGCAAAAGAACAATAATAATGTTATTTGTTTTACGTCCTACTAACTACTCTTTTACGGTTTTCGGAGACGCCGAGGTGCCGGAATTTTGTCCCGCAGGAGTTCTTTTACGTGCCAGTAAACCGACACGAGGCTGACGTATTTGAGCACCTTCAAATACCACCGGACTGAGCCAGGATCGAACCTGCCAAGTTGGGGTCAGAAGGCCAGCGCCTCAACCGTCTGAGCCACTCAGCCCGGCAGGCAAAAGAACAGACTATAAAGGCTGTTTAGAATATATTTCTTCTCCAGCTACTCAAAGTCCAACGTTGTGTCTTATTCATTTTCAAGATAGAGGAGCCGTCAGATACCAAAAATCATCGTCTGTGGCACTTCTGCAGTGAACGACGGAATTTGTCACGTCCGCTACGCAGTACTTGCCCCGAAGAGAGTTACTAAAAGGTGTACGGTTTGTCTTTTCGAAAGACATGTTCAACAGTGAAATTAAGTGTAGAAAGTGTGAAGGCGATAAAACACCTCTTTTTCTACTCTGAAAATTTCTGAGACCTCCATGTGACAACATTGCTTCGAGCCACTCAAGTAGAAGAGAGAAAGTTTTGAAACTTGATAAGCAGCCCCTCAAAAGGAAAGTTTTTAAACTTCAGTGACATATCCAAGCCAACGCAGCACCGCTCTATATATAAAGTACTTTTAATACCTGCAAAAACATTCAGTTCTTTTTTATTTAGGATATAATTTACTTATTGACATATACGAGCATGCGAATACAAGGGGGCAATGACGCGATCCTAGCGGCTGAATGGTGAACTAGGATGTCACCCGTTTTCATGAGAGCATTTCAAGGCCTTGTATTATAGCGTAGGCAACGGTTTCTCTAAACTTCTGATAATCGATTTAGAGTTCGCCTTTCTAATTGGTTGCAAAGATACAAATTTTGACATGATATCTAATACCACCAGAATGAAATGGTTTCCATGTTTACTAACAGGAAACATTCCGTACAAACCCATTGTGAATATATCTTTCGGTTTCTCCGGTATCACAGGAATTGGTTGTGATAAAGGAGTATAGAACTGTGCTTCACACGCTGGCAAATATCTCAGGTTTTAATAATCTTCGTAACGGACCTTCTGAGTCCAACCCATGTGAACGTTTCTCCAATAGTGGCTATCAGTTTATCTACTCCTCCATGACCAATCATACGATGCACATACCATATCAGTTTACATCTTAGTTTACGTGGGACTACTACTCTTAATTTCTTTCTCTCTTTATCCACGAATTTGTGTAGCAAGTTGTTGGTATAAACGTACTCAGTTGTTGACATGTTCACTTCCTGGTTCCCCGGATCGTTATTGACTCTTCCTTGACACTTCTCAATTATCACTCTTAAAGACTGATCATCCAGCTGTAATTCCGACAAATGTTTCAAATCTTCAAGACATTCCTCGTTTTCAATTGTCATCGCCATCACGTTGACTTCTCGTATGTCTTCCGGCGGGATCCTGCTTAGACTATCAGCCAATTTATTTGATTTTCCAGTGCAGTATTCGATCTGGATATCAAATTGTTGTGCATACAAAGCCCATCTAGATACTCTTTCACTTGATAACGACGACTTTGTGATAGTACATATATCACACCCCCGAATTATATGTAGAAGTTAGAGATATTATTGTCAGTATTCGATTTATTATTATTATTATTATTATTATTATTATTATTATTATTATTATTATTATTATTATTATTATCAGTATTTCAGTTGTATATTTTGCCATTTATATTTGTAAGCTGGAAGATATTCACATATGTAGGTATAAGTAATTTGTTTTGCACGAGTGGGAAATCATTGCTTTAATAACTCTGGTAATTTGGATGAGTCATGTGGCTACCCCAGTGTTTGTTGTGATGTACTTGTGTCAGGAAATTCCATGAGTCATGTATATATCCCAGCCTGATGAGATGAGCTTGTTGTTGTATTAGGGAAGTTCGTTGACTCATGTAATAAACTCCAGAGTTTGTTTATCTCTTGGGAGAAAGGAGAAGTTCAGGGCATGGTCTTGACAAGAGGTTCACTCATGATTGTCTGGCAAGAACCAATCCAGACGTATCATCTGAGATGAAGGGGATGTTGATATCTATAAAGGTTGATCATACGGCGGCAACCAAGGAGATTGTAAAGGAACGAGAAGGAAGACAACTACAACCAGTGACACTGTATAAGAGAACCACTCGGTACGGACAAGAAGGACAACTTACTGACGTACTGTACGAGTAGGAAGTAGTGCTGGATATACGGTATTCGAGTGACATGGCTGCAATGGACTGGACTTCAAACGTTCGTGGAGCGTAGTCTTGTTATGTTCGTGGAAAGTGGCTGATCAACAAATTGTGGAGGGCGTATGCATTAAGTACTGTAGTACTTGTGGAGGTCTGGCATTATATGTTGGTGAAAGCTATCTCAGACTTTCCATAATTTATGTTGAGGATCGACAGACGTGTGTATATATCTTTACAACAAGTGTTAAAATATGTGAACACAGTATTACAAGGTACAGTATCTGTGCGATGTGATAACTGCCGATTATGAGAATCGGTAAGTCGAATTGATATAGAGACAGTGAAGGGTATTATTTTTCATACATGTACATTGTTCATCGGACTATCTACAAATGGTAGCTTAGTTCTCGCTTTCGTTTTCCCACGGTTTTCATTATTGTTGTTGTTGTAAATATGGAGTCTTCTAGCAATCTTTTGTGTGTGTATTATATGTACAATTTTGTGTGTTGATGAGGTGCTCATGCACGGATTTTGTTAAGAATATAGTTGGCTATGTTAGAATCAGTGGAGTTATTGATGAACCTAGGTGCAGTTCCTACCTATTTAGTCGTTTTCAGGAGGTTAGGTAAGGCCTGCAGCAGATGTACCAGTACGCAGCATTATGTACACGCCCTGGGATATAAAGTTTATCATGCTCTATCAAAATTCGAGGGATCCATTCTGGTGAACTCTGGCGCCCATACTACGGACATTTCGGTTAATTATGTTTATTAATTTTATTAAGTTTTTGAGTAATCTTATTTATATATTTTTATTCATGATTTTATTTATTAGTATTCATAAATTACTTAAAATTGGCTTCAGAACGTGTGGCTGAATGAGTGGTACATCTGTTAGGTTTATAAGCGTAGGTGCACTTGTCAGGTGTGGATGGAATTCTACAAACTGAAGTGTTTTATATGTACGTGATATGTATGTTGGAGTATGAAGAAATGTTGTAGTGAGTCGAGTATTATAAAATTGGGAAGTAGAGATGTTTTTAACAGTGCTAGTACTATGAATCAGGATAAGAAAAGTCAAAAGAATTCCACCACATTGAGTTTATCTAATTTAAGTGAGAAAAGCGAAATGGCTGATAGTAGGAAAGATCAATCGGTAACGATAGGCGAGGAACCGAGTAACCCGTCTCAAACTCAGCACGTAGGGATTGTTAAGGAAACGGTTCACGGGGAGGCTTTAACTTTGAGTATGATTAAATCGCTACTTTATGAATTGCCTAGTAAAATCGATAATCAGAGTGTTGAATTAAACAGTAAGTGTGATGAATTTTCCAGTAAGATTGATAGCAAGAATGAAGAGTTGAAGGGTGAATTGTCCAGTAAAATCGATAATAATAGTATTGAATTATCCAGTAAAATTGATAGTCAGAGTAAAGAGTTGAAGAGTGAATTGAGTTTTTTTTAATAATGTAATATACAGTATTAATAGTGAATTAAATTCAGTTGGTACGGAACTGTGCAGTAAGATTGCGAATCAGAGTAAGAAGTTAAATTCAGTGAGTGTTGAATTGCCTAGTAAAATTGATAGTTTAAGCAGTGCTGTGAATGGTAGAATAGACGAATTGAACCAGACGTTTGACCATCAAAGCAGGGAAATTCAGGAAGTCAACAATAAGGTAGAAGCTCAATGCTTGGAACTGACCGAGAAAATCGAATGCCGATTTAATCTAGTTAGGAAGGAATTTGTAGAAAACAGCAAGGAATGATAAAAGAATAAAAATAGTGGAAGATAAAGTCGAAGAAATAGACAGAATGAAAACCAGTCAGAATATTTTAGTGAAGCGAATAGATGAGAAGAATGAGAAATTGGAGAAAGACGTTAAGTCGGTAAAAGATGACCTCAAGTCAGTAGAAGGAAATGCCAGAATGGTTGTGGAAGAAGGAATTAAATTATGTCATGTGAAATTAAGGCAGGAGATCAGTCAAATCCAAGTAGGTAGCAGTATATGTAATAGGTACGTATCTTGTACGAAGGACTCTGAATTACCCAAATTTAATGGCCGGCAGTTTAATCCGATGGAATTCTTGAAAACGGTGGAGAAATGGTTTTCCAAGAATCTTGACGATGGTTTGATTGAGTGGAGCATGATGGATGAGATGTTGGATGTTGCATTTGTTGGAGAGGCAAGATCTTGGTTTCAAGTTTACAGACAGTGTATTTCGAGTTTGGAGGAATTTAGGGAGAAATTTAGTTCTAAATTTTGGAGTGAAGCCATTCAGGGAAGAGAAAGGGATCGCGTGCTATTTGGCAAATATAGACCTCAGGAAGGTGTGTCTATGACGTAATATTTCTAGGCGTATATTCTGATCAGCCAGAATATTGAAGGTCTAGCATCGGAGAGAGATACAGTCCGCCAGATGTTGAGGCATTTTCCTGAGAAGGTCGGATTAGCTGCATGTATGCAGAATATCATTACGATTAAGGAATTAGAGCAGCTTTTAGAGAGGTTTGATGCTTTCGAAGGGCAGGGGAGGACTAGGCATAGTGAAGGTAGAAATTACGGGGATAATGTGAGACAAGGTAATCAGCTAGGGGGAGATAGGAATAATCAGAATTTCAGTCATTCTAGGCAAGGGAATCAGGGTGGTAATTCCGGAAGGGGAAACAGACACTCTAATCAAGGAGGTAATCACCAGGAATATTATGGCAGAAGACCTAATCAAGAGGAATCAGAAAGTAGGGGGCGTACGGATCAAAGACCTCCAGATCAAGTGCAGAGACATGATAATAGTAAACAGTCCACGTCAAGTAATTTAAACCGGAATCGGACTTCTTATTTGGGTCAGATAGGCAGTCCGATACCGAAATTCCTATTCACGAGATGAAACAGGTAAGTTATGATTTAGACGTGAAAGAGGAATTATTGTATGACCATGTGTTTTGTGTTCAGGGAGATTTTGAGAATAGGGGGCGTGATGAAAGTAAGAAAGATATGTCGGATGTCTTACTGTGTGCTAGTGGTGATGGTAATAGCAGTGTTGCGATCGATAATCTTGTGGAAGTTTCTGAAATTGAAAGTGAAGTTTATTGTGAAGTTTTTTCTGACTTATTTACATGTAATAGGTAATACATAAAATGGTTTCAACTGTTTAACAAACGAACACACAATTAGATAGAGAAAAACACAACAGGAAACGTCGTTACAACTTCGTATTGCCTAATGTTCGTTGATTATTTGAAGTCTCACAATATCAAAATAATGCACATCTGTACTTGACAAGAATTAACGAATAACAAACGAATGAATCACACAAACGTATATCACATTTTTATACAGTCTATCTTAGTTTGTTTCTAAATTTAGTTTAATTTACTCTTGGCACTTCCAGCACTTCACACTTACAGAACACTACTTAGCTGCTCTACATATTCTCCCAACCATCGCTTCCTTTGCGGACATTGAATGCACATTAAAACATAGTCACTTATCTCGGACATTCTGTCGAGGGCACTGTAAGGCTCAGAAGATTTCAGCACACAGTCGACGTAACAACCTAACAATAACACGACAGCACTGTTCAGTTGCGGTGGTTGGAAGCTAAATACAGGGCGGATCACCCATTCAGGTGCGATGTATGTATTCGGACGTCCGATGATACACTTTAGCGTCTGTTTAAATGTATTCCATGTCAGTCGAATCTGCGTACAAGTTGTAAGTCGGTGTTAGATTGTATCTGTATGTTGACAGAAGTTGCACAAGTCCGTCTCCAGCATATGAATGTGATGAAGTCTGCTGTTTGTCGGTATAATGTCATGGATTACTTTATACCAGCTTTTTTTACTGTGTCTGGAAGGATGCGATGGGAGATATTCCTCCATACTCTATTCCAGTTGATTACCATAGCTGCTTTTGTTATGTGTGGGGCTAAATACTGTTGAGACAGTATACAGCGATAAACTTTTTTCGTTGAGACATCTGGAGATGTGACGACGTCTTTTGGCATATAACTCAGCTCGACTCTCAGATATATTGCGTGAGGTGCATGATGATGGATGTCATAATGCGCTGGGGGGTTAATGCATTGTGGAAGACTGCACCATTTCATGAGGAAGTTCTTCGATTTATGATACCCTGCTTTGTGAAAGAGCTTTAAGTGTCTTGTTAGAAACAAGGTTTTTGCTTTCTCTTTGACGTCAATTAGTCCCAGCCCACCCAGGGATTTAGGTAAGGTGAGTGTACTTCTGGCAAGTCGTATTAGTGATCCTTGCCAAATGAACCAACCAACAACCGAAATTAGACGTTTACCAATCATCCGTGGCATGGGAAGAATTTGGCTTAGATACTATATTTTGCTTAAGCAGTACATATTCACATACATTATTCTTTGTTGCAAGTGGAAAGATCGATACCTAACCTGTTGCAATATACCCCTGACTGAATTCAAAGCATCGGCTTAGTTCTTTTTGATCATCTTGTACACACTGTTAAAGCAGCTTATTCCCAGAATTTTAATTTCTTGTGTTAATGTCACACACTCTGGAAGTGCCGATTGGACTCGGCCCAGTTTCCCAATCCACATCGCCTTTGTCTTCCTTGGGTTCAGCTGAGCCCCGGAATATCTCCCATAATCCTCGATTACCTTGAGCAAATGCCGGATATCAATGGTTTGATCGAATATTAAAGTAACGTCATCTGCGAATGCGCCAATATCCAAATTGCTAGGACTGAACGTTTGCTGTAGATTGCTAAGAAGGGGTTCTAGAGATAGAACGAAGAACAACATAGACAGCGGACACCCTTGCCGTACTCCTCTGTGGATGTGGATTGACCTTGTTAAATAACCATTTATGTTAATCTTTGAAGAGCCTCCATTAAGAATTTTGCCCACGAGAGTCGTGAATCGAGTTTCAAAGCCAAGGGCATGGAGTGTTTCAATTATATATTTGTGGTTTACCCTGTCAAATGCGTGGTCAAAATCTAGTGATATTAGCAGTTTCTTTTTATTGTTGACCAATGACTCGCTTTTAATATCCCGAATGATACATAGAGAATTTATTACACACCTTCCTGATATCGCACCAGACAGGTGTTCGGATGTGGCGTCCTCCATAAACGCAGTTAGTCTCTTTTTCACACATTTAGTTACTAGCTTATAGTCAAAATTTACGAGCGTTATGGGCCGAAAGTCAGACAACTTGGTTGGATTTGTCATCTTGGGAAGAAGGACCACAAGGCCTTCTTTCATCTTGTCGATGTTCCTTTCTGGATTACAGGCATCATTCATTGCTGCAACAAGTTCGTCGCTAATGATGGACCAGTATGTCATATAAAAAGCTCTTTCTAGACCATCGGGACCAGGAGATTTATTCGGTGCGCTTTGCAATATTGGCTGCTGGATTTCTGCTAAGGTGATGTCTTGGGTCAAACTTTCTTGTTCCCTATGCTGAATTCTTCCTCTTATACCATCAAAGAAGGGGTGTTGGTGATTTATGATGGTGGGCGGCTCTTCGTTATACGAGGACTGAAAGAAGCTTTCCGCCATTTCTTTTATTATTTCGGGGCTATTCGTTATTTGTCCATTAGTTGTTTTGGTGTCATGGATGTATTTTTGACGTTCTTTCCTGCAATTTCTTATAAGGTGGTAACTGGAAGGAGACTCGTTGCCTAGAACTTGACGATCTTGCGCTTGAACTTTCAAACCTTCCATTTCTCGTCGCTGTATCGTGAGGAGCTGCGCTCTTGTTTTCTTTATTCTTCGATAGGTGTCAGGGTTGGTAGGATCCTCCTTATATAGCTGTCTTAAGCATTTATAGTAGAATTCTGTCGTGTGGTTTAAGTGCCTTCTCCTCTCATCACTGTATGACTTCAATAGCCAGATTGTGCGAGGTTTAGCGTAAGAAATCCACCAATCAAGAGTATCTCTATATCGGGGTATGTATGTTTTCCATTTTTGCCATTCAGCGAAAAATCTTTCTTTTAAGTCCATGTTCTTCAAAATAGATTCATTTAACCTCCAAATTCCTCGTCCGCGTCTAGGTCCCCACTCAGGTTGTCGGATCTTACAGATAAATGCACAATGGTTTGAAAATTCCACTGGGCAGACATCTGTTTCCCTCACGTGTTCTTTCAGTCCCCCGCTGACATATATTCTATCTAGACGAGATGCGCCACCTGGGTAATAATACGTATATCCAGCTGACCTCTGTTGCTTCACTTCCCATGTATCTTTTAGACGTAGCCCTCTTATTAAATTAGATAGCGCGGGACATCCCTGGAACTGTCCTGTTTGGTCTTTGGGTGATAATACTGCGTTAAAATCACCTCCAAGGATCATATTGTCTCTATGTATGTAAATAAGTGGAAGGATATCTGTGGTATAGAACAGCCGTCTTTGCGTCCTTGCTTGTGAGCCGGATGGGGCATAGATGTTTACAATTAGTAAGTGCCGAATACGTATGCTGATACCTCGAGAATTTGGCAGGAGCGTTGTGTCCGAGTATGGTATATTGTCCTTAATGTATATGGCTGTACCGCGTTTGTGCTCGTTAACATTAATAATTTTATCGTATCCAGGAATGGAAGCAAGATCTTCGGTTGTCACTTCTTGCAACATAACGATATCCACGTCCTGGTCACGAATAATCTGTTTAAGGAGTTACTGTTTACTTGCAGTTTGAATACAATTGATATTTAGTGTCATCAATGTGTATGTTAACAGCATAATCGTGAATATATACATGTTTCTTCTCCTAATAAATTCAACGGGGAGGGAGGGAGGGACTCTATCGTCTATCTCCTACTCTACTCCCCTGTAGCCGCGGGTCTCTGCTGTAGTATGGCTTCTGTGTTTCTTCCCTCGAGGGTCTATGTGTTTTTACCTTTGTTTTGTTTTTCGGAAGTGCAACTTCTTGGGTTGATGTTTCGTTTGTCTTCAATCTGTCTTGATTCCCTGACCTCGTCTCTTCTATTTTCATAAGATTCGAGGTTTCTGCTTCGATCTCGTCAGCCCATTGCATGCTATTAGTCGTAGTGTCTAGAATAACGCTCTTGTCCAGTGGTTGAATACCTATGTCCCTCTCTCCTGGTTTCTCTAGTGTCCTAGCATTTATTGTATTCTCTGCTTCCGTGTTGACAAGTGTGTTTACAAGTTCCTGTTCGTGGTTGTGTATGAGAGCAAGTTCTGTTCCAACATGACCTTCATTCTTGTGTTGGCTACTATCGGATGTTTGTTGCTGCTCTTGTTCGTCTTGTGCTGATAGCTGTATTTGTTGCGGTGTGGATATGTCGTCTGGTGAGACTGCCTGGCTGACTTGTGTTGGCGATAAGGCATTGGAGTGAGTAAGTGACTCATCAACTGCGTGTTGGTCTGCATCCTGTGTTTGTTCTGGGGCCGGTTTGTCCGTGGGATGTATGCTTGTGGGTATAGGATCCACCTCTAACACAGCGGGTGAATCAGTGTGATGTTCCCTTTCCGCAACGATATCACTGAGTAACTTTGGCCCTGTCTTGTTGTCGTTCCCACCTCGCCGTATGGGGCAATCATGTCTAAAGTGATTCGTAGCGTTGCAGTAAAAGCAAGATTTAGGTTGCCCTTCATATATTACCAGCGCTTTATATCCCTCTATGGCCACGATGGGTGGTATGGCAGTTTTAAGTTCTATTCGCATAGCTCTGATACCACTGTAAATGTTATAGATGTAAGTTGAAGACCATCTTTCATTTCTAATTTCCCTGACTTTCCCATACTAGTTAAAAATGACATTATTTTCTCGTTCGGCATTTCTATTGGTAGGTTCATTATTCGGACCAACTTATTATCAACATCTGCACATGTAATAACAACATCAGAGAAGGAACCATTACATTTTCGTACCTGTGATTTTCCGTTTGTAGTGAGTAATATCTTCTCCATCAGTAGTTTTCTGGTTAGCTTGATGTAAACAGCGGTTTCCAGATTATCGAGTTGAATGGGTTCCAGTTGATCCACGGTAAGTTTTAAGGTTTGCTGAATCCACTCATGAATTTCTGCTGGCCCCGGTTTATTTGTCTTGTCGGTAAATGCACATTTTATTGTATTTCGCCTAATGCTATTGGTTGCCATTATCACTGTACTGTACTTAACTGAAAAATATTAACGCACCAACTTCACACGCAAGGAAGGCAGAGTACAGCGAACCGCTCTCTGCCACAGCTCACACCGGACTGAAGTTGATGAAGGTTGTTTTGTGAGTGAAGAGTGTTCACGGAGTTTACATCATGAGGATGTTTTTGTTGAATAAGTGTACGTGAGGAGAGAAAAGTTAGGTCCATTATGTGTGAAAATGGTGACTTTAAGATTAATGAAACTTCTGATAAGTGAGTCGAAAGCAGCAGTGTTCTTGGCATGAAAGTGGTGCAAGTAGGTGCTGATATGGAAGGTGGTGAAGATGGATTAATTTTTGGGTCATTAAGTAGTAATGACAGCAATTTCGAAATGTATTATAGACGTACTTAGTTTTACTGCGGTACGCATTATGCCAATGTTAAGTTTATGTATAGTTTTTTCATTTATATCAGGGTCCGTATACTATGGACAGTAGAATAGGCAAGTGTGCTTATAGGCTCCTAACCACTGACAACAAGCTCCTTGGGACATTTAATATCTATAGCCTTCGCAGACATAAGAGATAGGATTTGCACCTTGGATGTGTATATTATCAATTTTGAATTAAGTGTACAGTAGTAAGAAGGGATTGTATTCAATGGCATATGAAACAATCGGAGTTGTGTGTATATAGCCATAGTATGATTATTATTGTTTGGAAAAATTGTATTTCGTGTGTGCGAATACAATGCAGTAGACGCAATGTACATATCTTTATCCCTGTAAATTAAGTGTTCAGTTATGTCATTATAAGGTTATGTATGAAGTTCTGTTTTATGGTGAATCATAATATGTGATATCATCGATTCACCAAGGGGGCGTTATGTGATAGTACATATATCACACTCCCGAATTATATGTAGAAGTTAGAGATGTTATTGTCAGTATTCGATTTATTATTATTATTATTATTATTATTATTATTATTATTATTATTATTATTATTATTATTATTTCATTTGTATATTTTGCCATTTATATTTATAAGCTGGAAGATATCCACATATGTAGGTATGATTAATTTGTTTTGCACGAGTGGGAAATCATTGCTTTAATAACTCTGGTAATTTGGATGAGTTATGTGGCTACCCCAGTGTTTGTTGTGATGTACTTGTGTCAGGAAATTCCATGAGTCATGTATGTATCCCAGCCTGATGAGATGAGCTTGTTGTTGTATTAGGGAAGTTCGTTGACTCGTGTAATAAACCCCAGAGTTTGTTTATCTCTTGGGAGAAAGGAGAAGTTCAGGGCATGGTCTTGACAAGAGGTTCACTCATGATTGGCTGGCAAGCACCAATCCAAACGTATCATCTGAGAGGAAGGGGATGTTGATGTCTATAAAGGTTGATCATACGGCGGCAACCAAGGAGATTGTAAAGGAACGAGAAGGAAGACAACTACAACCAGTGACACTGTATAAGAGAACCACTCGGTACGGACAAGAAGGACAACTGACGCACTGTACGAGTAGGAAGTAGTGCTGGATATACGGTATTCGAGTGACATGGCTGCAATGGACTGGACTTCTAACGTTCGTGGAGCGTAGTCTTGTTATGTTCGTGGAAAGTGGCTGATCAACAAATTGTGGAGGGCGTATGCATTAAGGATTGTAGTACTTGTGGATGTCTGGCATTATATGTTGGTGAAAGCTATCTCAGACTTTCCATAATTTATGTTGAGGATCGACAGACGTGTGTATATATCTTTACAACAAGTGTTAAAATATGTGAACACAGTAGTACAAGGTAGAGTATCTGTGTGATGTGATAACTGCCGATTATGAGAATCGGTAAGTCGAATTGATATAGAGACAGTGAAGGGTATTATTTTTCATACATGTACATTGTTCATCGGACTATCTACAAATGGTAGCTTAGTTCTCGCTTTCGTTTTCCCACGGTTTTCATTATTGTTGTTGTTGTAAATATGGAGTCTTCTAGCAATCTTTTGTGTGTGTATTATATGTACAATTTTGTGTGTTGATGAGGTGCTCATGCACGGATTTTGTTAAGAATATAGTAGGCTATTTTAGAATCAGTGGAGTTATTGATGAACCTAGGTGCAGTTTCTACCTATTTAGTCGTTTTCAGGAGGTTAGGTAAGGCCTGCAGCAGATGTACCAGTACGCAGCATTATGTACACGCCCTGGGATATAAAGTTTATCATGCTCTCTCAAAATTCGAGGGATCCATTCTGGTGAAATCTGGCGCCCATACTACGGACATTTCGGTTAATTATGTTTATTAATTTTATTAAGTTTTGAGTAATCTTATTTATATATTTTTATTCATGATTTTATTTATCAGTAATCATCAAAAAGTTACAACTTCAACACAAACATTAAAGCCTTATGGTCAGTTCTGATTACAATCGGGTATCCATAAATCATTTTCCTCCATGTTTGCAATGCATAAATGATCGCTAGCATCTCCAATTCTGTAGTGGTGTACTTCATTTCATGGGAACGCAACTTCCGTCTCACAAATGCCAAGTAGGTCTTTTTACCATTTGCATCTTCATCTTCCTGAAATAAACCAGCTCCAACTCCAATTAGTGATGCGTCCGATTGTATAATAAATTTTAAGTTGAAGTTCGGGTACCCCAGTTTGATATTATTTACCATCTGCTCCTTCGTCTTAACGAAAGCGTCGTGATGGCGCTCGTTACAGTGCCATCGATTATTGGTTTTTAGCAAGTCCTGCAACGGTGCCACAGTGTCTGTATAACCCGGACAGTGATTCGCAAAAAATTGGGCCATACCCAAGAATTGCCGGATATGCTTAATCCTCTTTGATATACGGATTTCGTATATAGCCTGAATTTTCAAGGGATTAGGTTTAATTCCAGTTCCATCAACTACGTGTCCAACAAATAAGATTTCTGGTTGGCAAAACGTAGACTTGGTTCTGTTGACTTTAAATCCTGCCTTATCTAGATTGGCCAGCAAACGTTCCAGTTTCACCACATGATCTTCGAATGTCGCGATCGCTAGAACTATATCGTCGACATAAACAGTGATAAATTCTTTGACTTCGGGGTCCAAGTTCCTGTCTAGAGCTCGGAATAACGCTGCTCCTTAGTTGCGGATTCCGAACGGAAGGCTCTCAAACACATACGTTTGATTATCAAATGGGAATCCGGTGAATAGTTTGGATTTGCCCTCCAATATTATGTGGTAGTACGACGATGTCAAGTCAAATATTGTGAAGAACCTCAACCCTTAAATCTTCTAATAATTTCCTTGATTAATGGGGCTTTATCGTATCCAGGTATCACTCTCGAGTTCAAATATTGCGCGTCCAAACACACACGAATAGACCCATTGCTTTTTCTTACAATCACCAGTGGGCTAGTGTAGGGAGAATGCATCTTTGAAATGATCCCGTTGTCAACCATTTCTTGTATCACCTTAGCCTCAGGCATGTATTTATCTGGTATCGGATACGGCTTTGCTTTGAATGGTCTCAAATCATTTACTAGCAACTTGTATTCGAAATTATTGCACCTGGTTGGCTTTTAAATGTGCTACTATACTTATTTAATAAGTTTATAATTATGTTCCTTTGCTCAGCACTACCTCCTATTCCTTTATCGGCTGTAGTTTCTTGTAAAGCTTCTTCCTCATCATGCCTCTCCATCATCTCCTCCGTCAGTTGCATTACTTTTTCTATGGAGGTACTCACAGTCTTTTGAAGCTCACACATCTTCTTATTTTCAATTTTAGCCGTGATATGTGTCTGTTCCTCATCACCATTCTTAATTCTGATTTCCTCTCTGTTCAAATCGATAATGATATTATTTTCTCTCATAAAATCCGAACCAATGATCACGTTATATTGGATCTTATCCATTACTAAAAAGGTTGTTCAATTGTAATTCTTCCAATTTCGACAGACAGATATGTTTGTATTTTACACTTGGCGACTTTATCTGGTATTATTCCTCTTATCTTTACATTAGCTACTGGGATTACGGGAATTTCCGCTCTGTGTTGCAACTCTGAGAACAGTACCTTGGAGATTATACTAATGCTTGCGCCTGTGTCTAATAATGACGATACATTGATGCCCAATATAGTTACTGAAATGATGTGAAGTCCTCTTTTTGCCTCTATTCCATCAGATTGGCGATCTTCTAATAACTCTTCCGGTTCAAATTCCCAAGACTCAATGTTTGTGATTATCCAGTCATGTTGTTCATCAGCTTGTTCTATTGTCTCTAATTCATTTTCTCCTGGCCCCAGAATGACGTTTTTTTCACCCCGTTACTTTCCTTGGCATTAACGTTGAACGGTGTTACTTCAGAGTTAAGTGCCTTGTTTACACCATCTTTCTTCTGTTGTTGTTGATACTGTAAACTTGTCGCACCTATGCAGTCTGCGTTCATCTCCTGACTTTGTATTGCGTTTTCCCATTGCTTCGCTTCTCGCTGTCTTTTCAATTCTTCGATGTATCTCTTCTTTTCTTGGTCCGTATCTTCATCTTGCCTTTCGTCTCTCTGATTTGGCCTTCCTTGATATCTGTTCCTCTGATATGGCCATCGACCTCGTTGATTGTTCCACCGCGATGTCCTCCTATGTCGTGGATATCCTCTACTTTCATTTTGAGGCGGTGTCCATCTTCGATATTGTTGACCATCTTCCCGGTCTCTACATTTTCCCTGTCTTTCTCCTTCCACACAGTTACATTGATTACTTATATCTGTCCCTTCCGACTCTACTGGCATTGCAACGTTCACAGCCGGATCCACATGTCTCACTATCCGATTACCAATCTGCGTGTTCGTGTTATCAAGCTGCCTGAGGATTGCTTGAGCATGCACCGCGGATTGTACATTTGCCGCTCTCAGTAACCTTTAAACATCCGGAGGAAACTGTTTAACTATGGCTCTGACCATTTCTAAATCCGTCGGCTGTGAGTCTAGTTCTTTCAACCGGTGAAATTGCATAGCGAAATAGTCCGAAAAACGACTTGGTCCACCGAGCGAATATTTCTTGGAGTACAGTTCTAATCTGATATTCTGCTGAATGTCAATTCCCCAAAACCATTCTAGGAATGCCTGTTTGAAACCAGCATAATCCTCGAATATGTACCGGAATGCTTTGTACCATACCAGTGGTGCTCAGTCTAAGTGTCATTCCACTGCCTTAAGTTGTCTTTCTGGTACTATCTTAACCTCACGAAAGTACTCTTCTATTTCACGAATAAATCCACGAGGAGTCATCCCAGAACCCAGATTTCCTGTGAACTTCTTTGGCTTGTCCTCATGCGTGCGAATAACATTGATTATTTGTGTTCCATTTCCCACATGAGTAACGCTATTCTCGCTACCGTCAATGTTAAATACCGGCATTTCATATTGACATTCTGCTTCCGTCTTCTCTCACTCTCAATCGATGACAGTCGTTCCATAACAGTCGATACAAACATTTAGTTGTTTCATTTTCGATTTTTAAATTCTGCATATCTTTTTGTACCATACGGTATCTAAATTGTCACTCAGCTTCTTCATTTGCTGCCCCATCAGAGTTCGATTTTCGTCCGACTCTTCAATAATTGAACTGAACTTGCTATTGATCTGCTCTCTTGCCGTTGGCATTTTCTTGTGGACACTCTGATTGGCTTCTTCGATTTCTTTCGACATTTTCTTGAATTTATCTTCCCAACTAATATTTGATTCTTCTAATTTTCCTTGTATCATGATCACCGCTTCATTCAATTCTTTTATTTCGGGATCGACGTGTGTCTGGATATCATTAACATTTACTTTCAACCAGGCCTTCAGCTCGGTAAATCTCTCATTAATCTCCCTTCTGTTTTCATTAATGGTCATAGTTACCTCATTCCTTAAGTTCTTCATATCTTCCTGTACTTCAGACATCCTTGATCCTGAAGATACTATTTCCTCCTGCATCGTCTTTAGGTTCTGTTGAACGACTTCGGTAACTCCGCGTAAATTTTCCTGCATCTCGTTCTTCATACCCTCATGCATCTCTCTTTTGAGTGAATCGTGCATCTCTACCATTTTATTCTGAATAAATTCTTTACTTTCTTTAATTTCTCTACTGGTGGCCTCTCGAATTTCCTGAATTTCCTTTCTCATCGCTACTTGAACTTCACGAATTTCTCTCACAGTTACCTCACGGATCTCTCTTACGGTTGCCTCCTGTCTTTCCTGATTTTCTTTCATGTCGGTTTCTTGAACATCGAGAATTTCTTTTACGGCGGCTTCTTGCGACTCTTGCATTTCTTTTACAGTGGCTTCTTGCGACCCTCGCATTTTTTTACAGTGGCTTCTTGCGACTCTCGCAATTCTTTTACTGCAGCGTCTTGTGATTCCTGCACTTTTGTCATTCTCCCCGATAATTCCTCTAACAACACTTTAACTTGTGCAAGCGATGCCATATTCATTTCGTTATCAACAATTATTAATGTTTTTGAACTGTCTCTATGTTTTCCTATATGTTCCTCAAATGTCACCTATACCTAACACTATCTCTAATTCCTCAACTAATACCAATCGAAATATTAATTGCCTAGGTCCTGATGGGCCCGAAACTCATGCTGGAACGACCAACAACCACAATGACAGACATAAATGAACAAAAAATACAGAACTTTTAACCAACAAAGCTAAAAAAATTATTGGTTTATCCTTCCAATTTCACATTTACCTAACTGAGCCTTTTTGTTATTGTCCTCTCGATTTCATACTATATAATTTCGAATCATATACGCAAGCCTAACACCATTTGATGATTGCATTCCAGCCTGAGCTCGTATATTCCTTGTCAGTATTTCTGCTCCCTCGGAGGACGTCAAAACTATTACGTAAAATATACTCATCCCCGCGTTGGGCGACCAAAAACTTTCCCTCCGTGACCGTTCGTGAATGTGAGTGGTTCGATGTGATGTATTTTCTGTAACCAGACCTCGGCTAGAATTCAACGGTTCCCAAGAAACTCCACTCACTGGCATGGCCATTCGGCGAGTACCGGTTACCTCTTCAACGTTAGCTCTGACAGAGTAATTTCTACGTCCTATCTAAATATGACAAGGCTCTTAAATTAACTTTGAAATGAAAGATCGCAATAAAATTTTGGAAGGATATTCCATTTAATTAAATAATCATGAAGAAAATATAATCGTGATAATCATCTGATCAAACAACATGACGGGGTAATACCATTAGCACTCATTATCATTCTTTGTTGGTTCGCTAATACCTTAAAAGAACCAAAATATTATCTGACGTTAACTTTAAAACTCGAAATAATTAATCACAATATCTGAAATATTCTCCACAAACGCTGAAGTTATTAACAGTCCTGAAAATCTGCCAATCATAAATTCACTTCGTTCATTCATATGAGTCGATATTTGCCCATAGTTTGCCTTCCCCAGTTCTATCTGTTTAAGTCATTAAATGTCTGGCTATCTGATATACAACTTGAGTATCCTGACGGTTAGCCTCCCTAACGTTGCAAGATAAAAATATGTCATCCGTCAATCATCCATCAGACACAAATAAATCATTAAATGAACAATCATGGTGCTGTCACACTCATCAGGATCACCAGCTTTGCCGTACCTAAAAATCAACAACATCTAACTACTGTCATGTTCAATGAAACAATAATCGAAGATCTGTGCTGCCTCTGCTCTCATCCAGCTCCTGGAAATAATACTACTGCCAAATAACTACAGCAAGCAATTACCTTGAATGCCTACGCACTTCATCAGGTGACATTACCTCTTAACAACTCATTTTTACTATTAAACTATGCCATTTATCGAAGATCCTAACAAATCATCTGCTACTATGTCCATCTCATCTCTATACTGTGCCGAAAATTCGTATTCCGATGATTCCTACATGTTAAGCACTCAACCTCTCCGAATACTCTTTTAAAACACTAGCATCATCTTATTCCGCTTGCCTATTCAAATCTTAAAAATCACATGATGAACATCTCAATCACCTTACTACCTTAAGTTCATTGACATTTCGAAGATTTACCACATTACTGTAGTCGATTTCAACAAACCACATTCTTATAATCATCACACTACTTACCATAACATATTCGACGACCCTAATTATTTACCACATCTTATAAGAGTATGCACATGTCTACATCATTACTCAATTATACAAGCGTAAGTATCGAAGAACCTCACCATACACATGCAAACATCATCACTTATAACATGTACGCACTTCATCAAATCATTCCGCGGCACAAATTATTCTGAAAGGATCTCGACATTAACATAAAATTACGTACAATCGCTCACTGAAACTTATCTACACATCACTCGATATTATCTCACCGCAACTAGATCACGATTATTCAAGTATCAAGACATTAGATGAAATATAATCGCACCTGTATACCTTTACTACATGTCACTGACGATAGACCGAATTTTACTATTACCAATGATTAGATCCACACTTCACCCCGATCCGTAATGATTGACACGTTAGGTTACTCAAGCCGTATTTAAAAAGAAAGTCACCCATATGATGACAAATCTAACACTACTATAAGCTTCTACAAAATAGAATAAGGGAAGACAAACTTTGTACTTAACATTTACAGTCTCTGTTGTTCATCCCATCCTTAGGTTGTGGTAGTTATGGGCATCTGTTCTCATGTAATTGTGGCCACTCCAGCAGAATTCGGACCCATCAGGATCCCCAGTTCGACTTAGTAACCCATCTCCGTATTAGTTAGATCCTTCGCAAATAATAACCAGATCCGTTGTTCTTCCATCCTGAAACATGTAAAGACCACATTAAAACAATGCTAAACAGAGTTTTGAAATTCACAATTTTGTTTACTAACTCGCCTTCGTATATCGGCACTATATAACTAGTTCCTAGCTCTTTAAATCTTTATAATATCTTAAACTCTTATAATCTCCTTAATTCTTTCAGTAGGTATCAGGGCTATTCTCGAGATCAATTATGTTTGTTATATTTTATTATGAAAGTTTACGTTTGTTAAATAGTCTGTTGAGTGTGCAAGTGAAATTTGCTCAGTGTAGCTGTATCTTGTGCTTCGTGAATAAATAAATAAATAAATAAATAAATAAATAAATAAATAAATAAATAAATAAATAAATAAATAAATAAATAAATCTTCGCTGTTTTTTCTCATATATTGTCATAAACAAAGTCCCATCTTTAGAACATTACAATAGTACTTGGTTCGCATTTTCTGATTCACATGAAATTGCTATGTCGTAATCTCCGTTACATATGTTTTTGACATTTGAGGAACTTTGCCTAACACAACTACTCTTTTCGTTCACGGGACTGCACAAAGGAACACATTCTGCCATTCATTTATTTCCTCAATGCATATAATACGTCATTCCGCATACGCCTTCTTGATGGTAGAAATTGCACTGCACCTAAATATTCCAAGGCCATCTGCCGCATGACGTTTCCGGATCTGAGGATTTCCGGATTCTGACACACGCAGACCCGCAAATTGACAACGAAGAACCATCTATTGAAATACCAATCGGCGTAGACCATTACTGGAAAATTGTAAAACTGGAACAACCGATGTCAATCACGCCTTCCCTCGTACTGCTACCTACAGTCTTCGGCTGGGTACTAACGGGAAACCGGCCTGGAGCTTCAGTAAATCAGGTTACGACGCACCACCTCAGTCACTAATAGTGAAATATCTGCAGAAACCATGCGAAGATTCTGGGATCTGGAAACAATTGGCATTCGCGATACACAAGACAGGACACTGAACGATACGGATGCCGCTATCCTTCACAAATTTCATGAGACACACCGGATCCTAGACGAAAGAAGAGTTGTATCACTTCCAGGAAAAAAGGACACCGTCTTGTCTGATAACCGGTCAACAGCTGAGAAAAGATTTCCGAGCCTTGAGAAACGAATGGATCAAGATGCAAACTTCCAAACTATGTACCACACGCATATGTTGACTACATAGAGAAGGGACAAGTGGAAATAGCTCCGACGTATGAGACTCCCGGAAACGTCTTCTACCTACCACATCACGCTGTGAAGAAGCAAAAGAGAGATGGCATAAAATGGAGGATCGTGTTCGATGCCTCTTCTCATGAACGAGGCCAACCAGCATTAAATGATGCCTGAGAGATGGGACCAAATCTGCTGCCTGAAATTCTGGCGACGTTGCTCCGTTTTCGTATGCGTCCAAGTGCCATTGTCTGCGATGGAAGTCAGCCTTTCTACAGCTATCCCTAGATGAAAACGACAGAGATCTCACAAGATTTCTGTGGTACCGAGTCCAAACTACCACTGACGGCACGCACGTACCAGATCACCAGAGACGTCATAACGTATCGCTTCACCCGATTACCGTTTGAACTTACCTGCAGCCCATTCCTTCTGTTCGCTACTCTACGAGAACTGGTTACACTGCATCAGGAGAAATATCCCACTGCAGCAGCACTCCTGGATGGTTGTACCTTTTATGGACGACTTCGCAGGGAGCGTCGATAATGATATCTTGGCCGCCGTCGTCTATTATGAACTCACAGGCCTACTTCGACACATCAAACTTCCGTTGTCGAAATAGTTTACAAATCCAGAGCCACCGAGAGCCATCTGGAAAGCAGAAGGTCGAGAGGTAAAATCGGAAACACGAGTCCTTGGTGTTAATTGGAATACGGAATCTGACTACCTCTTCGCAACTCCAGACGATATGACCGCCGTACTACTTGACCAGCCGGCAACTATACGCCACCTTCTGCAAGTTACTGCCTGAATTTACGACCCTCTAGGGCTGCTTTCCCCCGCCCTGATCACCGGAAAGATCCTCTTCCAAGACATTTGGTGCAAGGGACTGCATTGGGATGAAATACTCCCAACTGTCCTAAGCCAGAAGTGGCATGCTTGGACATCTAACCTGCCGTATTTGTCTTCCATCCGCATTCCAAGATGGATTGGTATATCTAAATTTAACGACGATTTATCCGCGCACGTGTTTTGTGATGTTTCCGAATGACAACCAAAACATTTCCTCCGTCACGCAGGTTTGCAGTAAAACCGATTATCGCCCATGAAGAAAGTCACACTTCCCAGACTGGAATTGCTTGCAGCCTTGCTTGGATCCCGTCTTCTTCACTACCTTTGCCAAGAGACTGGAGTTGAGTCCTCTTGTGCCACCTTATGGAGAGACTCAACCGTCACATTAGGATGGATCCGCAACAATCCAAACCGTTGGAAGACCTTTGTCTGCAACTGCGTGACAGAGATTCAGACGCATACCGTGTCCAGTCAGTGGAGACATTGCCGCGGCATCGACAGTCCTGCTGATCGCCTCTCCAGAGGAATTACAGCCCAAGATCTAGCTTCGAGGGCTTCATGGTGGCACGGACCTTCCTGGCTTGCCGAACACCCAAACTCCTGGCCCCGTGACGTCACTGTCCCGGGCATGACCCTGCCAGAAGAAAATAAGACGTTTCAATTCCTAGTAGTCACAGCTCCAGAACCATTGCTCTTCGCGTCACGTTTCAGTTCGTACTAGAAGTTATTACACGTTACCGCATCTGTCCTACGTTTTGTTACGTGTATGAAGAAGAAGAAACAAAAGGGCAGCGGAAATTATTTAACTGTCGAAGATATCGGCAATGCCAGAGTGTATTGGATACGTCATGAATATATGGCACATCACAATGTGATGTGGAAGTTTATAGCTCCACGGGCGGCTTGGTGGGGAGGATGGTGGGAGAGAGTGATTGGCTCCACTAAACGCTGCCTTAGAAAGGTTCTAGGTCGCTCACAGGTCGATGAAGAGGGTCTCCGTACAGTTCTAATGAGCATTGAAGCCACCCTGAATTCACGTCCCATTGTTCAAGACGAAAGTAACTCTGAAGTGTTAACATCCTCACATTTCCTCAACGGCGAGAAACTCACGACCATTCCAGTTGGACCTGAACCAGTAAATAAGAAAGACCATACAAGGGAATTTCGCACGAAGATGAAAATGGTTGAAGACTTTTGGCGAAGGTGGAAAAAGGAATACCTCCTTCAGCTGCGGAACTACCATGAGGTCAAGTCTCCAACCGGTAAACATCCGAGACTTCGAGTAGGAGATGTTGCCCTCTTACAAGAAGACATCCTGCCTAGCCATATGTGGAAAAGAGCCCGAGTCGACGAAGTCCCTCAGGGGAGAGACGGCCGCGTGAGGACAGCCATCCTGCGTCTGCCAGATGTTTCAAAATTCAGCCCACCGTTGCAACTGGTGATTCCTCTCGAAATCGACCAGGGTGGGTAGGATGTTGACGTTTGAATGTACAAGGGAATGACACATACCGGACAGACTAGTAACTAAGTGGAGTTTTACGCTTGTAGATGCCCCTTTTGTTTTTTATGTTGTAGTAATGGTTCATGTTTGTGGGTTACTATAGTCACGTCCTAGTTCGTGAACCATAGGCAACGGCTGAGTGGCCTAGTAAGTGGTCCTGAGAGTCGGGATACCAGTTGCTATGGAATGGGAGTGGGCATCTCGGACATATTCTGAGTCCTGGCCCTCCTTGTGCTCAGGCGGCTAGGACTATACAATCCACCGGTGGTCCATAACCCGTTAGAGGAGAGATCCTCACGTGGACTATGTGCAAGTAGGGTAGCATCCTGCTTCATGAATCGACCGAGCTCAGAACATTTTAAGCAAGCCTCGGACCTATGGGAGTAACGGAGTCCCTCTCCCATTTGACAGGCGAGGGACTCCTTGGAAACAACTTGGTGAACGAAATGGAATTCGATGGGGAGCTATCAATATTAATGGGGCTTGTGGAAGAAAGAAAGTAGAACTGGCTGAGTCAGCAAAGAGGATGCATCTGGATGTGCTAGGAGTAAGTGATATTCGGGTAAGGGGAGATAACGAGGAAGAGATAGAAGATCATAAAGTGTACTTGACGGGTGTTAGAAAGGGAAGGGCAGAGTCTGGGGTAGGGCTCTTTATCAGAAATATCATTGCACGGAACATTGTTTCTGTTAGGCACGTAAACGAGCGAATGATGTGGGTAGATTTGTCAGTTGGAGGAATTAGGACTAGAATTGTGTCCGTGTATTCACCATGTGAGGGTGCAGATGAGAATGAAGTTGACAAGTTTCATGAAGCATTGAGTGACATCGTGGTCAGGGTCAACAGCAAGGATAGAATAGTGCTAATGGGCGATTTCAATGCGAGAGTTAGGAATAGAACTGAAGGATACGAAAGGGTGATTGGTAAATGTGGGGAAGATATGGAAGCTAATGGGAATGGGAAGCGTTTGCTGGACTTCTGTGCTAGTATCGGTTTAGCTGTTACGAATACATTCTTCAAGCATAAGACTATTCACCGCTACACATGGGAGGCTAGGGGTACCAGATCCATAATAGACTATATCTTAACAGACTTCGAATTCAGAAAATCTGTTAGGAATGTACGAGTTTTCCGGGGATTTTTCGATGATACAGACCGCTATCTGATCTGTAGTGAACTAAGTATCTCTAGGCCTAAGGTAGTGAAAGTGAAACCTGTCTGCAAATGAATAAGGGTAGAAAATCTCCAGGACGAGGAAATTAGACGGAAGTACATGGATATGATTAGTGAGAAGTTTCAAACAGTAGACAGTAAGCAGGTTCAGGATATAGAAAGTGAATGGGTGGCATACAGGGATGCTGTAGTAGAAACAGCAAGGGAATGCCTAGGAACAACTGTGTGTAAAGATGGGAAAAGGCGAACATCTTGGTGGAATGATGAAGTGAGAGCTGCTTGTAAACGTAAAAAGAAGGCTTATCAGAAATGGCTCCTAACAAGGGCCGAGGTAGACAGGGAGTTGTATGTAGATGAAGGAAACAGAGCAAAACAAATAGTTGTTGAATTCAAAAAGAAGTCATGGGAAGATTTTGGTAACAACCTGGAAAGGCTAGGTCAAGCAGCAGGGAAACCTTTTTGGACAGTAATAAAGAATCTTAGGAAGGGAGGGAAAAAGGAAATGAACAGTGTTTTGAGTAATTCAGGTGAACTCATAATAGATCCCAGGGAATCACTGGAGAGGTGGAGGGAATATTTTGAACATCTTCTCAATATAAAAGGAAATCATCTTGGTGGTGTTGTGAACAGCCAAACTCATGGGGAGGAGGAAAATGATGTTGGTGAAATTACGCTAGAGGAAGTGGAAAGGATGGTAAATAAACTCCATTGTCATAAGGCAGCAGGAATAGATGAAATTAGACCTGAAATTAAGTATAGTGGGAAGACAGGGATGAAATGGCTTCATAGAGTAGTAAAATTAGCATGGAGTGTTGGTAAGGTACCTTCAGATTGGGCAAAAGCAGTAATTGCACCTATCTATAAGCAAGGGAACAGGAAGGATTGCAACAACTATCGAGGTATCTCACTGATTAATATACCAGGTAAAGTATTCACTAGCATCTAGGAAGGGAGGTTGCGATCAGTCGTTGAGAGGAAGTTGGATGAAAACCAGTGTGGTTTCAGACCACAGAGAGGCTGTCAGGATCAGATTTTCAGTATGCGCCAGGTAATTGAAAAATGCTACGAGAGGAATAGGCAGTTGTGTTTATGTTTCGTAGATCTAGAGAAAGCATATGACAGGGTACCGAGGGAAAAGATGTTCGCCATACCGGGGGACTATGGAATTAAATGCAGATTATTAAAAACAATCAAAGGCATTTATGTTGGCAATTGGGCTTCAGTGAGAATTGATGATAGAGTGAGTTCTTGGTTCAGGGTACTTACAGGGGTTAGACAAGGCTGTAATCTTTCACCTTTGCTGTTCGTAGTTTACATGGATCATCTGCTGAAAGGTATAAAATGGCAGGGAGGGATTCAGGTAGGTGGAAATGTAGTAAGCAGTCTGGCTTATGCTGACGACTTGGTCTTAATGGGAGATTGTGCCGAAAGCCTACAGTCTAATATCGTGGAACTTGAAAATAGGTGCAATGAGTATGGTATGAAAATTAGCCTCTCGAAGACTATATTAATGTCAGTAGGGAAGAAATTCAACAGAATTGAATGTCAGATTGGTGATACAAAGCTAGAACAGGTCGATAATTTCAAGTATTTCGGTTGTGTGTTCTCCCAGGATGGTAATATAGTAGGTGAGATTGAATCAAGGTGTCGTAAAGCTAATGCAGTGAGCTCGCAGCTGCGATCAACAGTATTCTGTAAGAAGGAAGTCAGCTCCCAAACGAAACTATCTTTACATCGGTCTGTTTTCAGACCAACTTTGCTTTACGGGAGCGAAAGCTGGGTGGACTCAGGGTATCTTATTCATAAGTTAGAAGTAACAGACATGAAAGTAGCAAGAATGATTGCTGGTACAAACAGGTGGGAACAATGGCAGGAGGGTACTCGGATTGAGGATATAAAAGCTAATTTAGGAATGAACTCGATGGATGAAGCTGTACGCATAAACCGGCTTCGGTGGTGGGGTCATGTGAGGCGAATGGAGGGGGATTGGTTACCTAGGAGAATAATGGACTCTGCTATGGAGGGTAAGAGAAGTAGATGTAGACCATGACGACGATGGTTAGACTCGGTTTCTAACGATTTAAAGATAAGAGGTATAGAATGGCAATGGGGTGCGAAGAATCTCCTGCCTCAAAGTATTGAAGTCCAACACAAGATTAGCAACATGGAATGTAAGAAGTTTGTTCGTGGCTGGCAAACTTGATAACATGGTTAAAGAAATGGCGAGGTTAAAAAATTCTATCCTTGGGATAAGTGAACTAAGATGACAAGGGGAAGGTAACTGTCAAAGAGAAGATGGAAAACTATACTATTCTGGCAGTCTTAAAATTGATAGAAGTCACAGAAATGGTGTAGCAATATTTGTAAAATCAGAATTCGTGAAATATGTCACCAATTTTGTCCCAATATCAGACAGACTCCTGCTTTTACAACTACATGGACAACCCTTCAAGATCAATATAATAGAAGTATATGCTCCAACAGCAGATAAAATGTATGACGCCGAGGTGGAAAGATTCTATGATAGCTTGCAGAACATTCTGGAATCAACAAAAAATAATAGCATAACCATAGTAATGGGAGATTTCAATGCTAAGATCGACAAAGGCCGACGAGGAAATTTGGTAGGAAATGGGGACTCGGAGAATCCAATGAACGCGGGGATAGGTTATACGAATTTTGTCAAGAAAGTGAAATGGTTATTACAAGCACATGGTATCAACTTCCTGATCGTCGTTTATACACTTGCGTTTCACCTAGTGACAGTGAACATCATGTTCCTATCAGGAACCAAATTGATTACATCCTTATAAATAAGAGGTTAAGAAACTTCATTAAAAGAGTTATTACATACCCAGGCGAAGATATAGGTTCTGATCATAATCCACTAGTTGCTGATGTACAACTAAAATTGAAAATGTTAAATAAAATAAAACATTTCAACCGAATTGACCAAAGAAAATTGGTAAACCGTGAAATAAAACAAGAAGTTGCAAAAGTAATTAATGAAGAGCTATGACAAGTATCATTGAATAGTCAACAGGTGGAAAACCTGTGGGAGTAAGTAAAAGAAGCTATACAGAAAGTAAACAAGAAATACCTACAGTCTGATAAAAAGACAAAAATGAAGAAGTGGATGACGGATGATATCTTGGACTTAATGGAAGAACGCAGAAAATCTAAGAATAATAAATCTCAATACCGTGAGGTACATGGTCAAATTAGTAGAGAAATCTGGAAGGTAAAACAAAATTGGATGATTGAAAAATGCAGAAACATTGAAAATTTGGAAGAAAAACATGATGGTACCTTCAATATGCACAAAATTATAAAAGAAGTAACTATAACTTTCAGAAAATAATGCCTCTTGTTCTAGAAGTTAATTCAAGGAAACCTATTATAAATCATCTTGACTAAATTAAGATATGGGAAGAACATATAGAAGAACTCTTCTATGATAATCGGCCGACATTAAATGAAAATCGTGAATGCTCAAATGGACCGTGTATTTTGAAATCGGAAGTAATTCATGCGATAAGCCAATTAAAAGATAGGAAAACTTTAGGCCCAGATGAAATTCCAACTGAAGTTATGAAACTTATCAATAAAGAACAAATTAATAAGATAGTGGACCTTTTTAATAACATCTATAACTTCGGAAAATTACCTCAAGATTGGCTAACCTCTACTTTTATTCCCCTTCCAAAGAAAACAACCTCACAAATGTGGTGAATATCGTCTCCTTAGCCTAATGAGCCATTTGTTAAAATATTTCTTAAAAGTTATCCATGCTCGAATAAGAACGAAATGTGAGGAAAATCTGGATGATACCCAGTTTGGATTTCGGAATGGATATGGAGCTCGTGAGGCTATTTTCAGTTTAACGACTATTCTTCAAGAATGTTGGGATCAACAAAAGGATGCTTTTGCCTGTTTCATAGATTATGAAAAGGCTTTTGATAGAGTAAAACATACTGAACTCATCAGACTACTGCATCAAACGGGCATTGATGATAAAGATATAAGGATTATTGAAAACCTGTATTGGAATCAGAAGGCTGTGGTCAAGGTTGATGATGATACAACGGACTACATAGAATTCCGACGAGGAGTTCGTCAAGGCTGTGTTTTGTCCCGTTATTGTTTAACATCTATTCAAATGCCATATTTAAGGCAGCATCAAGCGATTTGGAAGTGGGAATTAAAGTAAATTGAGAACTAATAAGTAATTTGCGATATGCAGATGACACAGTAATTCTTGCTAATAGTGTTGAAAGTTTGCAACTATTCCTGGACAAAATCAATATAGTTGGGGAAGAGATGGGTTTAAACATCAACATCAAAAAACAAAACTAATGGTTTTCAGCAGAGGAAGAAATAATGCTACTCTGAAACATAAAGACCAACATATTCAACAAGTAAATTAACTTAAATATTTTGGTTGTTGGATAACGGATGATTTGAATCCAGACCTAGAAATTAAGAGCCGAATAGAAATTGCAAGATCAACATTTAGGAAGATGAAAACATTGTTGTGTGACGATGCATTTAATTTAAAACTTCGGCAGCGCATGGTGAAGTGTTATAATATTTGGTCTACTCTCCTTTATGGGGTTGAAGCTTGGAGTTAAAAGAGGCCACCATCAAAAGACTGGAAGCCCTAGAACTTTGGCTTCATGGAAGAATGCCTAGAGTCTCGTGGATTGACCATGTCACCAATGAACAAGTACTACAGAGAACAAAATGCAAAAAAGAACTGGTAACCAGAAAAATTGCATACCTAAGGCATGTTTTGCGTGGTGAAAAATACGCAGTTTTACATCTAATTTTGAAAGGCAAAATTGAAGGGCGCCGAGCAGTAGGCAGAAGGAGGACAGCATGCCTTAAGAATATTAAAGACTGGACAGGCATAAAAAGTACCGAAGAACTGTACCGTGTTGCTGAAGACAGAAAAACACTCTCCACATTGATCGCCAACGTCCGGGAGACTGAGCAGGGCACATAGAAGAAGAATAAATGTAATAATAATAACAATAATAAATACTAAACTTAAGAAAGATAAGGCAACTGGTGATTTCACAGCGCACGTAGACAACAAGAGGCAAGTTACAGCCCCAAAATAAGGAAATAATAATCAACAAAACCAAAACGGTGAAGGAAGAAAAGATAAACAACGAAATGTAACGAGGGCGAGGAATGCCATCCCAGATGGCGTGAGAGTCCCCAATGAGACACATGCGGCACTCAGAAACCACAACAAACGAGCCGCTCACAAGTAATACTCGAGTAGAGTAACCCCAGGCGTAGAAGTAAGTTTTATGCGAGCAGAAAGAAATGAAATCAATATCCAAATACATCTTGAAATACAACAAATGTGGATATGACGCACAGAGAAATAAACTGAATGCAGTAGGTTATCCGGCCGACTCGTTGGCTGAACGGTAAGGTTCAGAGGATCCCGGGTTCGATTCTCGACCAGGTCGGGGGTTTTAACCTTAATTGGTTAATTCCAATGGCAGGGGGGCTGGGTGTATGTGTTGTCTTCATCATCATTTCATCCTCATTATGACGCGTAGGTCGCCTACGGGAGTCAAATAGAAAGACCTGCACCGGGCGAGCCGAACCCGTCCTGGGATATCCCGGCACTAAAATCCATACGACATTTCAGTAGGTTATCCCAAGAAAATTTAAGTTCCAATAAGCATGCCCATAACGTTAGTTACGTTACAGAGTAAACTTGGTTACTTCAAACAGGATATCGGGGGAGAACAAGGCGGATAAACAAAAAGAAGAAAAGGACTGCCATGCGTGCCAGGGACAGCAAAGGAAATTTCTTGCCTTATTGGACATCTATTACAGCCTGAGGCAAGAGCGCGAGGAATTGTTGAGGGAGATCAAAGGAACTGAAGTGAAGACAAGAGTGAGGAAGTAGATGATGACGTTAAATAGCTCGATAACAGAAAAAAATATGTATATATTACAATTTGAGGAGGTAATGAACCATATCGTTTCTTGGTGATAGAGGTATTATTTAAATATCTTGAACGCTGTACCGGGAGTCGAACCTGGAAAGGCGCAAGAGGAAGCTTTGAGCTAGAAGGGGGGCAAAGCGAGCTAGACTTGGAATGGTAAGATGAGAGAGCGAAGAAGCCAGGGATAAGGATAGAACGACTTGACTGTTGTCTGGGGATTCACAGATATCACACTTATAAGGGCCCTGGGACCACCACGGTAGGTGTGAAGTCCCTTCAGGAACTCTGAAAAGTGGTGGCAAAAGGGGCTCTGGTTAAGACGCAGCAGGCCGTTATGCTACTAATGTTCCAGAATGGGTAAAAAATAAGTAAATAAATGCAATGTAAATTTTAATTTTATACCAGTTGTATAGTATCATTTGAAGTAATTCCACATACCGTATATCAGTTGACTATATTTGTAAGTAGTGCAGGAGATATTATATGTAGAATTTTGTAAACAATATAAATTTATTATGGATGAGCTGTGCGTTTAATAGAAAAAATGTTAGCGTAAATTGTATAATATTGTATTATAGGAAAATTTTCTTCTCTTGTTAATTTAATATTTAGTGCTTGACAATAATGTAGTTTAGTGTACCATTTGCCACCGAGGTAGACACCTCATTTGCAAATAAAGAGATTTTGATTTGATATGATATGATATGATATGATATGATATGATATGATATGATATGATATGACATGATTTGATTTGATTTGATTTGATTTGATTTGATTTGATTTGATTTGATTTGATTTGATTTGATTTGATTTGATTTGATTTGATTTGATTTGATTTGATTTGATTTGATTTGATTTGATTTGATTTGATTTGATTTGATTTGATTTGATTTGATTTGATTTGATTTGATTTGATTTGATTTGATTTGATTTGATTTGATTTGATTTGATTTGATTTGATTTGATTTGATTTGATTTGATTTGATTTGATTTGATTTGATTTGATTTGATTTGATTTGATTTGATTTGATTTGATTTGATTTGATTTGATTTGATTTGATTTGATTTGATTTGATTTGATTTGATTTGATTTGATTTGATTTGATTTGATTTGATTTGATTTGATTTGATTTGATTTGATTTGATTTGATTTGATTTGATTTGATTTGATTTGATTTGATTTGATTTGATTTGATTTGATTTGATTTGATTTGATTTGATTTGATTTGATTTGATTTGATTTGATTTGATTTGATTTGATTTGATTTGATTTGATTTGATTTGATTTGATTTGATTTGATTTGATTTGATTTGATTTGATTTGATTTGATTTGATTTGATTTGATTTGATTTGATTTGATTTGATTTGATTTGATTTGATTTGATTTGATTTGATTTGATTTGATTTGATTTGATTTGATTTGATTTGATTTGATTTGATTTGATTTGATTTGATTTGAAGAAACGCGGCATGAAACAGGCCTGGCATGGTATGAAAACATGATGATAATTACTCATATGAATAAATTTCGGCAAAGTTAAAATAACAGGAAATTTTGAAGTAATTTACTGAGCGTCTCGAGCTAATCCGTTGTGCTAAGTGTAATTGCCCTTCTTAGTATGATCTGAGCGGGATGAGCGTGGAAACCAAGCTTATGTTCGCACAAAGTGGAAGTGTTTGTATCTTGGTTCTTTCCCGAGCATGGTGTCTCTTTCGAGAACGTATAAAAGAACTGGAGAGAAGATGCAGAGTGCTTTTGGAAGATAGGCGTTGAGATAGAGCTCGTCACAAGGTTGCAGCAGTTAAGCAAGGCGAGTGGTAAAATGGACTCTGTTGGTCAGCTTCATTTTGAGTTGCTTGTGACCTATAATAGTTACATAGTGCCAGGAACAATATTTGAATAAACTTTGATTGAGGAATTTGTGCGCATATTTGAGTAACAGTTCGTAATAAATAACTTCTTCATGCGAGGGTAACATATCATTAATTAGGAGCTATACGGAACGGACTACAAGCACGGATAGAGGAAATACTCAATAGATTTCGGAGTCCTAACACGCGAGATATTAAACTAGGAGCGACGGGGTGCGCAGTCATATTTATTGTGTGTGTAAATTGCATTTACCGGCGGTGCGTGAATCTAACGTCAACAGTTGATTAGGCATGGGACCGTCCGACAATTACCAGTACGGGTAGGTAATCAGCTTTACAAACGAGACCTTCCTACAAGTACCAGTACGGGCAGGTGATCAACTTTACAAGGAGACCTTCCTACAGTTACCAGTACGGGCAGGCGATCAGCTTTACAAATGATACCGTCCTACAAACCAGGTGATCTAAAAAACGGCATCACAACGAACCATACCAGGGAGCTGAACCGCGGATCCGCTGACCAAGACGCCATTAGCCCAAGAATGTGATAAGTCCATATAATCAGTCCAGATGGAGGAGCTATAAGGTTGCATTGTCACAGATAAGTCTGAATAGATTTTTTTTCTGAGTATGAGAGAGGAATAGACAACTTTGTTTTGTTTCATTGTATTTAATATTTGACATGCCTAAAGGGCGGTATTGTAAATACTGTACCCATCCCGGGCGTATCACGGCATCATTTAAATACTTCAGTTTAACAAATAAATACATGAATGGAGTTCTTTGGATGAGAATCTTCGGAAATCACTTCCCAGGACTCGAAGTCCCATCCTGATCGTCTGTACGTTTAGTGAGACGCCTTACCTGTTCATTCTGATGATTTAGACACTCGCCTATTGTATTGAACTGTTCCTGAGTACCTGTCTTTGCCTGAACGAGCTGTTCCTTAATGTCTGCGTTTGCTTGATCGATACTTTCCTTAATGTCTGCGTTTGCCTGATCGATACGTTCCTTAATGTCTGCGTTTGCCTGATCGTGCCTATTGAAACGTTCCTCCATTTGATTAAAACGTTCCGCCATCAACTTGTCCATCATCTCCCTCAATGCTTCCATTTCCATCACAACACTATTTTGAGAATCTGAACCCCCAAAAATCAAGCACGACCACACTATTTCCAAACCATGACTTAAAAATTCCTATTTTAATTAAGCGTGCTTTGAAATATATAATCAGACTGCAACGAAATAAGCTTCAAAACAGCTGTATCACGCCTCCTTATAATTATTAGTGATTCTCTCAGTACGCGTATAACTTATCCATCATTATCGTCCCGATATATTCATTAACTGATTTTAAGTTAGCCCTTCGTAAATGAAAATGCTGGAATCCGCGACCTATACTGGGCTCGATAATTTACATATACCGGAAATATGGTATATTTAATAAATATTGGATGTCATCGGCTTCGAGATTGGTAAGATGCTTTTGCAGACAACTACCCGTCTACGAGCTGCCAACATCGCACTGTTTATCATAAAAAGTTTAAGAGTAACGGGATGAGGCTTCCCTTCTTAATCGCGATATCTAAATGGGACATGTCCCCTAAACTACCAAGGCTTACTACAAATGCATCACCTTTGGCCTAGATCCGTAACCAGTAGAATTTGAAGAATTCTTCTTAGTCACTTTATCCTCAAATTTGTGAAAATCATTTCATTGTTTCCCTGGAGTTTCGAAACTCCGTAAATTTTATTGGGTCTACTATAATTTTGAGTGACTGTCGTGTACTTTTCCATTTAATCTGGAGACACGATTCTTCCATTCTTCTCCCTATCATGTGACTTTAAATGAATTTATTTCTGTCATTCATTTGGATACCAATACGTGTGATATCATTGTCTGTGGTCGTGGCCTAAGCACGCCATCCGACATATTTATTCGCTATAAACGCTGTACTCACACGCTCTGATTCCCTAGACTTTGTATTCCTCTTTTTCTTTGCTAGTTGCTTTACGTCGCTCCGACACAGATAGGTCTTATGGCGACGATGGGACAGGGAAGGGCTAGGAGTGGGAAGGAAGCGGCTGTGGCCTTAATTAAGGTACAGCCCCAGCATTTGCCTGGTGTGAAAATGGGGAAACCACGGAAAACTATTTTCAGGGCTGCCGACAGTGGGGTTCGAACCTACTATCTCCTGAATACTGAATACTGGCCGCACTTAAGCGACTGCAGCTATCAAGCTCGGTTGTATTCCTCTTTCCTAACCTAAAATATTATTCGGAATAAATTCAGTATTTCCATCCATTTGGTTTCAACCGTACCGATTCGGTATTACTTCTTGATATTGGGTATTTCCCTTTTACAGTAGCGGCACTCAAAACTCATGCCTTAATATCTGGCTATATATTTGTGAAACACAGTTAACACTATCAGCGGTTCAAATATGCAAATATTGTAGTGCCTTATGCTGCGAAGACATTTAAAATCTACCGCAACACGAGTATGAAACCTGCCGTTCACTTTCGGCGCCATGTGACTGTACCCATCCCGGGCAAAGCAGGACATAATTTAAATATTTCAGTTTCACAAGTAAATTTATGAATAGATTTCTTTGGATGAGTATCTTCGGAAATCATTTCCCGGGCCTCGAAGTCCCATCCTCCCTACTTCGATTGTATCTACGGCTAAAGCTCAAGAGCATACAGGTCAATGGATTGTTCGTAAAAAAAATGGGCACTACATTAAATATATAGAAAGTAGGGTTTTCTCTAATGTAAGAGGTGTACACTAATACTATTTAATGAGAAGAGTTCTGTTTCCAATATTCACAAAGAATTTAATTAACTGATAGAATCACACGATAAAAATTACACTAGATAATGCCATGTTATTACACACATAAAATCGTTTGTATACAGAATGCCTGAATGTCCTTGCCAGTTCATATTCTGTTTTTGGCTATCATTTGGCATACCTTAAATCGCCTTATTAGTGCGCACTAATAATATGTACACTTTACTCAAACACAGGTTTATTCTATCACCTAGCAAAGATACTTCATGGTATCTGTTCACTGAATGCATTGATAAAATGTGAAAATGACATTTCTCGTTCGGTCATACTAGTCGGCCGTCATGGTTATGGAATTTCTTACAGATATAATTGCGTACATTTTCCACCCACGAAATCACACCGCCGCATATCGAACACACGGTTTACTTGACGAAATTAATTACACATTATATTGAACACATACGCGTATTTCTATGCTTACCTGACCCTGTTATGTACAAAGCGGACTAATACAACGTTGATTTCCTGCCCATCACCATAAAACACTTGATAACAACACAAATACATTAATACATTGTACAAAGAAATAAACAATCACTAGTAAATACAAGTAGTATAATATACGGGTTCTGCCGCCACCTCCACCTCAGGCTCCCAGTGGCCACCTCCACCTCCACCTCAGCCAGAGGCCTCCCAGTGGCCACCTCCACCTCCACCTCAGCCAGAGGCCTCCCAGATGCCTCCTCCACCTCCCGCGGGAAATTTGAATTTGTAAACAAAGCCACGTGCTTTTTGACAGACAACAACGCATCGCAAACCTCAGTACTGCCATCTTGACGGGCCTAAACCTCAGTAGTGGCAACTTAACCTAACTAGCGCGAGGTAAACAAAGCCACGTGCTTTTTGACAGCCACGTGCTTTTTGACAGATTTGTAAACAAAGCCACGTGCTTTTTGACAGCTCTCATCAACAACAACGCATCGCAAACCTCAGTACTACCATCTTGACGGGCCTAAACCTTAGTGGTACCAACTTAACCTAACTAGCATGAGGTAAACAAAGCCACGTGTTTTTTTGACAGCCACGTGCTTTTTGACAGATTTGTAAACAAAGCCACGTGCTTTTTGACAGCTCTCATCAACAACAACGCATCGCAAACCTAAGTACTACCATCTTGACGGGCCTAAACCTTAGTGGTACCAACTTAACCTAACTAGCATGAGGTAAACAAAGCCACGTGTTTTTTTGACAGCCACGTGCTTTTCGACAGATTTGTAAACAAAGCCACGTGCTTTTTGACAGACAACAACGCATCGCTAACCCCAGTACTGCCATCTTGACGGGCCTAAACCTCAGTAGTACCAACTTAACCTAACTAGCGCGAGATAAACAAAGCCACGTGCTTTTTGACAGCCACGTGCTTTTTTGACAGCTGTCATCCGCCATCTTTAAACTACAGAGCACCGTGCTGCCCTCTTTCGTCACCTGTCATCGGCAGTGCTACCATCTTGACGGGCCTAAACCTTAGTGCTACCAACTTAACCTCACTAGCTCGAGATAAACAAATCCACGTGCTTTTTGACAGCTACGTGCTTTTTTGATAGCTATCATCCGCCATCTTTAATCTATAGAGCACAGTGTTGCCCTCTTTAGCTACTTACCTTTGAAATGTGGTGGCGGATAATTTGAAAAATGCTTTTCGACAAGCAGCCATCTTTAATCCAGAGAGAACAGTGCTACCCTCTATGTGGTGGCGGCAAATTGAAAAATTCCACATGCTCTTGTTTGAAAACAAACTCACGTGCTTTTTTGACAGCTGTCATCTGCCATCTTTGAGCACAGTGCTGCCCTCTTAGTTTGAAATGTGGTGGTGGTAAATTCCACGTGCTCTTGTTTGGAAACAAAGCCACGTGCAGCTGTCATCCACCATCTTTTATCAACAGAGCACCGTGCTACTATCATGCGGGCAATTTCATCACCTGTCATCCGCCATCTTTAATCCACAGAACACCGTGCTGCCCTCTTTATGGCTACTACCTTAAGCACGTAGTAGCGGACAATTTGAAAAGTTCTGTTAGCTATCATCCGCCATCTTTAATCAAGAGAGCACCGTGCTGCCATCTTTAGCTAGATACCTTTGAAATGTGGTGGCGGCAAATTGAGAAATTCCACGTGCTCTTGTTTGGAAACAAACTCACGTGCTTTTTCGACAGCTACCATCCGCCATCTTTAATCAACAGAGCATAGTGCTGCCCTCTTTAGTTTGAAATGTGATGGCGGCAAATTCCACGTGCTCTTGTTTGGTAAACATAGCCATGTGCTTTTTTGACAGCTGTCATCCGCCATCTTTAATACAGAGAGCACCGTGCTGCCCTCTTTATCGTAGTAGATGTAAATTCGTCACCTGTCATCCGCGGTGCTGCCATCTTTAGCTAGATACCTTTGAAAAGTGGTGGCGGATAATTTAAAAAGAAAAATTCTACAGCAGCCCTCTCTCGACGCTAATTGCATAAGATGGTGGCTATACATGACTCCTTAAGGGTGCTTACGCAAGATGGCTGCTATACACAGGTTCTTATGAGACGCCCTTGGGATGCTTGCGCAAGATGACAGTTATACATGGCTCCTTATGAGATACCCTAGGGATGCTTGCGCAAGATAGCGGCTGATCTTATGGGACGGCTTAAGGGTCCTTGGACAAGATGGCTTGAGACGCCCTAAGGATGCTTGCGCAAGATGGCGGACACAAGATGGCAGCTATACATAACTCCTTATGAGACGCTTTAAGGGTGCTTGCGCAAGATAGTTGCTACTCTTAGCTTAGAGGCTAACGTGTCGTGATAGTTCGATTCATTAAATTTAGGGCTTAAATGCAAAATGTTAAATATATCGAAAACGGTGCACCGTAGAGCAAAACGGACAAAATTTTTCTGCCTGATACCTAGGTTCGCAGTATGAGGAACAAGAAAATCATAGTCTAATGATGGGATCAACGGTTCGGTTCCTCCTTAGGCCCTTTGGCATTTGCTCTGTTTTAGCTTGTATTGAAGCGAGTCTTCGTAACATGATCAGGTCTAGCTATGGTAGAGAGTATAACGTACCGTGCAGGTTCGATTCATTAAATTTGGAGGCTTAAATGCAAAATGTTAAATATCTCGAAAACGATGCATCGTAGAGCAAAACGGACAAAATTTTTCCGCCTAATACGTAGGTTCGTAGTATCAGGAACAAGAAAAAACATAGTCTAATGATGAGATCAACGGTTCGATTCCTACTTAAGCCCTTTGGCATTCGCAGCTATCTATTTCTACAAGATGGTGGCTGCTCTTATGAGAAACAAGATGCCTTGAGACGTCCTAGGGATGCTTACGCAAGATGGCAGACACACAATGGTGACTATACATAGCTCCTTATGAGACGGCCTAGGGGTGCTCGCACAAGATGGCGGCTACTCTTATGAAGAAAGCTAGCTTAGAGGCTACTGCGCAAGATAACAGCTGCTGTTATGCATGTGGTGGAGGGCAATTTGAAATTCTATGTGCTTAATCAACAGAGCACCCTGCTGCCCTCTTTAGCTGAAATGTGGTGGTGGATAATTTGAAAAATTCTTTTGACAGCTATCATCTTTAAAAACAATGGCGACTATACATAGGCTGTTAAGGTCTTATCATTCTCCTCCTCCTCCTCCTCCTCCTCCCCCTCCTCCTTCTCTACCTCCTCCTCCGCCTCTTATGTCAAGGCATAGCTTTATATCGAACAAGTTTAAACCTGCATCGCGAAGGCAAGCGTGTGCAGCGATAACATTATTGTGCATGTTTAGACTTTCGAAACATAAGAAGAGTAGAATCAAACGCTGTACTCGATACGACATGTGATCAGAACATTGATTGATGCGTTCAGAAAAACAAAATAAGTGATCAAGACTAGAATCGAACAATGTACTCAATACATCATGTGTTTAGAATATGTCAGGGGATACGCTTGTTCTAAGAAGATCAGATTGAAACATAACAAGACTAGAATAGAACACTGTAATCGATGTTGTTAACTTCAACATGTGATCAGAACATTGATTGATGTGTTCAGAACACAAAATAAGTGATCATGACTAGAATCGAACACTGTACTCGATACAACATGTGATCAGAACATTGATCGATGTGTTCAGAACACGAAATAAGTGATCAAGACTAGAATCGAACACTGTACTCAATACAACATGTGTTTAGAACATGTTAGGGGGTACCCTTGTTCTAAGAAGATCAGAATGAAACATAACAAGACTAGAATCGAACACTGTAATCGATGTTGTTAACCTCAACATATGATCAGAACATTGTTTGATGTGTTCAGAGCAAAAGTACAATTTTGATGATTTGCTTAGTGTAAAATCAAAAACTATGGAAACACACTGTGCACATATCGCGTAGCTAACTCGCTCAGTAAGCAATATTGCAAAACTACAACTTCAATGATTTGCATAGTGTAAAAATCAAAAACACACTGTACCCATACTGCGCAGCTAACTCGCTCGGTAAACGATATAGCCAAAGTATAACTTCAAATTATTTACCTTCCATCATTCGTCTTGTGTGTAAAAATCAGTCGAACAAGTTATCGCATAAACATGGCTGAAAAAAAATCGTGATAGGGTATGGAACCCAGGGGTTACATCTTATCAGAAGGGCAAAAAGGATGAAAGGACTCTTCCTCCTCCTTACCGCACATTCCTTGAAGGGCTAATTGGCTGAAGGGCTAATGGGCTAAAGGGCTAAAGGGCTAATGGGCTAAAGGGCTAAAGGAGCAACAACCTCGTCGATCGCTATCAGCAAGAACGCTTGTACTTTGTTAAGTGTAGAAAATTAATCTTTATTTGTAAATGGTTTCATGTTCAGAACAAGGAATGGAAAATCCCCGAGGTGCGATGAGTTACGTTTTTCGAACTAGTGTTTGGAACACTGAACTTTTCAAGATGATAGCAGAGAGTTTAGCAATGTTCTGTTGTTGGATTTTAAATTCCGCGCTACAACATGCATAAGGTGGTAGCCTTGAGGTTTACCGCCGTAAAGATGGCAAGAGTGAGGTTAACAATGTTCTGTTGTTGGATTTTAAATTCCGCGCTACAACATGCATAAGGTGGTAGCCTTGAGGTTTACCGCCGTAAAGATGGCAAGAGTGAGGTTAACAATGTTCTGCTGTTGGATTTTAAATTCCGCGCTATAACATGCATAAGGTGGCAGCCTTGAGGTTTACCGCCGTAAAGATGGCAGCAGTGAGGTTAGCGACGCTCTATTGTCCTTCAAAGTGAGGTTAGGGTTCGTCAAGAAGACAGCTGTCAAGAAAGCACGTGGCTATGCTTACCAAACAAGAGCACGTGGTCGTGACGTCACGGTCACGTAATCAATCCTTAGCTCGACGTCGTTAAGAGCAGTATTAGGGTTAGCTATGCTTAAAGGTCTTGGGAACAGAGCAGCAGTATGAATTGCTATGTTTCAAAGCGTGTACACATGACCTATCGATTTTACATGCATCGACCATCGAACTAAACTTCATCCGCTAGATCGTGCTGCTATCTTAGCATAACCTATACCCATAAAATTAAAGTACAATGAATAGCCATGTTTCAAAGCGTGTACACATCACCTATCGATTTTGCACACATCGACTCTCGTACTAAACTTCTTCCGCTAGATTGTGCTGCTATCTTAGCATAACCTATACGCGTGACCTTAAGGTACAAAGAATAGCCATGTTTCAAAGCGTGTACACATTACCTATCGACTTTGCATGCAACAAATATCGTACTAAATTTCTTCCGCTAGGTTGTGCTGCTATCTTAGCATAACTTATACACATGAACTTAAAGTACAAAGAATAGCCATGTTTCAAAGCGTGTACACATTACTTATTGATTTTGCATTCATCGAATCTCGTACTAAATTTCTTCCGCTAGATTGTGCTGCTATCTTAGCATAACCTATACCCATGAACTTAAAGTATAATGAATAGTCATGTTTTAAAGCGTGTACACATCAACTATCGAATTTGCATGTATCGACTCTCGTACTAAACTTCTGCAGGTAGATTGTGCTGCTATTTCAGCATAACTAAGACGCATGAACTTAAAGAACAAAGAAGAGCTATGTCTCAAAACGTGTACACATTACCTATCGATTTTGCAAGCATCGACTCTCGTACTAAACTTCTTCCGCTAGATTATGCGGCTATCTTAGCGTAACCTATACGCATGACCTTAAGGTACAAAGAATAGCCATGTTTCAAAGCGTGTACACATTACCTATCGACTTTGCATGCAACAAATATCGTACTAAATTTCTTCCGCTAGGTTGTGCTGCTATCTTAGCATAACTTATACACATGAACTTAAAGTACAAAGAATAGCCATGTTTCAAAGCGTGTACACATTACTTATTGATTTTGCATTCATCGAATCTCGTACTAAATTTCTTCCGCTAGATTGTGCTGCTATCTTAGCATAACCTATACCCATGAACTTAAAGTATAATGAATAGTCATGTTTTAAAGCGTGTACACATCAACTATCGAATTTGCATGTATCGACTCTCGTACTAAACTTCTGCAGGTAGATTGTGCTGCTATTTCAGCATAACTAAGACGCATGAACTTAAAGAACAAAGAAGAGCTATGTCTCAAAACGTGTACACATTACTTATTGATTTTGCATTCATCGAATCTCGTACTAAATTTCTTCCGCTAGATTGTGCTGCTATCTTAGCATAACCTATACCATGAACTTAAATAGAGCGTCGCTAACCTCACTGCTGCCATCTTTACGGCGGTAAACCTCAAGGCTGCCACCTTATGCATGTTATAGCGCGGAATTTAAAATCCAACAACAGAACATTGTTAACCTCACTCTTGCCATCTTTACGGCGGTAAACCTCAAGGCTACCACCTTATGCATGTTGTAGCGCGGAATTTAAAATCCAACAACAGAACATTGCTAAACTCTCTGCTATCATCTTGAAAAGTTCAGTGTTCCAAACACTAGTTCGAAAAACGTAACTCATCGCACCTCGGGGATTTTCCATTCCTTGTTCTGAACATGAAACCATTTACAAATAAAGATTAATTTTCTACACTTAACAAAGTACAAGCGTTCTTGCTGATAGCGATCGACGAGGTTGTTGCTCCTTTAGCCCTTTAGCCCATTAGCCCTTTAGCCCTTTAGCCCATTAGCCCTTCAGCCAATTAGCCCTTCAAGGAATGTGCGGTAAGGAGGAGGAAGAGTCCTTTCATCCTTTTTGCCCTTCTGATAAGATGTAACCCCTGGGTTCCATACCCTATCACGATTTTTTTTCAGCCATGTTTATGCGATAACTTGTTCGACTGATTTTTACACACAAGACGAATGATGGAAGGTAAATAATTTGAAGTTATACTTTGGCTATATCGTTTACCGAGCGAGTTAGCTGCGCAGTATGGGTACAGTGTGTTTTTGATTTTTACACTATGCAAATCATTGAAGTTGTAGTTTTGCAATATTGCTTACTGAGCGAGTTAGCTACGCGATATGTGCACAGTGTGTTTCCATAGTTTTTGATTTTACACTAAGCAAATCATCAAAATTGTACTTTTGCTCTGAACACATCAAACAATGTTCTGATCATATGTTGAGGTTAACAACATCGATTACAGTGTTCGATTCTAGTCTTGTTATGTTTCATTCTGATCTTCTTAGAACAAGGGTACCCCCTAACATGTTCTAAACACATGTTGTATTGAGTACAGTGTTCGATTCTAGTCTTGATCACTTATTTCGTGTTCTGAACACATCGATCAATGTTCTGATCACATGTTGTATCGAGTACAGTGTTCGATTCTAGTCATGATCACTTATTTTGTGTTCTGAACACATCAATCAATATTCTGATCACATGTTGAAGTTAACAACATCGATTACAGTGTTCTATTCTAGTCTTGTTATGTTTCAATCTGATCTTCTTAGAACAAGCGTATCCCCTGACATATTCTAAACACATGATGTATTGAGTACATTGTTCGATTCTAGTCTTGATCACTTATTTTGTTTTTCTGAACGCATCAATCAATGTTCTGATCACATGTCGTATCGAGTACAGCGTTTGATTCTACTCTTCTTATGTTTCGAAAGTCTAAACATGCACAATAATGTTATCGCTGCACACGCTTGCCTTCGCGATGCAGGTTTAAACTTGTTCGATATAAAGCTATGCCTTGACATAAGAGGCGGAGGAGGAGGTAGAGAAGGAGGAGGGGGAGGAGGAGGAGGAGGAGGAGGAGAATGATAAGACCTTAACAGCCTATGTATAGTCGCCATTGTTTTTAAAGATGATAGCTGTCAAAAGAATTTTTCAAATTATCCACCACCACATTTCAGCTAAAGAGGGCAGCAGGGTGCTCTGTTGATTAAGCACATAGAATTTCAAATTGCCCTCCACCACATGCATAACAGCAGCTGTTATCTTGCGCAGTAGTCTCTAAGCTAGCTTTCTTCATAAGAGTAGCCGCCATCTTGTGCGAGCACCCCTAGGCCGTCTCATAAGGAGCTATGTATAGTCACCATTGTGTGTCTGCCATCTTGCGTAAGCATCCCTAGGACGTCTCAAGGCATCTTGTTTCTCATAAGAGCAGCCACCATCTTGTAGAAATAGATAGCTGCGAATGCCAAAGGGCTTAAGTAGGAATCGAACCGTTGATCTCATCATTAGACTATGTTTTTTCTTGTTCCTGATACTACGAACCTACGTATTAGGCGGAAAAATTTTGTCCGTTTTGCTCTACGATGCATCGTTTTCGAGATATTTAACATTTTGCATTTAAGCCTCCAAATTTAATGAATCGAACCTGCACGGTACGTTATACTCTCTACCATAGCTAGACCTGATCATGTTACGAAGACTCGCTTCAATACAAGCTAAAACAGAGCAAATGCCAAAGGGCCTAAGGAGGAACCGAACCGTTGATCCCATCATTAGACTATGATTTTCTTGTTCCTCATACTGCGAACCTAGGTATCAGGCAGAAAAATTTTGTCCGTTTTGCTCTACGGTGCACCGTTTTCGATATATTTAACATTTTGCATTTAAGCCCTAAATTTAATGAATCGAACTATCACGACACGTTAGCCTCTAAGCTAAGAGTAGCAACTATCTTGCGCAAGCACCCTTAAAGCGTCTCATAAGGAGTTATGTATAGCTGCCATCTTGTGTCCGCCATCTTGCGCAAGCATCCTTAGGGCGTCTCAAGCCATCTTGTCCAAGGACCCTTAAGCCGTCCCATAAGATCAGCCGCTATCTTGCGCAAGCATCCCTAGGGTATCTCATAAGGAGCCATGTATAACTGTCATCTTGCGCAAGCATCCCAAGGGGGTCTCATAAGAACCTGTGTATAGCAGCCATCTTGCGTAAGCACCCTTAAGGAGTCATGTATAGCCACCATCTTATGCAATTAGCGTCGAGAGAGGGCTGCTGTAGAATTTTTCTTTTTAAATTATCCGCCACCACTTTTCAAAGGTATCTAGCTAAAGATGGCAGCACCGCGGATGACAGGTGACGAATTTACATCTACTACGATAAAGAGGGCAGCACGGTGCTCTCTGTATTAAAGATGGCGGATGACAGCTGTCAAAAAAGCACATGGCTATGTTTACCAAACAAGAGCACGTGGAATTTGCCGCCATCACATTTCAAACTAAAGAGGGCAGCACTATGCTCTGTTGATTAAAGATGGCGGATGGTAGCTGTCGAAAAAGCACGTGAGTTTGTTTCCAAACAAGAGCACGTGGAATTTTTCAATTTGCCGCCACCACATTTCAAAGGTATCTAGCTAAAGATGGCAGCACGGTGCTCTCTTGATTAAAGATGGCGGATGATAGCTAACAGAACTTTTCAAATTGTCCGCTACTACGTGCTTAAGGTAGTAGCCATAAAGAGGGCAGCACGGTGTTCTGTGGATTAAAGATGGCGGATGACAGGTGATGAAATTGCCCGCATGATAGTAGCACGGTGCTCTGTTGATTAAAGATGGTGGATGACAGCTGCACGTGGCTTTGTTTCCAAACAAGAGCACGTGGAATTTACCACCACCACATTTCAAACTAAAGAGGGCAGCACTGTGCTCAAAGATGGCAGATGACAGCTGTCAAAAAAGCACGTGAGTTTGTTTTCAAACAAGAGCATGTGGAATTTTTCAATTTGCCGCCACCACATAGAGGGTAGCACTGTTCTCTCTGGATTAAAGATGGCTGCTTGTCGAAAAGCATTTTTCAAATTATCCGCCACCACATTTCAAAGGTAAGTAGCTAAAGAGGGCAGCACTGTGCTCTATAGATTAAAGATGGCGGATGATAGCTATCAAAAAAGCACGTAGCTGTCAAAAAGCACGTGGATTTGTTTATCTCGAGCTAGTGAGGTTAAGTTGGTAGCACTAAGGTTTAGGCCCGTCAAGATGGTAGCACTGCCGATGACAGGTGACGAAAGAGGGCAGCACGGTGCTCTGTAGTTTAAAGATGGCGGATGACAGCTGTCAAAAAAGCACGTGGCTGTCAAAAAGCACGTGGCTTTGTTTATCTCGCGCTAGTTAGGTTAAGTTGGTACTACTGAGGTTTAGGCCCGTCAAGATGGCAGTACTGGGGTTAGCGATGCGTTGTTGTCTGTCAAAAAGCACGTGGCTTTGTTTACAAATCTGTCGAAAAGCACGTGGCTGTCAAAAAAACACGTGGCTTTGTTTACCTCATGCTAGTTAGGTTAAGTTGGTACCACTAAGGTTTAGGCCCGTCAAGATGGTAGTACTTAGGTTTGCGATGCGTTGTTGTTGATGAGAGCTGTCAAAAAGCACGTGGCTTTGTTTACAAATCTGTCAAAAAGCACGTGGCTGTCAAAAAAACACGTGGCTTTGTTTACCTCATGCTAGTTAGGTTAAGTTGGTACCACTAAGGTTTAGGCCCGTCAAGATGGTAGTACTGAGGTTTGCGATGCGTTGTTGTTGATGAGAGCTGTCAAAAAGCACGTGGCTTTGTTTACAAATCTGTCAAAAAGCACGGTGCTGTCAAAAAGCACGTGGCTTTGTTTACCTCGCGCTAGTTAGGTTAAGTTGCCACTACTGAGGTTTAGGCCCGTCAAGATGGCAGTACTGAGGTTTGCGATGCGTTATTGTCTGTCAAAAAGCACGTGGCTTTGTTTACAAATTCAAATTTCCCGCGGGAGGTGGAGGAGGCATCTGGGAGGCCTCTGGCTGAGGTGGAGGTGGAGGTGGCCACTGGGAGGCCTCTGGCTGAGGTGGAGGTGGAGGTGGCCACTGGGAGGCCTCTGGCTGAGGTGGAGGTGGAGGTGGCCACTGGGAGCCTGAGGTGGAGGTGGCGGCAGAACGCGTATATTATACTACTAATACATTGACAAAGAAATCTTAAAAATATGGCCTAGTCAAGACATATGGTGTCAGCTCAAATTCATCATCCTGATGCAGGTCGAACCCACGTTCACCAGCTCCCAAGGTCCAAAAATCTGAAACTCCGATCACGAGCTAATTTAATAGTTAAAAATTGGGAGGAATTCGTCCTTTACAGACTCATAAACATTCTCAACGCTTGCCATAATATATCATTGGCATGGGATTGTTAATGAGTGGTAAATGAAGGAGGTTACCAGTGCTACTGTTTTGAGAGCTCTTAAAGGCAACTCGGTCCGCATACAGGACCTGGCACCCCCTTCATATCGTAAATCTGTCCCCTATTGTTCTGGGCAGCGTTCAACCAACTGGGCCACACGGACACTTTCTATTTCTTTCTTCGCTTCTCATTTTGCTCATTTCCAGCTGCACAATTATTCAGAGGCTGCCAATTCTTGTCTCTCATTATTCTGGCCATATCCAGCCTAATTCAATACGTCACGATAATCATAATTATTCTAATTCTTTGTCATTCTGTCATCTCGAACATTTCACAAGCAACATCTCCCCTGTCTTCACACCACTGCACCTCACATCCAACTTATTCATTCATTTTGAGGATTCTACTCAACAAGTGTTTAACTAATACTCCATCACTCGCGTATTTAGATCATTCATAAGTTGCACCTCGGACTTGTACATCTTCGATGATCATATTATTAATTATTAAGGGAATTATAAAAATGCATGTATTACCATGTGAAGCAAATACGTAATGTATACTCAATTTATTGTGAAGATCCATACCAGTTATAAAAATTAGGAAGGAATTATGAATTCGGTTGAAGTGCTGTTCAACCCTTAAAAATATGCTTCACGCGCACCTGAGCTTAATGGGATCTTACGTACTAATTCATGCAAATAAACCCGTGGAAATATTAGTGACTATCCTTAAATCACAGTAGAAAATCGTAATTACTAAAATAATCTTTCCCAGTAACACGCATAGAGTGTCCCCTACTTTAATATTATTAATTACATAAAAATAAACAAGACTGATATGTACAAATTGTATCGGTATGCGACCATGCAGCTTTCATGCCTAGTACATTAAAATGTACTTAGCGATTCTGTGTGTGGTCTGCTGTCATCTTGAGGGTACACCTGAGGATATTAGGCCTCCATTACGGCAGCTTCACTCGTAGATAGTCCTTGGTTCCTCTTCCACGTGGTTTCGTCCAGGATGTCCCGAACTGTGGTCTCCTGAAATTTCTCTATTCAATATAAATATAAATAATAATGACTAATGGAATTTGGGAGCCATAAATATACAAATAAATAATTCTTAAACTTTGCCGGCTGTTGAAACCCATCTTCAGGGTCGTTGCCTTGTGACAAGGAGATCTGAATCACTTGATACCTAAAAAATTAATATTGGAAAAGGAGTCCATCTGGTAATTTCCCCCACCCATAGAAATTAAACAGAATATATATTAATCTCATACAATATACTTAGTCAATTAAACCTGTATTTACCTAGAAATCCGAGCAGAGCTCGTCGTGATACACCCTTGAACATATATAACAAAATAAAGAGAATATTGATATAAATAATAAATGTCTTAAATTTATGAAATAACTCTCTCTCAATAACTGGTACTCAGTTTATTCCGCAACGCAAAATATTCACACGCAGTCATGACTCATTTTTCAAGAATGGACTCCACTTTGCTGATGGCGTTGGTATAGTTTGAAAAGGCCCAACACGTTACCTTACGTAGACTCTCCGTAGAATTATATATGGCTAACATTCATAACCATAGAATGTTGTTACACTCCAGCATCTTTCTCCCTGGTTCCTTCAACAGCAGATCTCGAACTCCCAACATGGCATGGGACATCTTCCCACAACTCGTACAAAACACCTCTCCGATTACCACCAGTATCACATCTGCACACTGCAAGCTGCAACTTCCCACTCTCGACGCGTGCTTGCACCACACTAGCCCAAGCCAACACAACAGCATCTTAAAATAGCCCAGTTCCTGGAATTTTCCACCTCAGCTCCGTCAACACGTAAACCCCCGCTCGGAGACTCGTCACGTACACAACCGGGAGATAAACTGAGTGATCGAAACACACTAGTCCCAAATAAAATATAGAGAGTATCCATAATAACGAGAGTTCCAAAAAGAGTTACTAAGCCGCGACGGCTAAATACACACATAAATTGAATATACACATGAATAAATAATAATAATAATAATAATAATAATAATAATAATAATAATAATAATAATAATAATAATATCTGACCGGGGTTTGTCAGGTTACAATACTCCCCCTTTGTTTTCCAACAGATGCAAATGTTGGCAAAACAACACAAATCAGGTGGCTGATGGCCCAAGGACAGCTCCTCAAACTACCCATCAGATATACAATATACAACATTAGGGATCCCGATGGTATCTCCTCAAATTGAACACATTATAAGTTCCAATACATTTCCTATTAGCATCAATTAAGGAATATGCACACCTCCCTATCCTTCTCGCAACAATAAAAGGACCCTTAAACAATTGAAAAAACTTAGACATGGTCTTATCCTCAGCGTTAGATGGGTGAGGCACTCGCAACAATACTTCATCTCCTACCTCTAAACTATCAGAGCACCTATTCTGAACTATCCTAGCACGTTTCTGACCAGACTTAACCAGCTTCTCCCTAGCAAGCTGTACAAATAGATCCTGAGGAACCTCCTCCACGCTCTCCAACCTCAATATCCAAATCCTGACTTTCCGATACCATACTGTCATTAATTCTGATACTTGCATTATTAACTTTAACATCGACTTCATCCTCAACAATTTCCTCAATAACCTGAATATGACTACAATGAAGCACAAAACTACTCCTATCCACCTGATAATTAAGCTTAATCGGTTTACGTTCTTCACCAACAAGAAATTTCAAAACAGCAGTATCATAGTCAATCACACACTTGGTTTCAGATAGCCAGTCATTCCCCAGTATAACGGAATATACCAGATTAGGCACAACAAGACAACATTGCAACATGGTCTGACCACCAACCTCAATAGGAACAATAACCTGACTACGAATACGATTACTCTTAGCACCAGCTGCTGTGATAATAAATGTGTTCCTCACAGGAATCTCCTCAATAATCTCACCTCTGCGACGAGCTTCCTCACAAAATTTAAAATTTACACAAGACTTATGACTCCCCGAGTCTACAAGCAATTTCTCCTTCACACCCCATATGGTAGCCTCCATAGCTGGGTTGATCAATAATTCAGACGAACCACCTTCCTTAGCACTATCCTGGTCACACAACAAATCCTTACCAACATCAATCTCAAAAGCCTCCCTGATAACATGGATTTGCACATCAAGTGGGGATCTCCTAACGGACCTATTTAGGACATCCCGTTGGAGTTTAAATTCTGATTCTGCTGATTACCACTATTATTACCTCTCTCATCCCTTCTCCCCCGATCATTCAAATCCCTAGACTGATTACTAGAATTAAAATTCCTACTATCTTGATTCCTGAAATTAATCCTAGTTTCTTCCTGCCTATTCCCATTACCCTGATCCCTTCTGCTATAGTCATTCCCATTCCTACGATTACTTTCAAATGCTACTCCTCTCCTGTGATTATTTTCCCCCACACTCCTATGTCCTACCTGCCTACCCAAAGAATCGAAACGTTGCAACAGCCCTTCCATTCCCTTAATGGTCTTAACCTGCTGGATGCACATGGCCAACTGAATATCTTCATTAAAATGTCTAGCCATCCTCCTAACAATATCCTGCTCTGGCAAACTCTCTTCTAAGTTCTGACTAATAGCCACGTGCACAAGAAAATACTCCGTACGAGAAATACCCTCATTACCCTTATACTTCCCAGCCATAATCCTATCTTTCCCTACCCTGAATCTCCTCATCCCAAAACTTATCCATAAACAACTCCCTGAATCCCCTTAAACCCTTAATATGACCTCTATAAACATCATACCAACTCCTAGCTTCACCCGTAAACGCACTTGCTAACATATCATCTACCAAGTCCCACTCTAACACACCTTCTTCCAAGCTCCTAGTAAAACGTTTCTCCACTACCTTGAGAAATTCCAGAGGGTTAAACTGCTTACCATTAAACTTAGGCAGCTCAATTTCCTTAATAATATGCCTTTGTATGCTAGAACTCTGAACATCACCTGAGGACCTGACTGATTGAATCTTTTCGTCAACCCTCTGTAATACATCTGCCTTCCATACATCAATATGACTAGCGTTCTCTCTGACCTGATGTTCAATTACACCTTGTTTACTTATCACATTGTGAATACTGTTAAAGTTATCTAAAATTTTATCCTGACATTTAGAATTATTTTCAACAAGTTTAGCTTCAAGATTATTAGCAACGTTACAAATTACTCGGTTAAATTCACTTTTATTTGATTCAGATATACCCCTAATTTCTTCAATTTGCCTATCATGCTCAGACAATTTACCATTAATTTCTACACATTGATAGTTTAATTCCTTCCTCATCTCCATAATACCTGAATCGACTTTCTCACTTAACCTCTTTACTTGATTATCCATCCTATCACTAATTTCCTGAACTTGTTTTTCAATTTTAGCAACATTAATTCCCATTTTCTGATTATTATCCTCAAGTTTACTTTCAAGTTTCTGTGTTAACTCATCATTCTGCTCTCTAAGTTTACTTTCAAGTTTATTAGTAAATTCACTCAAAATATGAACTAATTGGTCTAGCCGCTGGTCACTATTATCGCTACTCTGCTCTGATAGAGATGATGAAGCATTGTCCCCGGTTACCATCGAATCTAACACAACATTTAAATTATTATCGCCCATTGTGGCTTCACTCTCTGAATTAATCATGTCAACGGTATAGTTTGCTCCCCCTGTACTACAATTAATATGCACTTTCCTTTCCACACTCCTATTTCTTAATTTTAACAGATTAATATTTTCTCTCGTCCAACTCATCACCTTGCGTTTCCCACATACGCAAAATTTCCACAAGACATATTATACACTCCACAGCGAACAAGAAATCTCCACAACAACTGTACATATCATGAAATCTGAGAGCAACTATACCATTTCTGTGTGCATACCCTATCGTGACTCAGATCAGTCTTGCCCCACGTTGCTAGCGACATTGAAATTTCTCTATTAAATATAAATATAAATAATAATGACTAATGGAATTTGGGAGCCATAAATATACAAATAAGTAATTCTTAAACTTTGCCGGCTGTTGAAACTCATCTTCAGGGTCGTTGCCTTGTGACAAGGAGATCTGAATCACTTGATACCTAAAAAATTAATATTGGAAAAGGAGTCCATCTGGTAATTTCCCCCACCCATAGAAATTAAACAGAATATATATTAATCTCATACAATATACTTAGTCAATTAAACCTGTATTTACCTAGAAATCCGAGCAGAGCTCGTCGTGATACACCCTTGAACATATATAACAAAATAAAGAGAATATTGATATAAATAATAAATGTCTTAAATTTATGAAATAACTCTCTCTCAATAACTGGTACTCAGTTTATTCCGCAACGCAAAATATTCACACACAGTCATGACTCATTTTTCAAGAATGGACTCCACTTTGCTGATGGCGTTGGTATAGTTTGAAAAGGCCCAACACGTTACCTTACGTAGACTCTCCGTAGAATTATATATGGCTAACATTCATAACCATAGAATGTTGTTACACTCCAGCATCTTTCTCCCTGGTTCCTTCAACAGCAGATCTCGAACTCCCAACATGGCATGGGACATCTTCCCACAACTCGTACAAAACACCTCTCCGATTACCACCAGTATCACATCTGCACACTGCAAGCTGCAACTTCCCACTCTCGACGCGTGCTTGCACCACACTAGCCCAAGCCAACACAACAGCATCTTAAAATAGCCCAGTTCCTGGAATTTTCCACCTCAGCTCCGTCAACACGTAAACCCCCGCTCGGAGACTCGTCACGTACACAACCGGGAGATAAACTGAGTGATCGAAACACACTAGTCCCAAATAAAATATAGAGAGTATCCATAATAACGAGAGTTCCAAAAAGAGTTACTAAGCCGCGACGGCTAAATACACACATAAATTAAATATACACATGAATAAATAATAATAATAATAATAATAATAATAATAATAATAATAATAATAATAATAATAATAATAATAATGACAATAATAATAATAATAATATCTGACCGGGGTTTGTCAGGTTACACTCCTTCTGTTGGAAAATCTCGACGTTCCCTGAAGAGATGAATGCAGGCACTAAGGTGCGACTGTAGTTGATTCCAATCCTGGGCTCCATGATCACTCATGAACATACAGGTAAAAATGGAAAATTGGTTAATGAATACTGTTCAGTGTTTTCAAATAACCTACTGGTGATTAGACCCACTCATTCACTCAAGTGGACTAACCTGAATAGCGGTAAGACTTGTAAATCACTATTCATTCCCCTTTTAGCACACGGCCTGATTAATGGTTACCGTTACTTAACGTGAGTGTCCATGGAGTATGCAGACGTTCTTCTACCGAGAGCACCGTTCTACTAATTTATTGAACGTCACTCACTATTCAAATGCTTTAAATTCGGCCACTACTAATCAGTGAATGCAATCGGCTGTCTTGTAACTTTCCTAATTCTCTTACTAAATTTATAAACATATATAAAACTGCATTTAACTTAAAAAATCTGAATATCTGCATCTAAAATGGAAAATCTGAAAATTAATATTCATTAAATAAAATACACACTCGTCGGACCTTGTACTCACACTTACTTGTTACCTGCTTACTTACACATACGTTATTTGAAGGGGGCCAGCTACCACTCAGTGCAGCAATAATAGAATGAGACTCTTGACTATCTCTAGGGTGTGGGGTAATAAGCTTACTTTTGACAACATACCATATACGTTCTGGGAAAAGGAGATTGGCGTTCGGTTTCCCCATTAATTTTGAGGTTAAGATATTTTACTGTCAATGAAATAAAACTATGAATTCGTTTGATAGAACAATATATATTCTTTAAATAATATATCAAAAAATAGTGAGTCTTGTTGCGATAAAACAGATGAGAATATGAAATTATGACATTGCAACTGAAAGAAACTAGGCATGAATTTGAATTATTCTTGACCGGATATTTAACAATTTATATGAAATATTTCCCTCACTGATTCACTTGACTGTACCTTCAACACTTTTAGTGTAATTACGACGTATTCCTTTGATCTGGTGTTTACTGTAGATGTGTCACGCCTAACTTGGTGATACATCCTTGTGACTGCTTCTTCTCCATATCATCTGACTTCTTTGTAAGTCAATATGGTATCACCTCATGGCAGGTCCAGTGTTGCCCTCTCTGACTCCATGGTAAGCCCTTGCGTCCGTGTCTTCAACTAAGTGACCGACCAACCTTTGGCCTCACTCTCTCAATGACCAATGATTAAAGGCTCACTGAGTCTTCTCTATCTCTCGTTCACACTCGTTGACTGACCGACTGAGGCCTCTTCATCTAGTAGACTTATTCACTGTACTGCTTCCGTTTAAATAATGACTGACGCTACAATATACACCCACCTTTTATAGACGTTGGTTGACACAGCTACGTAATCTCCAGAAATAACAATGACATACTCCCACAACGCCTCAAACCGTTGCATGTAATGGTGAAATCCCCTGGGGCGGCCGACTCTCTGAGCGAATTTCTAAAAGCTCACGATGACGTAGCCATGACGTAGCAATGACTTGGCAGAATCGCCAGTAGTGCAAAATATAACAACGTCACATCCATATATGATATATCGAAACTCTCACTGTACAGGTATTTAATGTTAATCTACATATACGTATATATGCATACACTCAATCATAAATAATAATTATAACAAAATAATAGTAATCTCATAGATAAAATAATAAGAATACGGACATAATAATAATAATAATAATAATAATAATAATAATAATAATAATAATAATAATAATAATAATAATAATAATAATATACATATTATCTTGTAACGGGGTTTGAACCGTTACAGTCTCACTAACTCTGAGCGAACTCATGCGTTTGCCCGTTCTTTGATAATTACTTTATGAGCCGTCACTGAAGTTACAAACATCTATAGGGATAAAAATTAAAATAACACCTCTACTCAACATTACCGTGCTGGTCTCGTACCACACGACTTATTTTCGCCATATCTGTACCGCACTGATGTATATTTCTTCAACACTAAACTTCACATACTGTTATCCATTCTGTACAGTTCCACTCCGACACGTAAGTACCACGGCCGCACAAATTACAATGGGTTGATGGAGCTAGGTCTGGGTTACATTTATAGCGATCTGACCGTGGCGACTATGGAAAGGGTGTACCACGAACATATGCGAAAATTTGCTCCGCTAATTTTGATCTTTCAGCGTCATGAGAATAATCAAATTGTAGATCTTGGCTCCTACTTTACACTGATCTATTTTCATGTAGATACGATTATTGGGCCGTTCGTAATCGCAAAAGCGTCCTTTTCATAAATCCACGCGTCATGGATTATCTCGTGGTGACTCCCACTTTTCTCTCACTTTGCCAGATCCTAACACTTGGCCTCAATCTACGCACTGCTGTATGACGTACGTCATTACCGATCCATTCTTAAAGTATTGCGTTTTCAAACATCATCAGTTTACATAAAATACGCTGGTTCAAATGAGCCCTTACTCGTAAATTTCCATAGGTTATATAAATAATAATAATAATATATAATAATATATAATATTATGAAATAATATAATATTATGAATATATTATTATTATTATTATTATTATTATTATTATTATTATTATTATTATTATTATTATTATTATTATTATTATTATTATTATTGTACCGGGCGGTACACCTCTACGACGCAAGTTCAAATCTTGCGCCAATTGAAACTTCTCTACTGGAGAAACCCGGAACTTTACCACCGAACTAACTCTACTGGTTATCAGAAGATGTCACTGTGTTTTTGATTTTCTTTTGTTTCTCATTGATCAAGAAGTGTGGACTTTCTCTAACAGATGTCTCTACCAAAAACTATGGCAATACACTCTGGTGCAATGGAATGAACTCTCTTGAAGAAATTTTGTATTCATAAGTTTTGTCTTTACTAAATTTTGTTCTGTGGTTTGTGGGTTGGTAATATTAACTCTTTCTTTCCGCCTGTTTTGAATTTAACCAATCGATAATTTCTGTAATTAATTTTCCTCCAATCATAGCTTTCTTCTTCAAATTTCCATGTGTAATTCATAGTCTACCAATAAAAATTGAGGGGGTGTGTCTACTCATTCTTGAAAGGTCTCAAATTTTCCACGAGGGTATAAAAACTGCTGATTTTCTTGTCTCCGGGCCACTAGTATAACATCTAACTCAGTGTGTGAATATGTAGCAGGGGGCGGGAAGCGCCTCGTTCTTCAGACAGCAGTTCTTCTACAAGGTAATGGCCTCTTAACATCTTTATTTCTTGCTAGCTCAGCAGTTTAACTCCCGGGGAAGGTTCGAAACCTTTAATATGTAAACTATTAAACATGTAAACCCTTTTCCTCGTAAACTTCAGTTTTCTTGAACTTTAATTCGGGGATAGAGAGTGCTTTACCCTCTCGAGCTCCCCTTCATTTGTAAGTGAGGTGACTATGTTTTTGTAACCGTTTCTTCTCTTCCTTAATGTATTAAAGTTTTCTCATACGAGTCACCTTCCTAGCTTGGGATTAGCCCCTGTGTATCGGCCTAGAGCCACTTAGGTTTTAAAATGTAGATTTAGGATTGCAAATTCACGCCTCCATCCTTTTGTTTTGGGCCATTTAAATTAACCTGGTTTTGCACACTAAGGCCTAGTAGATTGGGTACGAGATACCCCTGTTTCTTTATTATGCCTTGATGGCAGTTTGTGTAAAGGTTTGTTATTGCCTTTATAGGCTTGAAAGATCGAGAGCGGGTTAGCTCTTTATGGAGTTGTGGTAAAAGTGCCTTAGAGAGGCTTGAAATGTAAGGTTGGGAGCTAATGCTCCATGTAATTAAGGGTTTTCTGCCCTTTGGTGTTTTGTGATTGTGAGCTGAGAGCTCAAGGATTGATGAATTTGGGCCCGTAGCCCAGAATTTGTAAAGACCACTTTACTGGTGCCTTCTTGTAAAGCGGCATTGTACCTGATTTTCTTTGTTATTTCCCCCTAGTGGAAACTGTTTAAATTTTTCTCTTGGTTGTGTACCTGATTTAACTTGTTGTTATTTGTTGTACGCTCAAAATTCTATGTCACCATTGTTAAGTTTTGAAAATATAACCTTGTTGAAATTTTAATTCATCTTTCGAACTTGTAGTTAGACCCATTCCAGCCCGCACCTTCTTTCACCTCTGACTTCCACGGATAACTCCGTAACAATTATTATTAGTTGAATACGGTGGGTTGGCACCAATAAATGTGCGGGTAAATCGGTAAGGATTTTTATTTCTTTGGATTAACACGCTGTGATCCAACCCAATTTTTCACTCACGTGCTCTTCTGCGCGTAGCGTCCTCTCTTTCTTCTTTCTCGCTCCAAGTGAGAGCGCAATTCCAAGGTTACGCTGTAATGCGTCTTCCTACTCTAGGTACAAACAATGTGACCTGCTCCGTTCGAGTTTGCGTACCGCAACTCGTATCCCGGTCGGGATGTAAGTTGCTAATTACGACACTAAATGTCTCAGAATGTTGCAGAAAACGGCATATATTGTTAACTAGGCCTCACGACATGCCTATGGCGTGGTGTTGAACTGTAACAATACGTTAGGACCAAAGCATTTGTTATACAGTGCTATTAGCTTTGTGTGAATTTATGGGGTCACGAGGGTAAAAATAATCAATGAGGGTTGTTTAACGTTACATTATCCAGTGATAAGCTTGTCTGGGTGTGGTTTATGGTAATTTTGAGATACTAAGGTCATCCGAACGTGAGGGACGGCAGTACCTTCCAGGACGTCGAACGGGGAGCTTTTACTATGAGACAGTGGCAACATAAGGAATAGGTTTGCATAGAATGTTACGATGTCATGTAAATTTCAGTTTCGCAGAGGGCAAAGATGATTCTACCCAACGTTGCACTTATGAAGGTTTTCAAAGTCATTCCGGCAAGCTAACACAGTCCTAAGCACGAGGCACGAAACCGGATCTATGGCATGAGAGGCAACAATGATATTTATGATACCCGATGTGTGAATAAACATCGAGAATTATTTACTGAAAGTACTAGTCTGGGAATCATTAGACCAGGTGCAAGATAAGTGATTATTCTGGCTGCCAAAGTGATCCCTATGAAAGGTTATTTCCTAGAGTAAATGGATGGGGGCGAGTTTTTGCTCAGCTGAGCCTTGTCATGAGTTATGTCAACCAGACAGGTTTCTGCGTGAGAAGAGAAATGTGCCAGACTTGTGAAGCTTAGCCGTGCAATAGCGAAGGGTAGAAAGTTTTGTTTTGTATAAGCAATCAACAGACGTCCTAGACTATTCTGCCGGCATGTTGTTGTTTGAGTCATCAGTCCATAGACTGATTTGATGCTTCTTTCCATGCCACTCTATCCTGTGATAACCTTTTCATTCCTACGTAAATATTGCATCCTATATCTGCTCGAATCTGCTGGTCATATTCATACCTGGCTTTTCCCCTACCGTTCTTACCTTCTACACTTCATTCAAAAACCAACTGAACAAGTCCCGGGTGTCTTAAGATGTGTCCTATCGTTCCATCTCTTCTTCTCGTCAAATTTAGCCAAATCGATCTTCTCTCGCCAATTCGATTCAGTATCTCATCATTCGTGTTTCGATCAATCCGCCTCACCTTCAGCATTCTTCTGCAACACCATATTTCAAAAGCGTCCATTCTCCTTCTTTCTGAGCTAGTTAACATCCATGTTCCACTTCCATACAGTGCCATGCTCCACACGAAAGTCTTAAAAAACATCTTTCTAGTTCCTATACCAATGTTTGAAGAGAGCAAATTTCTTTCCTTAACCCGTAGAGAGCCAGACAACGATATATCGTTGTTTCGTATATACGCGTAAAGTGCCAACCACGATATATCTTTGTTTGGGTAGCGCTTAATTCTATACGAGTTAGTACAACTTGGGCCGTCAGATTGCAACATCTTATGTATCGAGTCCATAGATAATTGTCATTAGATTTTAACTACGCCGCTAGATAGTGTGTAAATTCATTCGCTATCATGCATTGAATTTCTAAAGTCCGTGTTCATCTACGACGTATGATCTCCATGCCGCGTGAGTAAACTGGCGACTAGCGGGAGAAGATATTTTGTTAACGATGACGAACTGGCTGTATACCTTAATATTTTTATGAAGAAGAGGATGATGAAGGCTCTGATGAGGAATTCATTCCTCCAACAAGTGAGGAAGGGTAAATTGAAAGTGTTATTGGGAGTGATAACGGCGAGTTTTCTGTAAACACTCAACCACGTGCTCATTGGCCGAATGTAAACATTGGAAGTGGTAATGAGCGTCTGAGTGAGAGTACTGATGATGATGACGGCTGCAACAATATCCAACAGCAACAATTTCCTGTTTTTCGTGAAATTCAATTAGGTCAAGATGCAAAATACAACCCTAACCTGATTATAATGATACTCCTAGCCCGAGACACGCCCCTTCGTCAGACGCAAACCAATAGCGTATTTTTATTTTATTTTCAACGGCTCAATTATTGAATCTCATAACTACAGAGACAAGCAGATATGAGAAATCATGTCTTGTCACCATATGCCAGAGCACAGCAGTGGCGCCCGGTTACATTGACTGAAATGAAGGCTTTCATTGCTGTTTTTTGGCCGAGCATATTTTTTATTGGGTCAAAAACTCCCGTTATATTCCGTGGTTTGGAAATATGCTCTCAAGAAACAGATTCCAATTGGTCTTGAGATTCTTTCATCTTGTGAACAATGATAATGTATCACCATCTGGTCACCGTGACTACAACCCATGTGCGAGGTTCGATTCCATTGTTGAACATGCCAATTGTATATTACGATACCATTGTACATAACTCTTAAACTATTAAAGATAAAAATGTAAAACATTCCATGTTTATTCATCTAAAATAGGACATTTCAAAGAAGTCATCAATATTTACCGTTGAGTTGAATTTTCTGTTTTTTTCTGTTTTGTTTCTGATTTTTAATTTTTGGTGTTTTGAAATTGTTTGGAAAATATTTTTTTCAAAATACCCAAGAGCATTTTAGTGCTATAATTTAGTTCAGCAGTAAGAATGTCTTCTTGTTAACATTTAATAAACATTTCAAGTCATAGTTATAATATTTGTGAACTATTTAGTCCACAGAGTGAGAACCTGCAAAATTCTCTAAATCTATCTGGCACTCTTGGCATACTGTGAGCAATCGGGCCTGGCACTAAGAGGGTTAAGAAAGCTCTTCCTTGCTTGTGCTAATCTGCATTTTGTGTTCTCCTTACTTCTGCCATCGTTAGTTATTTTACTACCCAAGTAACAATATTCATCTACTTCCTTTAAGACTTCATTTCCTAATTTAATATTTCCTCCATTCATTGCCTTCGTTCGACTGCATTCCATTACTTTTGTTTTGGACTTATTTATTTCCATCTTGTACTCCTTACCCAAGACTTCGCCCATACCATTCAGCAGCTTCTCGAGATCTTCTGCAGTCTCAGATAAAATAACAATATCATCGGCAAATCTCAAGGTTTTGATTTCCTCTCCTTGGATTGTGATTCACTTTCAAAATCCCTCTTTGATTTCCTTTACTGCCTGTTCTATGTAAACATTGAAAAGGACGGCGGCACACTGCAGCCTTGCCTCACTCCTTTCTGGATTGCTACTTCTTTTACAAAGCCCTCGATTCTTATCACTGCAGACTGATTTTTATACAGATGGTAGATATTTCTTCTTTCTCGGTATCTGATCCCAATCATCTTCAGAATCTAAAATAGCTTGGTCAAATCAATATTATCGAATGCCCTTTCAAGATCTACGCATGCCATGTACGTGGGCTTCTCCTTCTTTATTCGATCCTCTAAGATCAGACGTGAAGTCAGTATTGCTTCACGTGTTCCTACATTTCTTCTGAAGCCAAACTGATCTTCTCCCAACTCAGCTTTAATTTTTTTCCATCTTCTGTAAATAATACGTATTAAAATTTTGCAGGCATGAGATACTAAACTAATGGTGCGGTAGTTTTCACACCTGTCAGCACCGGCTTTCTTTGGAATTGGTATAACAACCTTTTGCCGAAAATCGGATGGGACTTCTCCTGTCTCATACATCTTACACACTAAATGGAATAACCTTGCCATGCTGGTTACTCCTAAGATAGTCAGGAATTCAGAGGGAATGTCATCAATTCCAGATGCCTTGTTCCTATTTAGGTCGCTCACAGCTCGGTCAAATTCCGACCTCAAAATTGGATCTCCCATTTCATCAACATCAACAGACTCTTCCTGTTCCAGAACCAAATCATCTACATCTTTACCTTGATACAAGTGTTGGATATGTTCCTGCCATCTTTCTGCTTTGTCTTCTATCCCTAGGAGTGGCTTTCCATCTGAGCTCTTAATATTCATACACCAAGATTTCCTTTCTCCAAAGGTTTCCTTGATTTTCCTGTATGCAGCATCTAACTTTCCTAGGACCATACAACCCTCGACATCCTTGCACTACTCCTTCAGCCAGTCTTCCTTAGTTAACTTGCACTTTCTATCCACTTCATTCTTTAATCGCCTGTGTTCTCTTCTGTCCTCTTCATTTCTAGCATTCTTGTATTTTCGTCGTTCATCAATCAGGTCTAGTATCTCCTGAGTTATCCACTGATTCTTAGTTGATTTTTTCTTCCTTCCTAACATTTCTTCAGCAGCCCTACTGACTTTATTTTCCATGACTATTCACTCTTCCTCTATTGTGTTTCCTTCAGCCTTTTCATTTAGTCCTTTTGCAACATGTTCCTTGAAACATTCCCTCACACTCTTTTCTTTCAACTTGTCTAAATCCCATCTTTTTGCATTCTTTCCTTTCTTAAATTTCTTCAGCTTCAGATGGCATTTCATGAGCAACAAGTTGTGGTCAGAGTCCACGTCTGCTCCTGGGAAAGTTTTGCAATCCAACACCTGGTTTCTGAATTTCTGCCTGATCATCATGAAATCTCTTTGATACTTTCCAGTGTCTCCAGGTCTCGTCCACGTATAAAGCCGTCGTTTGTGGTGTTTGAACCAAGTATTGGCAAGGACTAAATTATGATCAGTGCAGAATCCAACCAGCCGACTTCCTCTTTCGTTCCTTTGCCCCAATCCAAATTCTCCTACTGCATTACCTCCTCTTCCTTGGCCTACCACTGCATTCCAGTCTCCCATCACAATTAGATTCTCGTCACCTGTTACATATTAAATCTTCTATCACTTCATATATTCTTTCGACTTCCTCATCATCCGCTGAACTAGTAGGCATATAGACCTGCACTATTGTGGTGGGCATTGGTTTGGTGTCTATCTTGACGACAATAATTCTCTCACTATGCTGGTCGTAGTAGCTTACCCGCTGTACTCTTCTTATTCATTATTAAACCAACTCCTGCATTTCCCCTGTTTGATTTTTTTGATAATTCGGTAGTCGCCTGACCAAAAATCCTGTTCTTCCTGCGAGCGTACTTCACTTATATCAACTATATCTAACTTTAGTCTATTCATATCCCTTTTCAGAATCTCTAATCTACCACAACGATTCAAACTTCTAACATTCCACGCTCCGACTCGCAGAATGTCGGTATCCATCTTCCTGATGATCGCCCCCTCTCGTGTAGTCCCCACCCGAAGGTCCGAATGGGGGACTAGTTTACCTCCGGAATATTTTAACCGGGAGGAAGCCATCATCAGTACCTCATTCATAAAGAGAGAGCTGCATGTCCTCGGGATACGGATCCCGGCATACAGAGGTCATTGACGTCGGTGGAGCCAGCTGGTCGAGGGATCGAGACCATCTCTCACTACTCAAGATCAGTGTTTGTTATGTGTTTATTTTCAGGAATACATTATATTTATTTATTTTCCTCCAGATCTACAGTACATGACCTTAATGATCTATAACGGAGAAAAATAACAATGTCTAACCTTATCAACGTATGTTCAATCAATTTACATTTGCTGAAAAATAAACAAACAAACAAACAAACAAACAAACGGACAAACCAAAATAAATATCCATTAAATCATCGACAGACACTGTCGAAAGGCCACGGTCTGCTCCTTTTTGGAGATCTGTTATCCGTGTGAATACGACAACTGTGTGAACACAAAACAAAAACATGGCATAAAATAAAATAAACGGCAGAACGGCACATGGCGCTTAACCATCCATATGGAGGGGTAATGTCCTCCCATTTCTCTCCTGACTGATACAACAAGTCATTACACAATCCACTCCTTCGTGTCAACACGTGACCAATTACAACTTGCTCAGCCAGACCAACGTTGAAACAACTGCTTAATCAGTGTCCTCTATTTTTCTCATGTATCTGCCTAGTACCTTGTTCTACTTCCATTACTCACCATGACATAATTATGTAACTACTTGCCATTTAAATAACTACAAGCTACAGTAAATCCACCAATACGCTCCAGTATTACACACTTTACCAACCATTATAATCGCCATCACTCTTCATCATACTATATCTTCTATTCTAATTGTAAACAAACGAATCAAGCCTAACTCCGCATTAAAATATACTCCACTACTTTCATTTCTGTCTCAAAACAAGCCAAACTCCACCAAGCCAATACCGCATCATAATTCTCATCCATAAACCACCACGCATAAATCCCTCCTCTCACCTTACACCACCACTTACGATTCAATAATCAAACCTGACCACCTTGCGTTATCATCTGCTAACTTATCTTACTTACTGACCATATTCACTCTTAGCAACAATCACTCAAAATACCGTCACATCCACCAAATCATCCTCTTATACAATGAACAATCTCACTCCAACTTTAACTTGATTAATAAACATTCAATATACCAAACCTCTTAGCAACAGTCTCTCAAAATCACACTTTCTCTTATAATTCAAATCTACTTAACTATAATCACACCTATGAAAATCACACTTAAGCACAAAATTCACCATAACTTTCAAATCCCATTAACAAGCACACTCCACCAGCTACCAATGTCTACACACTCTTAACAAACCAGACCATATTTCCTTATTTAAAATCACTCCAAATTTTACCCCGACAATTCCACTCTCCTTCCAGCTTAATCCTTAAATCTGCTTAACAATAAACACTCCTAGCAAAATCACACTTAACAACTAAATTCACTATACATTTCAAATCCAATTCACTCTCCACTTCAAAACCTCACAGCCACTATAACTTGCTCATTCTTAACCAACCGAACCATCGTTCCTTATATTACCACCTTGTCTTCATCCACTATTCGTTTACTTACTTACTTACTTACTTACTTACTTACTTACTTACTTACTTTTGACTTTTTACTTCTTGTTACTGTGCCCTCATATTTTTTTCATTCCCCACATATTACTTAATCTCCTGCTCCTCTCTTTATTCATAAACAGTTCTATTCTCTCCCTGTTCTCCACTGACCTTTCCTTTCCACTCTGCACGTCCATTCCTTCACTGTGTTCACCACTCTGCCTTTCCTCTTCCGTGGCTATGGCCATAGCTGCTTCCCTAAACATTTCTATTCTCGCCCTATTGTCCACTGCTCTTTCCTTTTCACTATACAGGACCACTCTGTCACTATGCTCATCTCCCTGCCTTTCTTCACTGAACTTCCTTTTTTCCCTTGGTTCTTCCCCTATCACCATATCCGTCTTCTCCCACATTGCACTCTATAACTTGCCTTTCTTCAACTCTCTTCCCCATCATTTCTTCTTGCTTGCAATTCTCTCCTAATTCCCGTAATTTCATCACTGTCCAAAATCTGGTCCATTAACCATTGGTTACCAATAATTGCTGACCCATAATGTGAGCTTGTAATCTTTGAAATCTGGCCCTCACTAAATATTTCTTTAGGGTTCTTATATTCTTAATCCCTTCTCTTCCCATATCTCTGTTAATTCAAATTTTTGTAGTCTGTAGATTACAGGTGTTTCTTATCACTATTTCTGCCACCAGGGCGGATAACAACTTCACTTTTATCGGCCTGTTACCCTGTGCTTTAGCTATCCTTTCCACATCACCAATGTCAACTTCACCGATGTTAATTTTCATTCTATTTTGGATGACTTCCACAATTTTGTAAATTGTCGTCACTTTTTCCTCTCATTTTTTCCGGCACTCCATATATAAATAAGCATCTCTTCCTGCATTACTGACTACTGTCTTCTACTTATGCCTTCAGCTTCACCACCTCTTCTTCCATATTCCTTATTTTCTCTTTGAGTGACACTTTCTCTCTCGTTGTTTCCCACTTTGGCTATTGTTTCGTCTGTTTTTCCCTGGATCCATTGCCTCGTATTTTCGAACTCTTGTTCCTGAATCATATTTTTAATCTGTTCAAATGTGCATACTTCTTCCACAACCTCCTTTACCACACTCCTTATAACCTTCATATCTTCCCAGCTCATGTTGCCACTGGAAGTCGGGCCGGGGTTTACTTCCACGCCGTCTATAACTAGCAGTACCATAATCACCGCTACCATCAATATCATCTCAGCCTTATTTCAACTTTACCCACTTCTCTTTTGGCTGTTTCCTTCTTCCTTCTCCCCTGCCATCTTCCGATAACTACCCGATATTGTTCCACACCAATCATCTTCTTCTTCTTCACTCTCGTCTTCCCTCTTGCACTCTCCGCTCACACTCCACTCCCGTTCTAGCGGCACACTCGACCCAGCACGTCTATACTCGATGCTTGCTTAGGCTATTATGGTGTTCTTGTGTGTTTATTTTCAGGGCCCTTTGTATATTGTGTGCATATGTTATTGATGTTGTTTTCAGTGGACGTTTTTGTTTGTCACTGTTGTCGATTGCGCATGGGACGAAGCCCCTAACCTTCTAGGGGAAGAGAGGTTTTATTCCTCATATGTGCTTATGGGACCGTTACCATAGTAGAGACAGTGAACTTTTGGGGGTAACAGGAAGGTCCTAAACAATCCTGAAGTGCATATTTGTGTCCCTAATGATTTGGGAAATAATTTTAACGTTACATTTACTTGATACTGTAACAAAACATAGATTAGCCCTACAGTTGGGCGTCAAATAATGTGACAACCTTTCTAATTATGCCGTGTCAATGCCCACAGTTTGTGGCAAACAAATTCGACAGATATCTGGTGGTGAAATTGGGGCTTAAACGTTCCATTAATTATGCATATGCCTAACCAATATCATTCATCCTACAGCAATCATATTAAACCTTTTATAATAACAAATATGTACACCACGTTACATTAATTGTTCATATGCCCAACCAATATCATTCATCCTATAGCAATCATATTAAACCTACTATAATAACAAAAATGTACATCATTTAATTGTAATCAAATCAGCGTCATTATTAAGGTAGAATATCATAAATAAATCTATCATATGTGGATTTGGTGCATACACATATAAATTAACTCGTATCATATCCTCTCATACTATATTATATTATATCATATTATATATGCTCTGGAAAAACATAAGATTCATATCTCGTAGGGTAGGTTCCCACGACAGTTTCAATACTAAATCACAATATTCGTAATAACAAGCATAAGAATACCTGAGACACTCAGGCGTCTTGTGCAATGGTAGTAATTAACTATCATATTGAAGGAATGTGGAAGAATTTCCTAACTAAAATAATAAGTGTAGGATGGCTGCTTTATTTACATTTCATATTGTTGTGGAGGCGCAACGATACATTGTTGAAAGATATGGTGATTACAATTGCAGTCTTGGTTTATAACAATGGCGTCCTTACACAATGGCATCTTTAAAAGAGATAACAACACGTCCGTGACATACAATTAAATTTATAAATTTTTAACGTTAGTCCATTTGATAATTCGAATAATCTATACATTGATTAAATAATTGAATAATAGCAATGTCCAATGAATATTTAAGAAACGTCATAAAAATATTGTATAAAATTTGCCACAACATCGTGGCTTAAGTGTTTACATCCATCTACGATTTGAAATGCACGTATACATAATTTAACTTAATCTTGGGTATGATTGAATATAACTTCGTTTTAAATTTAGATTTGAGTTAGTTTGAGTTGGTTTTGAGATGATGAATTATCGTAGACCTTCATCCGTGGTTCTAAGAAAAATAATCACATCAACACCAGTACTCGACTTCAGGTTATTTCATTAAAACAAAGTTAAGTTAGCATTATCTCAATGGTTTCAACATCAAGCCACTCGTAAAATATGAAAGAGATTTTCCCCTTTTAAAAATGACACACTCAGTTCAATGCAGATATATAAATTAAATTGAAAAGAATTGATTTCGAAGATAATATAAAAATGTCGTACCCGCTGAAAGTAAAGGAAGAATCACACTAAATTGCAAATAAAATTACAAGAACGTGGCATCACCTCGTTCCTAGAATGGATAAAGTACATCCCAAATATTGGAATATGTATAGCCACACTGGATCAATGATTCTGGATCATTCCACGATGAAAAGCTGAAATAAATTATGCACACATGTAATATTACAATCACACTGCTGGTGGTCGTTGGGTCTGGTAAGGTTCTCGTAGAAATATACCTGTAATAAATAACGAGAGCAGAACTTGACATACGGCTTCTAATATCCTATTGATTCATATCGAAGACTGCTACATTCTATCACCTTTACATTACTTCATTTCTATAAACGATCTATTCATTTTTATATTCGAAAAGTATTCAATAAATGACTCTCATAAAATAATAACACGTAGATTCAGTAACACTTAGACTCCATAACACGTAGATTCAATAATATGTAGATCCTCAATGATAAGTAGATTCTCAATAACATGTAGCTAACACTGTCCCCGACTCTCCTGTAAATAAAGTTACCGTACAATCCTGCTATAAATCTGCTGCATGACTCGGAAATAGAATTGCTACTCTATACAGCAATACTGGTACAAATAGAATTTAATACAGCGATGCATAATTATTATTTCGAAGATCCTAATTTGTCTGACTCATTTTATAATGGAGTTTTAATTATTCTACTACATCCATGAGTTATTCAATATCTTCGCGTAACGCGATTATGAGACTTGGGTCTAACGAGTTACTGAGTGCTATTACAATGTCATCTCATCCCGTGTTTACTTCGAGGTTTCATCCGTCTGTACATACTTGTCTGGGTGGCGGACTGTACGCTGATGCCATCTTGCGGCATCCGATGAAACGAACGTGAGCGGCAGTTGATGTGTGGAAACAATGTTTTGTGGTTTTTGTTTTTCTTGGTTGGGTTGAGAAGGAAGCAACCTTACCACGACTGCTACTGGTGAAGGTATTTGTCTGAAGATTAAAAAGAAGAAGCGAGTATGGAGTACGATCTCGGCTAAGTGAATCGCCTACTTGGCATGTAGGCCATCAATTGCGTTCTTTTTTTTAAAAAAATCCTCGCCGATAACTGTAAGTAGCCTTGGCTTGTAATTGCTTTACTTCAAGACCGGAGAAACCAGTGTTTTTCAACTAAGCAACAAACTATAGAGGTGTTATCAGAACGTGTCTGCTTTAGCAAAATTTAAAGGGTTACCGTTCATTCAAAATTCTAGAAATCTTGACTTAGCAGTAGTTATGTACGGAATTTCAGGTCATACCATAACTATGTAATGTATTTGGTAGTAATGTGGGGCTTATATAAGATTGTAAGGTGATGAGTTAATTGAAAATGTACCTTGAAATATCTTCCAAGGTCTTGTGGTATTTTCACTAACGTTCAGCAGCTCATGGCTACTACATCAAAAATTTAGGTTATGGGTGTAACCTTTGATCTCGTAGTTCAAGTGTAATTTCTTTTAATTTATTTAATTGTTAGTATTGGACCTGTTTATCTCATAACCACCTAGATTTTGCGGAATGGGTCACAGTAAAAGCATTTTCTAATGACTATTGAAGTTGTTTACGGCAGCCATTTTGTGGTGTCTTATGTGTGGTTGTCATGGTAACTCAGTGTAAACGTTTGAGTGGGCGTAGTCCCTGTTGACTTTGACATTTGAGCGTCGCACTTGTTGTTGTTGGCGACAGTTGAAGTTCATCGTGTATGATGGAATGATTGATTCTTCATGTGTACAGTCACGCGCCTTGATTTCGGGCCGATTGTATTTAATTTACATTCCGTTATGAAGTTTTGGTTTGAAACTCATGTGATAATTGAATTATTACCTTGCTGACTTTACCTCTATTTTGATTTTCCCTACCTCTTTGGTCATTGAGCCTTTGTTTCTGCCGATATCTGGTGTCCTTAATCTTGGATTACTCTGATAGTCGTTGGAAATTGTTTTTAACTTTTAATACTTAATTTTCTTTTCTTACACCCTGTGGGGGTTGTGATGCAATTATTATTGACGAATTAATACCGTGATATACTTTAAAAGGATCCTATTTTTCATAATTATTAATTTATTGAGTTTGTCAAACCTAAGGTTATATTACTTATACTAATTAATTTCAAGAATTTAAATAATTATTCAATTTTGTTCTTTAATTTCAATTTGCTGTTGTCGGAGTTCAGGTATTATCTTAATTAAAGCATTTCTTTAATTGGAATTAGTCTCGTTATTTCGGTCAGGATTTTAATAATAATAATAATAATAATAATAATAATAATAATAATAATAATAATAATAATAATAATAATAATAATAAGGTAATGTATACCTCGTCCGCTCGACCTCGTGTGTTCAGAGCTTACACTTAATGCGACGACCTTTACCTTGGGGATCACGAACTGGTAAGACATTCTGTTTTGTTGTGTTATTGTTTGTTGTTTTGGATCCCTGGTCGTGCAAACCTCTCTCACTGTGTTAAGTTTGGTTTGGTCGTAAGGCATTTAACATCATCGAAGTTAATATTTACTAACGACCAACATCCAAAAATTCAAAGTAATGAATGAGATCTAATTAAATTATCAACATTGCACGTGGCTTTAGATTACTAATTGAAGATATACATTATAGGTACCTTGATTTATGTTTGAAGAAACGAAATCAATCTAATATTTCGAATATTATTTCTGCTTTGCTCATTGCAATAAAAATATGTACACTGAACTCAAATAAAACCTGAAAGAGAGTTATAGCCACAAAATAATGAAGTAAGCACTAATCTTATAATGAGCCAGCCACCACCGGGATCGGGTGATGTATTATAGTCCATTCTGGCGTTGTACTGGTGCCTCTCATTTTATCCCATCTTCACTATACAAATAAAACTTCAAGAGCTTCGCGCTCTGCAACACAATAGTACACATTATCATTGGCTAAGCACATGTAAATTAAGAGTTACTTGAATGAAATATACACGTGGTCGAGAAATTGTATGAATTCAGTCTTCAAGAAATTATCACATCTAGTAATTCAATTTAAATGTTAAACGCCATAAATCCGACCGTACGATATTTACCGGTTGCGTCTGTCGTATAAAACGGCGACGATATTTCAGTGTGAAACACGGCGATAAGTACATAAAATGTATCAAAGCTCAGCGTTTGCGTCTGTTCTTTTCAACGTCCAAGGCAAGAGTGTGTTGTATCAACAATGGACAGCATAAGCTTGCTGGGTTTAGTACAACTTCAGTCGTGTCATACTTTAAATATCGAGTTTCCATACTCAATTTCTTTAATCAACCAAGTGACGATTATATCATAAATCATGACGTGAATTAAGAAATATTATTTCATTTCCTTAAGTTTTATAATCAATCATTTCTTTTTAATAAATTATTATATTGACGTACCGTCGTTCCATCGTATTTCAAAGATTATTTAAACGTAAATCATGTTATCCATGAAGCAAAGATTATTATTTCAAATCGATATGAGGGAAATGTCACAATACGCAGTTGCTATATTTTCATCTCACGTACGTGGACCTTTAATTTAAACATGAATTCTTAACCTATTTAGACATCTAAATATTCAGTGTAGCGTTTATGTAATTGGCACACGGATTCCAAGATTGATGATTTAAGACTTGTTTAGACGGGCAATTTCCTGCTGCCACTTGATGGCAACCAACTCTAAGTTGTATCAGAAATTATGTTGTTTTATTTAAGGGGATTGATTTTCTTTATCCAAGTTTTATGTTTTAGCGTATTGAACTATTTAAACCAATTTATTTCACTTGAATTATCATTCACTCATACAAATCCAGTTCCTGTTCTACTTGCATCTGTAGAGATCTTATTTAGTGGTTCTTGGAAAACAACTTATGGACGTTACACGGGCGATGCTGCTGAACTAGCCAGGACAAAGGGAGGACAGGTAAATGGTATATTTTGGCTTATTACTGTGCCATTTCCCTGTTATGAATGAACATCTTGGAACAAAAATGGACGCTATGCCGCAAAAACACAACACGCAAATCTAATCGTCAATGTTGAGAAGACTGTATTCACATCAGGGATAAGCCGAGAAAGAGTACCAAGAACGGTTAAAAAGAATGAAGGATACAGGTTTTTTACAAATTTATTATTACAAAAATCATTCAAGAAGAAACCATCTCAAGCTGATCGGTGCAAAGTTTTAATACATAAAGAAGACGGTGTTGATAGAAAAAGAGTTAAATGGGAAAATAAACAGGAATAACATCAAGAGAATAGAGCGAGGCTACAGAAATATTGCATAGAATCGCGTATTAATAAGATGAGTAATTAAAACGACTTGTTGGAATCGTTACGTAACCAGCTGCGTCACAAGACACCACGCGAAAATAGCAAGAAATAAAAAAATACTGCGGCAATTGAAAACAAGATATAGGAAACTGAATATGATTATAATTGAGATTTGAATAGCCATATTAGTAGTCTGCAAGACCTAGGCTGAATCTAATCGAAAGAAGCATTCTTTCCAAAATCTTTATGAATGATGGAAGGGTTTGAATACTATGATGACGAAACTGGCCACGTTTATCTGTATTTTTGTCCTAACTATGCAAGAGATGGCCAGCATCATGCACTAAGAAGACCAAGGTGGTCTGTCTAGAGATGGTGACCTAAAGTCGGCGAAGCTATCCCTAGATGACGGAGAAGGAGGAAAGACTTACCCATATGTTTCCCAGAGACCGGCACGATGTAGCAGTCGTATCTGACGAGAATTCCTATCGTATTCGGACACACCGGCGAGGGAATACTGGGAAGAAAAGATAATTTATTAAAATAACAGTACCGTAAGTAACTTAAATAACTTGTTTTGAAAAGTGTCATTTTCTAATTGCATGTAATATATGTGTGCAGTACTATCATAGAGTTATATTCAAGATGAGTGATTTTACGTGTAAAAAGCGCATTGATATAACAGCGTAGGAGGATAATAGGTAGTCATCTAACTTAAAATGACACTCCTTTGGGTTAGGATGTATTTAATCAGTGATAATCAGGTTATGCGTTCGTAATGCTGTCTATATTAAGTAAGAGGTTAATTTATTTCGGTTGTGAATATTATACCGACATTGTGGTTAATGTTATGATTGAATTAGGATATTATATCACGAAATGGAGATGATGCGATGCGATATACAGGTTATATTGATATCATAAGAAGGCATATGAGCGATATGAGATGAATCTGAAGAAAATTGAGAAGGAAACGGAATGTATATGTGAATAAATAACAATTATGAAGTCATATGCGTCAGGTTAAGGTAGATTATTGGGTTTATTGAAATGAAGGATGAGATATGATACGAAGAATATGAAACAGATGTTATACATATGAAGAATGGTTGAGCAATAAGAAGAGTAATGATAGTGATTATTGCTATTTCGTAGAGATAAAAGAGATGGATATATTTCGATGGTGATATTTAGTTTACGCGGTTTAAGGTTAAGAATGTATTTAATTCCATAACGTATATTAATCCTTCAGTATTCCACATCTAGCATTAAATATGATCCATGTAATTTACATATGTCGGACAGATACTGTAGATCATAAAAAATGAACCCATATAGGGAAGAGAGAGAGGAATTCGACCACACTATCAGGAATTCTTAACCACAATCATGTTTATTTATATAAAAGTGTTAGGGTGCTTACTTGCTCATTTCAATGATATCACTGAAGAGGTTCTGTGTAATTGGATGATGATGACAATGGTTATTAAAGACTTCTTAGATGACAGACCGCAGCATTTCTGGAAATAACATTGAATAAGGTGTTAGGAGTTATTGGTGACACGCTGACAGATCACACATGCTATAAATAATTGGCATTTCATTTTGGGAATTTATATTCTATTTTTGATAAATGATCTAAATAACGATTAGTAATGGTAATTTTGATTAATTGGAAATGAAGCAATGTTTAAATTACTTATTTTTATCTTTTCTTCCTTGTGTGTATGAAGATAAAAGACATTCAATCTGAAATACTCGAAAATGAATAAGAAAACGAATACTTTCTTTATACAAAAGATTAATGAACGTGATATGAGTAAAATTGTAAAATATTGACAGATAAATGCAGACAAATAGACTGTTAACTTGTGAATAAATCTGCAATATATCATATATAAAATCTTAGGAGAAGAATTTAAGGAATTAGGTTGTGTCCAAGCAAAGAAAAGAATAACTTAACGTGATTTTAATTTAATAATAATTTATCATCATTGTTCCGGAGTTACCCGTAGAACGCAGAGGTGAAAGAAAGTGCGGGGTGAATGGGTCTAACTACAATGTCAAGAAGGAATTTAAAACTGAAATGCAAGGTCATATTTTTGAAATGCAACAAGTTAACAAATTCTCACGTAGTGAGATAACAATGGCAAAAGTAGAAAAATCCATGATTACAGTACATTAACTCTCTTGGGCTACAAGCCCCTAGTTTTACCATTTTTCGTGCTCCTAGCTCAAATTTACCAAAACAAAATTTACACAAGGGCAGAAATCCCTCCGTACGTGTGTACCAGGTGGGACACGATTTTAGCCTTTCTCCCCGAACATTTTAGGCCTTTGTCTCACCTTTGAAATTTGTATCACCTGGGAATTATATCCCAACTCCGTTTTTATTTCCTGTGCGGCTCATGTCGCTAAGTTTAATTGCATCTTCTTCGCCTGCGGGGTTGTGCTCCATCGTCCATATACGATGTATTCTGCCCTTATCCTTGTTATTTCCTGGTCCGGTGTTGGACCGGCTCTGGAGCGAGTCTGTCTCCCGCGGCTAGTCCGCTGTCCGGCTGAGTTCGGCTTCGCGTAGCTTATTGGTGTGCGGAGAGTTGATTGTCGTCTATCATGGATGTTGGATGCGTTTTTGCGTTGGCTCATTGCTAGAGCTTTGAAATACCACAACAACTTATTGTTCACATGAATGGTTTACCGATGAAAGGGGTGAAATATTATGGATAAAATTACTTTGTGATAATATGAAGGAGGTGGAAATTATAGGAACATATAGGCCTGGAAGAGAGGAATGAGACATGGAAATATTTGAGAAAATCATAGATTATACTCATAAAAACAATAATAATGATATGGTATGGTAATAATTGGGGGAGATCTAAACTTGCCTGAAGTTGAGTGGAATGGAGCTGCAAGTGAAGCCCATGAACAGAAACTGGCATATAAGTTAATTTGGGAGGGAGGATTTACACAAGTAGTACAAGAACCGACTCGTCTCAATAACTTACTAGATGTATTCTTGGCTAAACCATGGGGAATTGTTGATAAAACTGAGGTAATTGAAGGAATAGGAGACCATAAGGCTGTAATAATGGATGTAGGACTGGTACCAAAAAGGCTTACTAAGAGGGTCACACAAGGCAAGAAATTGTACAGAAAAACTAAAGTTGATGAATTTGGGACTTACCTTAAATCATAATTCAGTTGTTGGATAAGTGAAGGGAGTAATGTGGATACACTTTGGGCTAAATTCAAAGGAATCATTTGGGAAGGAGAGAAGAGATTTGTACCTGTTAAGAAGGGTAAAATGACCTCAGACCCTGTTTATTATACAAGGGAAATAAGAAAATTAAAAAGAAAATGTAGCATAGTAAACAGGAAAATCAAAGAAGGTAGGGAGAGTAGAGAAAGTAGAAAACAGCTAATGAGGGAACTGAATAGAGTGAAAAAGGAAGCAAAAGAGAATTATATGAATGGCATTCTTGAAGAGCGTAATGACCACAAAGGGAAATGGAAAAAGCTGTATTCATATATCAGGAATCAAAAAGGAAAAGGAATCCGAATTCCTACAATGGTGGGAGAAGGGGGTGAACACTATTTAACAGATACTGAGAAAGCCAACCTCTTTAGTAGGGAATTCAGAGATTCAGTAGATGATTGTCAGGAGTTGGAAACAGTAACAGAAGATAGAGAGGGAGAGACACATAGGGAAACAAGAAGCTTCTCATTCACAGATGAAGATATTTTCAGAGAAATCCAACTGCTTCAGCAAGGAAAAGCAGCAGGAAGTGATCAAATTACTGGGGAGGTATTAAAGACAATGGGGTGGTATATAGTCCCTTATTTAAAATTTATCTTTGACTATGTCATAAATAATAGTGTAATACCAAAGGAATGGAAGGAATATATAATAATAACAATTTATAAAGGAAAGGGTGATAAAAGGGAACCAGAGAACTACAGACCAATCAGCCTGACCAGTATAGTTTGTAAAATACTGGAGAGTTTAACATCAAAGTACATCAGAGGGATATGTGATGATAAAAATTGGTTCATGAGGAGCCAGTATGGATTTAGAAAGAAATTTTCTTGTCAGGCACAACTGGTGGGATTTCAGCAGGACATATCAGATCAGTTGGATTCAGGAGGCCAGTTAGATTGCATAGCCATAGATCTTTCCAAAGCCTTTGATAGAGTGGAACATGGAATATTATTAAAGGAATTGGAGGGAATAGGATTGGACATAAGGGTTATACGTTGGATTAGAACATTTCTAAATTCAAGGGTTCAGAAAGTCAAAGTAGGAAATAATATATCACAGGAAGAGAAAGTTCGGAAGGGAATTGCACAGGGTAGTATAATCGGTCCGTTACTTTTCTTAATATACACAAATGATTTAGGGAACAATATAACACCAAAAATAAGATTGTATGCAGATGATATAATTTTTTATAGGGAAATAAATAACATTGAGGATTGTTCAGAATTACAAAGGGACCTTGAATGTATCCAACAGTGGGTTGAAGAAAATAATATGAAGGTTAATGGAGGCAAATCAACTCTTACAATATTTACAAACAGGAATTTTAAAACTGAATTTGAATATACTTTGGATGAGGTAGTTATCCCAAAAGATGGCAAGTGCAAATATTTAGGTGTGAGATTTGAAAGTAATTTGCACTGGAAGGGTCATGTTGATGTCGTTGTTGGGAAAGCATACAGATCGTTACATGTCATAATGAGGCTACTTAAAGGATGCAACAAAGAATTAAAAGAAAAAAAGGTACTTAAGTATGGTTCGTCCATTATTGGAATATGCAAACAGTGTTTGGGATCCTCACCAAGTATACCTAATAAAAGAAATAGATAGTGTGCAGAGGAAAGCAGCAAGATTTTTAACAATGGGATTTCAGGAGAAACAGTAGTTTATCAGAAATCTTTAGAGGAACTTGGGTGGGAAACTTTAAGTAAGAGAAGGGAGAAAACTAGACTTATAGGATTATATAGAGCCTATACAGGAGAAGAAGCATGAGCAGAAATCCGTGAGAGGCTTCAGTTGGAAAATAATTATATTGGCAGAACTGACCTCAAGTATAAAAATAGAAGAAATTTTACCAGAAGCGACTGGGGTAAATTTTCATTCATTGGGAAGGGCGTGAAGGAGTGGAACAGTTTACCAGGGGTAGTGTTTGATCCTTTTCCAAAATCTGTACAGGTATTCAAGAAGAGAATAAACAGCAACAGGCAAAAAATAAATGAAATGTTAGAGGGCATTAGACCAGTGCCGGCTATAGTAAATGCAAAATGTGTGTTAAAAAATCCATCCCCTGGTCCATGGAGTTTGGAAGCCAAAGTAGGGGACTGCCTGTAGGGGTGAAGTACAGTGGGAACTTCGAGGGCCCTGGGACCGCTACGGTAGCTGTGAAGGCCCTTCAGGAACTCTGAAAAGTGGTGGCAAAAGGGGGCTCTGGTTAAGACGCAGCAGGTCGGTATGCTACTTAGGTTCCAAAATGGGTAAAACAAAAGTAAATAAATGCAATGTAAATTTTAATCTTATACCAGTTGCATAGTATTATTTGAAGTAATTCCACATACTCTATATGAATTGACTTTGTTTGTAGGTATAGGAGATATTATAAGTAGAATTTTGTAAACAATATAAATTTATTAAGGATGATCTGTTTGTTTAATAGAAAAATTGTTAGCATAAATTGTATATTATTGTATTCTAGAAAAAATTTTCTTCTCTTGTTAATTTAAAATTTAGTGCTTGATAATAATGTATTTTAGTGTACCACTTGCCACCGAGGTAGACACCTCATTTGCAAATAAAGAGATTTTGATTTGATTTGTTTTTGATAATTCATAAAGGATATGAGGGCTTACGCCCTCAAATATTGTATATGATTCTCTGGGAGTGGACGTCTGCAACTTATGTACTAATTTCATTCATTTGGAAAGTTGTGAGTATAAGATCCCGGCTGACGCCATGCGTTAGCTTATGTGCAAGGACCCAAAAGTAAGTTATGATTTTCAAGATTATTTTGTGTTTTTTCTCGTGTTCCTGGATTGCCTCGCCTCAAAACTTGATTAAATTTGCAGATATTATTCCGTCCTACGAATAACGTTTCTGATTGATCTTCTTCCGAAAGAATTTGGAAATTTTGTAAAGTGAAAAGTACCCGGCTTACTGACTGCACCTTTTCAAACTCCGTGCCGGAGAAAGAACTTTATCAAAACCTGTTTATCTCTCTGCATTTTTCTGCGAGAAATAACTTCATTGTAAATCCTAACGATTCTTTGGATCACGTTGTTAATAAGAAATGACATAGTTTTCTAACGTGTAGTCGTCTGCTGTAACAATTAAGACCACGCGATTTTCTCAGGAAACCCGAATCTTCTTATTCTTTTAATTTCCATTCTCTAGTTCTCCTTTTCTGTATGTAATATATATATATATATATATAAAAATATAATTATTGTTCTTACTTTTGTTGTTTGTTTCTATGGCAACCGTTGCCCTTGGTGATGAGTTGTTGGATGATGTTGATGATTATTATTAAAAGAAAGACACTTAAGTGATAATTTGGCAGTGTTCTGAAGTTTGAACTGTTGTTCCTTCCCTTTCGTTTATTATTTTACTGGAGTGCATTCGCTCTATATTTATGATATATGTAATTTTGTTGATTTGCCCGTGGTTCGTGTGTTGATGTGTTAAAATCCTATATCTTTGGGGTTTGATGATAAATTTGCGCGGGTTGTCCCTCAAATTGAAGGTACCTGGTATCTTTGTGAAGCGCGGTGAATTTTGGGTCGGGTTGGTGACCTATTTAACCTAACCTTGGTGTTTCTTTTGAGTTTGAACTTGTATTCGATCCACTTTCTTTTACTTTTCGTGGAGTCCCCTTGAGTTCTGGTTTCTTCGAGTGAATCCGTGGCCTCTTTTTTAAGTCCGATAATAACTTGAAGGGCAAGAAATCCTGTAATATTTTGAAATGAATGTGCTGGAAAACTGTTTATTTTAGGGGTTTCTGCCAGGAGATAATTTTTCTCTTTAATTATTTTATTCATTAAAATTAATTTTAGCTTTTAACTTAGTGGGCGTCTCTCTTCTCAGTGGAAAATGTTTTGACTTTATCCATTGTTATTTTATTTAATTAATCTCTACCTTTTAATTTTAACTTGCCTTAAACGGTGCACCGTAAGTTTTAAAGAATAAAAAGGTATACTTTCAAATAATTGTAAAGTTCTTGCAAATGAATTATTCATTAAATTTTAATTGTTTGGCGAAAGAAATTTTTGAGTTTTCTTTCAAAACTTTACTCATTTCATACCGTGCCTATGCTTAATTTTGGATTCAACTATTCTCTGTGTTATGGGCCGTCGACTTACTAGTAGGTGAGTATTTACAGACAATGTTATGGTTAATTCTTTTTAGGGTTTCTGCTCATTATGTTCTTTGTTTATTTGTACCAGTGATCGCCGGTTCGGCTGGTACACGTGGAGCGCTTGCTCCCAACACACTCTTTACAACACTAGAAAAGAGCGATCGTGCTCTCAGTTCTCAAGCCTACTCCAGGCAACACCAAAAATATCTTACACCTTTTGGCCTTCCGTGGCCCAACTTACAAATTGAAGCAGGGATATCTCGTAACCAACCTATAAGGCCTTCGTGTAAAAGGAACTAACAGTTAAATAAATGGCCCGAACACAAAATGAAAGGAGGCGAATGCTTGCGCTTCGATATGAATTCTTAAAACCTAAGGGGCGCTAGGCCGATGAAACAGGGGCTATTCCCAAACTATGGAGGTGACTCGTATAATAAAGTAATTTACCACACTATAGAATGAAAAACAGCAATAAACGTAGTCACCTCAAACCAAGATGAAGGGGACCTCGAGAGGGTACATCAATCTCTATCCCTGATTTACAGTTGAACATTTATGAAATGTTTACATGAGCCGAAGGGAGATTTACATTTCAGGGAAGTTGGTTACATAGTTGAAGTTTCGGACCTTTCCCTCGGGTTAAACTGCGGAGCTAGCAAAAAAGTAAGATGTTAGATGGCCATTACCTTGCTGAAGAACTGCTGCCTGATGAAACAGGCGCCTCCCGCCTCCTGCTTGAGACACATACTAGTTCAGATGACGATCAATTGGCCAAGAGACGTGAAAATCCGCAGTTTATAACCCCTGGGGTAATATTCGAGACCTTTCATGAATAAACCAGCCACACCCTCTCACTTTATTGGTTAAATTCAAAAGTAACACTCAGAATTGATAAAGAAGCCTGTGATAAGCGGAAAATTAATTACAGAAATTAGGGATTGGCTAGATTCAAAACTGGCAGAAAGAAAAGATAAATATTGCCAACCCAAAAATAAATGAACATCATTTAGTAAAAAAGTATGAATACAAAACTTCTTTAAATCAAAATTCTTTCACTTCGCACCAGGGTGCATGATCTTAGTTTTTAGCAGTGACATCTATTGAGCCAACGGCCGTAGCCGCGTTGAAACACCGGATCCCGTGAGATCTCCGAAGTTAAGCAACATTGGGCGTGGTCAGGAGTTGGATGAGTTGCCACGCGCTGTTGGTGGGGGTAAGGGAATGGAGGAGCGGGAAGGAACTGGCCGCCCTACCGCACGGAAATTCCGGCTCAGGAACACCTCTGCAGTGGTTCGGACCTGCCTTCGGGCAGAATAACCCTTACCTACATCTATTGAAGGAAGTTCAAACTTCTTGATGAAGGGCAAACAAAACAAATAGAAATTCACACAGTACAGGAAACTTCACGATAACAAAATTTCATCACATTTCTGTAGTGACATTTTCTGAGTAAAGGTTTAAGTCGGTCTAGTTTCAAATTCACGGTTCCTCCAGTAGAGGAGTTCTTTTAGGCGGAAGATTTAAATGTGCGGCGTAGAGGTGTACCTCCCGGTACAGACACCCCCCCAAATGTCCTTCCCAGGGGTGACACAGAAGAATTTTGAAAAAATTATTATTTTACTTTGAAGAAATTGTTCTAAGTTTTTTTTGATGGGATGAAACTTGTTAAACTCAACCTTTAGAGTTTCTTTGTTGCAGTAGAGTGTGAAATACATGTTGATATTTTTGAGGGCAAGTCCTGCCACTGCTGCCAATGCCTAGTTGAGGTCGCCCGGGCCCCTGAAGTACCCTCAGATACACCTCTCCCGCTACTATGAGAGGGGTTGTCGTGGTGAAGGACGCCGCAGATTAGAGGTGTATCTACAGTTCCTAGATGAGTTGGCGGTAGGGACGCCGCACATCAGCTTTTGCCGGGAGATGGACTTCGGCGCGCCGTACACAAGTGGACATCACGGGTGGGGGGAATGGGCCCGTACCCCACCTCTGTGGTAGAACGGCGGCGAACGGCTGCGGGGGCACTGAAACAGTAAGATCTCGGCGACAAAGTGTTGCTGGTGACTAGAGATTAGAGGGTACGATCTTTGTTGGAGATGCTGAGGGCCGGGCGGCGTGAAAGACTTTTATGCCAATGGTGTGGATATGCAGGAGGCGGGGGCTTGGTAATGGCCACTCAGAAATGGACAGCAGGAAAACCAGAGGGGAAGATCGTACATACAGTTTATATATATTACAAAATAAAATAATTTGGGGCAGAAGGCCTCCCGAAAAGATAACCTTCAAACCGCTGTTAAACGTTGATGGCTAAGTTAACAATGACGTTACACAGGTTTCACCTGAGACAGGTGAACTCTAAAGATCCTCCCCGTGGCTGGATTGCTCACTAATAAGGTAACCGGTGTCAGAATATCCAATATAATGCACGGCCCATGAAATCTGGGGGCAAGCTTGCCCGCGGGAACAAAGTTTCTTACCATGACTTGATCTCCTACTTTCAAATTGGCGGGCCTCCGTCCACGATCATATCTTTCCTTAACCTTTTCATGAGAAACCTTAAGATTGGCCTTAGCCTCCTTAAATAGATTTCTTATATTATCGGGATCTATTGTCACTGGTAGAATGTCATTAAGTGACCAAAGGTTAGGGAGCGGCGTGTTAGACACAAATTTAAACATCAAAGAAGCAGGAGTGAACTTATGGGACTCACGAACTGCTGAATTCAAAGCAAAGGCCAATCAATGCGGGGACGTATCCCACATAGAATGATCATCATGATGATATGCAATGAGAGCTAATTTAAGATTACGATTGTCCAGCTCAGCCAGAGATGGTTGAGGATAATACGCCGATGTAGTTACGTGTGATATAGACAGGTCAAAACAGAATTTACGGAAGAGGTTGGATGTAAATGCCTTAGCTTATTACAGATAAGTTGGAAATAATTAATTCTAAAGCTTCTTCTAAGCTTTCGAGTCTTTTACAATCTATTGGTTTTATTTTTCCAGTTATACTACCCATTTTCGAATTATCTATTTGTTCCTTGGTGTCTTCGGAGTATTCTAGATTAATTTTAGACTGGAAAGAATCTAAGGTTTTATAGTTTTTTATATTTGGAAAACTATTTCCATTGTACGTTTTAATACCATCCATTTCTATTTCCATAAAAGGATTCTGTGTTGGATAATAAATTATTTCTAAATCATTTTTGTATGGAATAAAAACAAACCCTTCGTTCTTTAAATCTTCTCTGCCTTTAGCGATATTTATTAATGTATTTTTAAATGCACCCTTAATAAAATAAACATCTTTACCGCCTTTTCTTTCGCATAATGCACCAACATAAGTATATTTTCCTCTTCCATTTACTAAAAATGCATGTAAATTATAATTCCCAAATGTTTGTAAATTATCCCATTTTTGTCTAAAGTAATTCCGTATTTCGTCTTCTGTTTGCTTAATCTTTTGTTCCTTTTCTAATGCTGTTTTATAATCTTCTTGTATAGCTTTCGTTTTATTTAAATATTCTAATTTTCTCTCTTGTAACTTTATTTCTTCCAATTCTTGTTCTCTTTTCTTTGTGGATGTTAAGTAAGCATTATTAATTGGTTTTACTTCTTTAAATTTATAAGGAAATAGTTTATGTGTAATATTAGTTCTCTTTCTTAAAACTAAAGGCATGACATTCTTAGTTTTAATTAATCCTAATCCTTCGATATCGATATTTTTATCTAAAGAAGAATAAAGAGTATTCGATTTGGTAAAATAAGTTTCCCCAGCTTTAATATAAGATTTTTGGATTATAGACACATTATTATTATCTTCTGCATCTTCTAAAATTTCTAAGTAATTAATTGGTAACATGTTAAAACTAAAAGCCGATAATACATCATTTATAAGCTTGTTTCTATCTTCTGGTTTTTCTGGAAGTTTTATTTGTATTCCAGTTAATTTTTTAGTATTTATATTTCCCCAGTATGCATATTGTAACAAGTTTTTAGAAACAACACAACAACTGTTTAATAAACAATCTGTTAATTTTATCCACATTTTAGAGAGTGGAACAGAATAAAATGGAGCTTTATCGAAGTATTTTCTACTATCTCGTATTAAATTTACACAGTCGTTTAATGGATCAAATTCTTGTTTGTTTTCGAATTCTTTATTAATATAATTATAAATTGTTGCTTATAATCTAGTTATTCCATTCTCCTTTGCTAAGTTAGACGTAAATGTATCTTTTAATCTTTTATCTGGACAATTTAAAAATCTATAATATGGTTTCCTAATTGTTTACTAACTCCAGGACTTGTTAATTGGCATATAAATTTATTATAAATTTTAACTCTAGAATTACAATTAATCCACGTTAAACAATCCTTTCCAACTGTTTTGTTATTATCTACAATTATATTATAATCTTTTTTATATTCTCCTTCCTTTCGAAAAGTATAGTTGTCTATTAAATAATTAACCATTTCTGTTTTGTTAAATATTCCTGCAAAATCTTGTGTTATATCTAAGTCTAACAAATAGTAGTGCTCCTTATTTAATTCTTCTAGTATTTTCGGCAGTTCGCTTAAAAGAGTTTCTAATTTTACATCTGCTAGTTCTATCTTGTATGGCATAATAATTGGCTTGTTATATTTGTTATTTATTATATCCATGTCTTGTTTCGCGATTTGCTTTACTCCATTAACTATGTTATTTGTTTTAGAAGAAGAATTTAGTAAATACGGAAGTTTAGCTTTAACACCATGTCCAGCTAACTTAAAATTAGAAAAGCAAGATCTAAGAAAACTATTAAAAGATCCACATGCAGATTTTTTAATAAGAATTTTCCATTTTTTAAATCTCCTTCGCAATGCAAAGAATCTGTTATTTTAACTACCATAATATTGTCGCAAAATGGATCTGTAATTGGTTTAAGTTGTTGTAATTTTTGTTCTCCTTGTACATAATTAATGTCTCCAATGTTGGTAACCAAATTATTGTTATGCGAATTTTCTGTTAGTAGCCATAATCCAAATCTTTCGTCTGTGGGTTTAATTTTATTCCCAAGTAACTCCGTAATAGAGTATTTATTAGTAGTAGCAGAGTTCTTAGTTTCGGATACCATTTATTAGGGACAAAAAATTTTTTTATAGAGACAGGTTTTAGAACATGGTTAAAAAATAGGTAGATTACAAAATATTTAGTGGTAAAAATAAGTAAAATGTAAGACAAATCGTGGACTGGAGTGGAAATTAAATAAGGGGTAAATTATAATTATACTGTAATAAATGTTAATAAAAGATGAATAAAATTAAGGAAATTAAAAAGTAGCCGAAATGAGGGGGAGCTGAAAATTGTTCGTACCTATCTGACGAGTGAAGGTCAGATTAACTGGTTATATGTGTTACGTTACATCATGCTCACTTCTAAAATGTTCTATTAGCAGACGCTAGAGTGCTCTTAAAATAGTCTTGTCTAAGTGTTATTATCGTTTGCCGCTAGAGTGTAGTACGAAAGCATTAGCAAATAGTACTTGTCAGTAGCTAAAAGATGGCAGCACATGCGGAAAAACAACATTACACACCACTGTGCGATTACGTCACCGGAACAGTGTAGATGACATTGAAGAATGATTAATACCGCAAGCAGTAATTACATTGAGGAAATGACCTTGTTAGCTTCAACAAGATAGAACGTTGCTCCGGAAGGTCGTTTCAACAGAGAACGAGTATGAATGAGTACTGTCAATTAATAATAATAATAATAATAATAATAATAATAATAATAATAATAATACACTGACTGACAGAGCAAATGCAACACCAAGAAGGAGTGGTTGGAAAGGGATGAAAGTTGGGGAAAAAACAGAGACGGCACGGACGAATAATTGATGTTTATTTCAAACCGATATGCAGGTTACACAATGCGCACGGCATCGACTCAGTAGGATGTAGGACCACCGCGAGCGGCGATGCACGCAGAAACACGTCGAGGTACAGAGTCAATAAGAGTGCGGATATGGTGTCCTGAGGGATGGTTCTCCATTCTCTGTCAACCATTTGCCACAGTTGGTCGTCCGTACGAGGCTGGGGCAGAGTTGGCAAACGGCGTCCAATGAGATCCCACACGTGTTCGATTGGTGAGAGATCCGGAGAGAACGCTGGCCACGGAAGCATCTGTACACCTCGTAGAGCCTGTTGGGAGATGCGAGCAGTGTGTGGGCGGGCATTATCCTGCTAAAACAGAGCATTGGGCAGCCCCTGAAGGTACGGGAGTGCCACCGGCCGCAGCGCATGCTGCACGTAGCGGTGGGCATTTAACGTGCCTTGAATACGCACTAGAGGTGACGTGGAATCATACGCAATAGCGCCCCAAACCATGATGCCGCGTGTCTAGCGGTAGGGTGCTCCACAGTTACTGCCGGATTTGACCTTTCTCCACGCCGACGCCTCGTCTCACACTCGTCTGCGGTGACTATCACTGACAGAACAGAAGCGTGACTCATCGGAGAACACGACGTTCCGCCATTCCCTCATCCAAGTCGCTCTAGCCCGGCACCATGCCAGGCGTGCACGTCTATGCTGTGGAGTCAATGGTAGTCTTCTGAGCGGACGCCGGGAGTGCAGGCCTCCTTCAACCAATCGACGGGAAATTGTTCTGGTCGATATTGGAACAGCCAGGGTGTCTTGCACATGCTGAAGAATGGCGGTTGACGTGGCGTGCGGGGCTGCCACCGCTTGGCGGCGGATGCGCCGATCCTCGCGTGCTGACGTCACTCGGGCTGCGCCTGGACCCCTCGCACGTGCCACATGTCCCTGCGCCAACCATCTTCGCCACAGGCGCTGCACCGTGGACACATCGCTATGGGTATCGGCTGCGATTTGACGAAGCGACCAACCTGCCCTTCTCAGCCCGATCACCATACCCCTCGTAAAGTCGTCTGTCTGCTGGAAATGCCTCCGTTGACGGCGGCCTGACATTCTTAGCTATACACGTGTCCTGTGGCACACGACTACACGTTCTACAATGACTGTCGGCTGAGAAATCACGGTACGAAGTGGGCCATTCGCCAACGCCGTGTCCCATTTATCGTTCACTACGTGCGCAGCACAGCGGCGGATTTCACATCATGAGCATACCTCAGTGACGTCAGTCTACCCTGCAATTGGCATAAAGTTCTGACCACTCCTTCTTGGTGTTGCATTTGCTCTGTCAGTCAGTGTAATAATAATAATAATAATAATAATAATAATAATAATAATAATAATAATAATAATAATAATAATAGTCTTAAATGATTGTTATTTTATATTTTTTCGAGGGGCACACTTAGGACAAATTATAGGTATTTAAACAGTTTTTTCACCATTTTAGGTATTTAAACATTTTTTCGTTGGGGTATTGAGGACAGATAGGAAAAAATATAGGTATTTAAACATCATTTTAAGTATTTAAACAAACTTTTTTCGTTGGGGGATTCAGGACAGAAAGGAAAAAAAATTATAGGTATTTAAACAATTTTTTCATTGAGGGTATTCAGGACAGATAGGAAAAAAATTATGTGTTTGTGAATCGGCATGCCTGTGAATTCCAGAATGTCCTGAATACGCCCTTATACTACTAGTATATCGCCGAAGCAGAATTACAGAAAGTTGGGAGATAAATTGTTTTAATGATTTGTGGCGTGGCCTTCTGTGGAAGGGGAATATCTTTCAAGAATCGTTGTCGTAATTTCTCTGCCCCAAAAACCTGGCTGTACGTTCATTTTCAACAGTTTCTAAAATAAATGGTAAGAAATAAACTTGTTCATGAACAGTATTTTAATAGGAATATTTAAATTTGATTTTAATATAGTTTCATTCTGTAGTTCGTAAATCCCTTGCCTTGTCGTTTCTTATAGAACACGCTCCCTGCCGCAAGCACGGCACGCAATCTTGGGAGTGTAAGTTTCCTCATAAAATGAGAGTATTTTATTTTCTGTATGAAAGGTACTTTGTCCATTTTTTCTAGTCTCTGAAAAATGAAACACATTTTTTAAATGAACACTAAATTTTGAATGATTACCTACATATACAAAGCAAATATTGTATTCCTTACATGATACGTTATATTACAAAGAGTATGTAAAATGTCAATTGAAACAAAACTATAACCATACCAAAACATGAAATGGCCGACATTTTTCGTTCTTAGAAGTCTACGAGTAAACGATGGAATAAATTCGTGAGCAATTGAATTAGACACAGCTGTCTAGTAGCATACACAGCATACAAGTATTGATGACAGCGCCATGCGGTGTCGAACGGTGCGGTATTGACTATTGGTACCCAGTCTGAGACGGAGTCTCGAGACTAGCGCAAGCACCTGTTTCCCGCGAGAAATGTGGAGGGCGTTGCCCCCGCATTGTGCGGCGAGCAGCATGTCGTACGAGCTGAATGTTGTTCGTGCCTACAGTGACTCTATATGTACAATGTGTCCAACGGGTGCTTCATTTTTGACTGGCTACGCCATCTTTTGGCCAAGTGTCCCGCCAGATGATTTAAATGTTTTATTCAATTTCAGTGGAGTGTTGGCTACCTTTTTAAACTTTGATAGTATTGGAAATACGTTTTTATTAAACACGGGGTATTATTTAATATTAATAGTTTTGAAATTAACGTATTTCTGAGTTTTGAATAATATTACGTCAGGCCGTTGTGCTTATAGATGCAGGCATATTCGGAAAGGGTTTGAAAATGAAATTAGACAATTGCTTGTTTTCAGCTCTGAAAATTGCACGTTGTATGATGCACCTATGAAGGGGTAGCAATATTCATGTGGAATACAGTTCCATAAGTTTAAACAGTTATTTGCCACTCGCAGATTGCAAATTTTCAGGCCGCTGCCGCAAGAGTTCCTATTAACAACCAAGATATTACATTGGTTTTATTATATAGCCCACCACGAACGAGAATTCCAATTCAAGAATGGTATCGGCTTACACGACAGATAGAGCCACTTTTCGTCTTTTATGACGATTTTAACTCACATAGCACAACATGGGGTTGCGAGATAAAGATACATATGTCTTACAAATAGTAGATGAGTTCAATTTATTTGTTTTAAACGATAGATCGGCTACTCTGTTACGCGTACCGTGACAACGTCCCTCCGCTATTGATCTAACCATTTGTTCTTCTAATATCTCATCTGATTTTTATTGGAAAATATTGCCGTATTCACTGAGTTCTAATCATTACGCTATCATCATTGCGCCTGCTTTGCCACTTCGCCCTTTACCGGTCAAACCTACCATTAAATGGAACGTTCAAAACGCTGACTGTGTCAAAAACAGAAGGGTAATGGACGCATTTATACACCCTGTGTTACATCAAAAACCACGCTTGATACAACGCCTTCATATACACCATTCATTTAGCTGCGACCATGTCCATTCCTGAACTAAAACAAGCCAATATCTCAAACAGATTCCCTGCTCCATGGTGGAATTCCGACAGATAGCGAAGAGAAATCAGGCCCTCGGCAAGTTAAAACGAGCAACTACAATGGAAAATTTCCACAACTACAAGAATAGAGATGCGGCAGTCAACCGCTTATTGAAAAGGGTAAAAATGCAAAAATTGACCTAGGATACACCCCTATCGTTGGTTAACAAAATTAAGAAAAACCACCACCCCTTAAAGCACTTAAATTTTGGACAGAAGAGTTTTCAGACCTTATTGCTCCACCTACGACCTCGCCTCTCCCCAAACAGCGTCCACAGTTGGAACGTTCTCTACCTACGCAAGATAGTCTTACATCACCCTTCACGTTAGGGATGAATTAGAGCAAGTTTTAAAAAACTACTGCTAACGTTGCTCCTGGATACGACCATGTAAATTATTCCATCTATTTTAACTAATCACGCAACGCCAAGGAAATATTGCTTTATTAATTTTAACAGATTATTTTACCAATTCTAAAAGCGGGTAAAGATCCGAATGAAGTTTCTTCTTACAGAGCAATCGCTCTATCTGCATGCATAGCATAGCTAAAACTTTTGAACTGCTATTGATACATAGACCGGAGTTGTGTTTATAGTTTCACAATTTATTGCCTTCCTGTCAATATGCGGTCCGGAAATGTCGATTTACTTACGACCATCTTAGCATTCTGACTACGGATATCGAACGTACATTTCTATACCATGGTTACCTTGAAACATTATTCTTCGATATAACTGGGGCATACGACAGTAGAAGTACTTTCTGAAAACTACAAGGCCTAGGTTTCCCCGAAATATACCGTACGTGCCAGGAATTTGTAATCTATTTTTACAGCGGACAATCTATATTTGACCCCAAGATAACACCTTGTATGGGCCCAGACTAGTAGCAAAAGTATTCCTCCAGGGTGCTATACTGATTCCTTTAGTGTATGCTACCCACGCTGCAGATCTCGACCACATGTTTAATCAAACAGTGAAAGTTCTACGATATGCAGATAACGTATGTATCTACGCATCATCTCAGTCTCATTGGTTAACATGTTTATGGCCAGATGACGCTGCAAGGAAACTCAAAACCTGTATATTTCAAACAGGTCTTAATTTATCTCCAACAAAATCCTCGATTATTGTCCTCACGCGGAAGAAGCTCCACTACCCATCATTAGGGAGCGGATTTTTATGTATTTACATACTTCTTTGCGTAAGTTTTAACGCAAGTTGCAAAGTTCATTATTTCTATTGTGCATCCCCAAGTGTAAAAACTTATATTACCGGGCGAGTTGGCCGTGCGCGTAGAGGCGCGCGGCTGTGAGCTTGCATCCGGGAGATAGTAGGTTCGAATCCCACTATCGGCAGCCCTGAAGATGGTTTTCCGTGGTTTCCCATTTTCACACCAGGCAAATGCTGGGGCTGTACCTTAATTAAGGCCACGGCCGCTTCCTTCCAACTCCTAGGCCTTTCCTATCCCATCGTCGCCATAAGACCTATCCGTGTCGGTGCGACGTAAAGCCCCTAGCAAAAAAAACATATTTCACATAAAACATATATTTCCACATTTTTAATGTAAATACATATTTTAAGAAAATCTATAATAAGCACATAAATCGGCAATATTTGTTAATCAATAAAATTTAAAACGCTTCTGTGTTATAAAATAATGCTCATATTTTCATTTTACGATTACGGTATTGTTTTAACAGTGTATTTAACATCATGTATCTGAATGTTTCGGCTATTTATAGACTTCCCTCCGGAAGTTCTAAACTTTTCTGGCACTGGCTACGTCGTTACATTTAGACAGCGATTTGATTTGCTGCACAAGATGTTTCCTTGCATGATGTCATTCCAACTCGCTTTTATGAGTCAGCCCGCTCGGGTTTTGTTTATAGAATATCAGCGAAAGGAAATTACGGAGAGATAAGGTGACGTAATACTGTTACGACATGGGAGACTGGGAAGAATATTGCCCCACTATTAGGTAGTGGGATTTTATCACTCCTAAGAGTAAGGTTAGCTGTTCGGTTCCATATATCATCAATTACAAATGGAATGTGAGAGCTACAAGATGACACTATCCTATAAGGCCATATTTCTAAGAAATATTTCCTTCAGTGGCCGCTGCTGTTCTTTTGATTGAAACAGTGATTTACCGTAAATGCGTGTGTCGTAACGGAAAAGTGCCAAGAGAGAAATTGAGTACAAGGTCTCGTCTTCAACAATATGTAGTGAATTTTAGAAGCATTTTCACTACCGATGTAAAAGTATTATTTTGCCAACCGTGGGGTAAAACAGTAAGTGCAGATCAACGTTCTCAAGTGACCCTGAATTTGTCTGGAAATAAGCATACTGCGGCTGCTTCGCATGTGCGTTCGCGGCAATTACAGTACTAATAGCTGAAGCAGCTACTTCAAATGCAGGCCCATCTAAATATTCGAAGTATTATTTAGATGTGTACAGGGCATTTGTTTGCGCCGAAACTCCTCTTGGCAAAATAAATAATCCGGGACTAAGAAATTTCCTAACAAAGTACATTAATTTTGAGCCTCCAGACGAATCCACATTAAGAAAAAACTAGCTCCCAAAATGTTACGAAGAAACTTTACAGAGAATTCGGGCAGTATGTAATAGCGAAAAACTGTGGGTGAACATTGAGGAAACCACTGATTCAAGTGGCAGAAAAGTACGAAATGTTGTAGTTGGTGTGTTGAAGAATGACAAAACTGTTTGTGAACATTCTTATTTCCTAGCGTGTAAAGAAATGCTTGCTGAAAACCATGTCACTGTAGCTAGGGTATTCAATGAAGCCATGCTCTTACTTTGGCCATAAGGTATAAAATACAACCATGTATTGCCTTTCTTTACTGAAAGTGCAGCTTACATGAAAAAGGCAGCCGAAGGCCTTTCTGTGAGCTTTCCGAAAATGATACACGTAACTTGGGTTGTTCATGCTCTACCCAGGTTATGCGAAGCTGTGCGGGCTCAGTATCCTCAAGTGGATAAATTAGTGTCTCATGGCAAAAAAGTCTTCGTAAAAGCACCCTCAAGAATCGATCTGTTTAAAGAGAAAACTCCGGAACTTGCACTTCCTCCTCTGCATATTGTTACGCGGTGGGGTATCTGGCTTGCTGTATGGTATACTACGCAGACAATTTCGAAAGTTTTGCATCCGCTGTGAATGCACTAGATAAAAACGACGCGTCTTCACTTGAGATTCTTCAAGAGATGCTGAAAGACAGCTCTTTGAAAAATGATTTGGCGTTTATATCTGCCAATCTAAGCATCTTGTGTAAAACTATAGACATACTTGAAAAATCCATTAACCTGTTGTCCGAAACAGTGAAGGAAGTGCGGGATGTTGAAAATAAATTAGATTCACTCCCGACTTCGCAGGTACAGGGACTGTTAAAGGTCAATGTATTAGAGGATGCTCATGTTATCGAAATTGATGACGTTATTGTTGGTGACATTCCTCTAATTAATTATCCACGTCTGACTTCCTGTGATGTGGAGCGATCGTTTTCGCAGTATAAGGCGTTCTTTAGAGATAATCGGCATGCATTTGTGATGGACAATTTGGAGATGACCTTTGTTGTTCACTTCAATTCTGAGACTACTTCTAGCAACTAATATTCCTAAGTGTGATGGGTGAGTACGAACTGGTACCATTCTTTCAAATATGATAGGTTGCTTTTGCCATATTTAAACAAAACATTACCTTTTAAAAAATAACAATTCATAATATCTACTATGTCATATCAAAAATTAATATATCATACTGCACGTTTTCATACACAGACATTTGCCTTAAGGAGCACGTTTGGTAGCGCCATATTCCAATACAAAACGTTATACTTATTTACTTGATATTTAAAGGAAAATAATTTTAATTTGTTATCACATATTTTAAAGTTTTTCAACACATAGAAAATAAATTTTTTTCACATTTTTAGCACATAAAAACCAGCCCCATACACATCACTATCTTTGCGTCTTGGACCATATTACTTCCCCTTACGGACTTCAGCCAACCTACTGGACTTATACTACAGTCTAATAACACAGTCGCGACGCTCATCAGTCATTAATTGGAATTCAAGAGGACAAATTGTAGCAAATATTCGTTTATAGGAAGGGGAATTAGGGATTGGAATAACTTACCAAGGTACATGTTCAATAAATTTCCAATTTCTTTGCAATCATTTAAGAAAAGGGTAGGAAAACAACAGATATGGAATCTGCCACCTGGGCGACTGCCCTAAATGCAGATCAGTATTGATTTATTTAATGTAATCTAACCTTAACAAATAATTTCAACACTAATGACTTAGTACCATAAGAGCATTAATGTGGAAAATCAGGTATTTGCATTAGGGAATTAACAGTATACCGCATATAAGCTCGTGAACATTCCCCTTAAACATATAGGAAATTCCTAAAAACAGCCCTTTCTCTCTTATTTCTCCTCGACTTCCTATAAGATAATTTCTCCTGCTTCTCTGACAACCGAGCAAGTAGTCGCACAGTTTGAGTCATGTAGCTATCAGATAGTGAGTTCGAAAGCTTACATTCCAGAGATAGTGAGTTCGAAAGCTTACATTCCAGAGATAGTGAGTTCGAAAGCTTACATTCCAGAGATAGTGAGTTCGAACCCCAATGTTGGCAGCCCTGAAGATGGTTATTCGGGGTTTCCCATTGTCACACCAGGCTATACCTTAATTAAAGCCACGCTCACTTCCTTCCTACTCCTAGCTCTTTCCTATCCCACAGTTGCCAAAAGACCTATCTGTGTCTGTGCGACATGTAAATGTGCGTGGTGCTCTTTTAACACGGGTTGATCATCTCTTATCAATAACTCCCTTTTTGAAGAAATCTGCTGAGGTTTATTTAGAATGGAACTACATTCCATACTAATTTCTTCTTTTCACCGAGATCGATACCTCCAGTCGCGCAAGTGCGGCCAGTATCCAGTATTCAGGAGATAGTGGGTTCGAACCCCACTGTCGGCACCCTGAAGATGGTTTTCCGCGGTTTCCCACTTTCACCCCAGCCAAATGCTGGGGCTGTACTTTAATTAATTCCACGGCCGATTCCTTCCCATTCCTAGTCTATTCCTGTGCCATCGTCGCCATAGGACCTATCTGTGTCGGTGCGACTTAAAGCAACTTGCAAAAAAAATTCTTCTTTTTTGCTGACATAAACTGGCGGTCTTCAAAGTGTTTCGAACATAACAACATTATACAAATAGTTCACATTTTTCTTCAATAAATCAGCCCTCCTACTATTTATGAGCAATTTTATTTTCTTCCTTTTTAACCCGTTTACCGTCCAGGGTTTGTTTTTCTCACGAACTCGGCGAGGAATCCCACCTCTACCGCGTCAAGGGCAGTGTCCTGGAGTGTGAGACTTTGGGTAGGTTGAATACAACTGTAAAGGAGGACCATTACCTCGCCCAGACGGCCTCACCTGCTATGCTGAACAGGGCTGTGTGCGGGATTGGAGGATCACAAAGTAAGGAAGCGGCCGTGACCTTAAGTTAGGTATCATCTCGGCATTTGCCTGGAGAAGTGGAAATCCACGGAGAAACACTTCGAGGATGGCTGAGGTTGGAATCGAATCCCCCTCTACTCAGTAGCTGACCTCTCGAGGCTGAGTGAATCTGTTCCGGCTCTCGTATTACTTTTTCAAATATCGTCGTAGTGCCGGAAATCAATCGCGGGCCTCTAACCACTACACTACAGATCATTTTTTACACATTGAAAAATTAAAACACCGCTAGTGCTAGATATAACGATTTCGTTAAAGCGTTATTTAATTTTATAATTGGATGGATTTCCCTTTGAACTACATTCCTGGATCATTGATAAACGAAATTCCTAATTATCGGAAGTTAAATTTCTGAATTTTCACAATATTTTTCAATTATCCGAAAATGTAAACGGTAGTTCAAGCTTTACTGTACAGAATCTTTAGAAAACCTAATGAATAATAGCTATGGCATCTTCGCATGGATGAAAAAATGAGCCCAGCTTCGCGACTGTGTATAGACTGTGCTTTAGTGATGGGCAGTCTGAGACGATGTCTCGAGATTTCTTGGGATTTCTCGAGACTAGCGCAGGCACTATTTCTCGCGAGAAATTTCGGGAGATCTCGAGAATGTTGTCCCCGCAGCGTGTCGTAGGCCTAACGGTAGTCGGAGCTGAATGCTGTTTGTGCCGAGTATGCGAATAGCCAACCACCGGCTTTCTCAATTTCGTACATACGTGTCAACAAGCGATTAGGGCGTTAATTTCTACCCAGGTCTATTTTGACGCAGTATGACATAATTATAAAGGATACGAATTCTGGCATTTTATGCACTGTTAGGTACACGAATGAGTGGTTTAAGTACAGAACCTGACGGCTATTGTAGATACACGTACCTGGATACTAGAGGCGTGCATTATTCGAACTCGAGACAAGGCAGGATACGCCTTGCTGCATATGCAACCACCATTACGCATGAGTAGAATGTGCAATCTAAAAAGTTTCCTCCAATTCTTTCGACAGGTAGGTGTTTTATACATCGTTATCAGACCCCATATTCAATAACATATGGACACTGCTTGTTTACCGATATTTTGGTGACGAAGGAAATAATTCCTTCCAATGTTATCGAGTATTCGCGTCATAATTAGGTACTTCGATATGTGACTGCGCAATGAGAAATTGTGTCTAATTGTACGCGAAAATTTGAAAGAATTGGAGCAATGTCGGGTATTTTAGATTACACGTTCCACTCATGTGTAATGGCGGTTGCATATGCAGCAAAGCAAATCTTCCCCGTCTCAAGTTCGAATAATGCACGCCTCTAGTATCCAAGTAGGTGTGCATCCTATATACAGTTATTCACAAATTATGCATGGTTATTCAGCTAAGATGTCCACCACAAATAAGTCGTGAAGAGTTTAAGATACTGACATTCTGTTTTCACTTTCGTTAATGGTATCAAGGGGTTCATAGTTGAACATGCAGCACTTTCCCAGGCTTTTGACAAAATGTATTGGCTCACACGTTTTCATATGAGAACATTATTTCACGCAATAACTGTCAATGATATACTATCAAGTTTACAGTCGTTACAGGTATGTCGCACAGCTTGCACTACAGGAGGATCGGTCTCGAGATTCTCGCGAGAGTCTCAAGATCTGCGACGTAAGTCTCGAGAGTCTCGAGCGAGAGCGTTGCCCATCACTACTGTTTGTATATCTCGATAGTAATTTTACATGGAGAACACACGTCTAGTACCAGGCCACTAAAGTGGGCCGGACGTTAAAATTATCACTAGTCAACAGCCATTTTGCATCTGGAATGTGATACATCAACTAGTATGTATTTTGGTGTGTATAATCCGAATATACCTTTCAAAATGTTCTAGCACGTACCATTTTTGAGTTTTTAAAGGTTTTTTATTTTTGTATTCAGTATTTCGCTTTTGGCTGCTCTTCTGTTTTGATGTCTAATTGTTTCTTTTTGATTTGCTGAGGAGAGCTAAAAGATCTAGAAACCCCGACAACTTTTGTTATGTGTGTGGGAAATTCACTCCAAAGTCCAAAGAAAACCAATCACTGATTTGGTTAAGAAGGCATATAAATTTTATTTTGATTGTCCTGTTGGTGATCAAGATAAAAATTTTGCACCTCATATTGCCTGCATAACCTGTACTACAACCTTAACCGAGTGGTTGAAAGGAAAACGCCGAGCCATGCCATTCGCTGTTTCGATGGTGTGGTGTGAGCCTAAAGACCATTATTCAGACTGTTACTTCTGTTATTTCGGGACATTCAAGCAAAACTAGACATAAAATAAAATATCCAAATGTATCTTCAGTGCATTTGCCTGTGCCCCATGATGAGGGGTTGCCTGTTCCTGTCTGTAACTTGAAAGCCACGGAACCAGACACCATGTCAAGTGAATCAGAAAGTACTGAACATATAGAAGAGTACTGCCCTCAATATCATGACACTTCACCTCAGCTCTTTAATCAAGAGGAATTGAACGATTTGGTTCGCGATCTAAAACTTTCGAAACAGCAAGCTGAACTCTTGGGGTCGAGACTGCAGCAACGGAACCTTCTAGCTCCAGAGACAAAAATTTCCTGTTTCAGATCAAGAGGTGCTTCCTTCGCTCAATATTTCGATATGCAGAATTCCAATGTGTGTATGTAGAGATGTCAATGGTCTGATGATGCAGCTAGGTGTACAACAAAATCCACAGGAGTGGCGACTGTTTATTGACTCCAGTAAAACCAGCCTGAAAGCAGTACTACTGCATAATGGCAATGCATTTCCATCGGTACCTTTGGCTTACGCAGTAGACATGAAAGAAACTTATGAAGCTATGGCTTTGCTGCTAGAGGCAATCAAATATAAGGATCATGAATGGCAGCTTTGCTGTGATTTAAAAGTTGTTGCACTCCTTACAGGTTTACAGGCTGGATTCACGAAATACTGCTGCTTTTTGTGCCTTTGGGACAGCCGTGACACCAAGAACCACTATACAGTCAAGGAATGGCCTATAAGGAATTCATATGTTCCTGGAAACGTAAATGTGAACAATACCCCATTGGTTGAGCCCGATAAAATCATTTTGCCTCCCCTTCATATCAAGTTGGGCTTTTGTAAAAGCTCTGGATAAAGAAGGTGAGGCCTTCAATCACTTAAAAGAAAAGTTTCCTAAATTAAGTGAGGCAAAGCTGAAAGAGGGTATATTTGTTGGACCACAAATAATAAAATTGCTGAAAGACCCAACCTTTGATACCAAACTCACAGATATCCAATTAGCTGCTTGGTCTTCTTTTAAAGCAATTGTGAAGGGCTTTTTGGGTAACAGGAAAGACAAAAACTATGTTACAATTGTGAATGATCTGTTGGACAACTATAAGAACATGGGGTGTAGAATGTCGCTTAAAATTCACTTTTTACATTCTCACCTTGATTTCCTCCCGGAAAATTTGGGAGCCGTAAGCAATGAGCATGGTGAACGCTTTCACCAAGACATTCTTACCATGGAACACCGTTACCAAGGCCATTGGAAACCTTTGATGAGGTGACTACTGCTGGGGTCTTGTTAGGGAGAGTGATGAAACGGCAAACAAAAGAAGAGCTCCGTCGTCGCATTTTTCAAAACCAAAGACGATTAAAGGTGAAAACATCTTCTGAACTAATTTGGACCTTTTATTGGCATCATGCCCATATATACATACAAAACAGTATTGATATCAAACGTTCTGAATGTGTATTTTTGTTTGACTTAATTGTGTCAATTTTCGCTATTGCCGTTTTTTATTCTGCTGTATATCTAGGAAATGGGACGTCATAGAGAAAAACTGATTTTACCAGTGTATTCAGCACCTCAAAATTAGGAAAATCCACCCATTTACAAACCAGATGCAAAAGAAAAGTTTAAATTTGTTAACTAGTGTTATCAGAGCAGTATGTCGAGTATGGTGGGGATCTGAACCATCTGTTCTACTACTATTATATAGATCGTTAATCCGATCTGTACTAGATTATGATTGCATATTTTTCGGCAACGTGCCACAATATGTTCTTCGAAAACTTTATGTCCTACAGTTCCGTGCACTCAGAATATCTCGGAGCCATGATTTCAAGTCCTACTAACGCACTACTGGTAGAGGTTAAAGAAATGCCCCTTGAGATAAGACGAGATCTGCTTGCCAACAAATTTCTCTGCAAAGCTCGTTCGTAAATAGCCACCCTCTAACTTCTAAACTGCGCCATCTTCTTCCTCTGTGTTAAATAGGAACAAACAGAAGACTACGGACACCTCTATAAGTTAAAAGCATCAAGGAATTACAGTACATTATACCCATTACTCTTCAAGGTACATCGTTTCCAGTATTTCGACAGAGGTATGAACTTTCAGTATTTCAACCATCCACATTTCCTCTACCAGATTTATAATCTGCAATACAAATACCAACGAAAAAGTAACAAATTTCATTGATACATATTGGGGCAGTTATACTCAAATATACACAGATGGATCTAAGACCGAAGGAGTTGGTTATGCGTACGACTGCCCTGCCCTCAATACTTCCAAAATGTTCTCTCTTCCCAGTGAAGCTTCAATGTTCACATCTGAAACACTTCCCATTAAATCAACCATCACGTACGACGTCCAGCACTTGCAGAATATTAATTCTCACGGACTCCAAGAGTCCACTTAAAAAATTAGAACAACAATGCACGAACAAGCGTTCAAATTAGTACATCATGACATAATTAGCAGTATATACCAAGCTAAGGAAATCGGAAAGGAGGTTCATCTTATGTGGATCAAAGGCCTCACTGGAATTCTACACAGTAAGATAGTAGATAAACTGGCAAAGCAGAGCATTACAGAAGGCCAGTTCCAAACACTACCCCTACCATACACGGGCGTCCAAAACCACACCAAATAACAGGTTTACAAATAATGGTCAAATCACTGGGCAACAACTCAGCTCATCAGAGGCAAGCATTACGCCACTATTCAGAGCACATCCCACAGAAACCATGGTTTAATATTCTGTGTCTAACTCGCCGACATATCACGTCAATTATCAGAATGGGACTTGGACATACATCTTACTCCAGTCATCTGTTCAGAATCAAAGTTATAGACTGCCCAAATTGTCCCTCTGACCTCAAGCAAAGAGCAACCATACAATTTTAGGATTTCCTAGATACAAACCTAAAGTACCACCAATTGGTTATGGTTAAATCAACCATCACGTACGACGTCCAGCACTTGCATAATATTAATTCTGAACTGAAAGTTCCACTTCCCACGTCGTTGTTAAGCGGCTATGACATCCATATATAGCAAGCAATAGTCAAATTTTTAAGTGAGGCCTACTTAACATTGTGATACATTTTTCTATAGTCTCTATTTAAACTATCCTCATCCAACCCAAGTCCCTGTACCGTGGCTTTCTATCACCAATGTCAGGAAATGAATTAAAACTACCCGTTTTACTCTTTCCAGTCAATGTTCCATTCTAATTTACAAACTTTAAACACACTTTTATTGTCTAAACTGTCAAAACACACATAAATAATGCCATTCCTGCGGTCCCTTATTAACATAAAGTGAACAAATCCCATAGAACAACAAACCCAAAAGGATAAGAATTGTAACAGTTACACAGTTAAATAAAAACCAAACATTGTATTACAAATAAAATTAACACAGTAACAAAAAATTTATTCCGAAACCTTCAGTCGGAGTTTGATTTTCCTTCCACTTCTTGTAGTCAACTCTTTTCTTGGAGTAGAAGATGGAGTCATTGTCTCTATCGTCGATCCTTGTTTCTGCTCTTCACACTCTGCAGCTACTGCTATCTCGAGAGGGAAGACTCGCTGTATACGTCGCACTAATCTCTCCAGCAGCCGTTTTGTGCTTCACAACCCTGGCATGGTCATCTTTACCAGGGTAAACTTCAATGATCTGTGCTTTGGACCAAAATGTTCTCGGCTCTCCTTCATCCCCCACAAGAAATGCGTCTCCAACTTTAATTGGTTCAATGTTATTTTCCTTTTGTTACGTTGTTGTATCAGTAGGCTGAGACATTCCGCCAGAAAACGTGGCCTCTACTCTTCTCTAAGCGTCTGTTGATATCGAAATCTCTTATTTATATCGACTTGGTCCAGGTAGTCTAGGTCAGGTACCCCTACATCTGTCATGTCCTGAAGAAAAATAGCTGGTGTCATTGGCATAGAATCTTCAGGATATTCTGAGGTGCAAGTCAACGGTATAGAATTTACCGTCATCTCGCATTCACACAACACAGTCACCATTTCTTCATAGTTTAACAATACATTTCCCAACGTACATCTCAGTACATTTTTCACAATCTGTATCAGATGCTCCCACCAACCACCCTACCAGGCAGCTGCGGCTGGATTGAACTTCCACTGAATTCCTTTTTTATGTTTCCGCTTCCACTTTCTTTCAATCAATGAATTTAAAATATATTTAAATTATTTTCCGATCCAGTGAAGTTTGTTCCATTACTTCGTATCACTATATATCATTTTGGGTCTTCCATGTCTTCCTTAAACCCAAGAAAAGCTCTTGGTAGAAACGGATGTTGTCAGTTCTACGAGGATTGCCCGAGATACTGCACATGTGAACAATAATCCAACATTTTCCACAATCATTGAGCATCTACTCCGGTAACCTCGAATACACTTGCATCCTATACTCGATCCCCTGGCAAGGTAATAGGACATTCTTCAATTCCCTTTGTCTCATGTCGTTTGCATCTAACACATTTTGAGAGTACCTTCCGTATTGTATTTCTTCCTTTGGGAATCCAGAACTTCTCTCGTAGGGTCGTGAGTATGATATGAACTCCAGCAAGATTTGATTTCAAGTGCTGATCAAGTATTATTAAATCAGTCATCCTGTGGTTATCTAGAAGGAGCGTAGGAAGCCGAAAATTATTTTTATTTTGACGTCGTATTAATCCAGTCTTAAGCCTGATACTTCCATTACAGTGTTTCAAAACACACAATGTATTTAGGATTGTACACAGTTCAAAAAATTAGGGGACCATGTTTTTGATGTACGCCATGCTCCATAAAGCAATACCTCACACCCAGGTATATTACCAACTAAACCTTTATTCTTTACCATTGAAGTATACAAAAGAACATCGATGGATTCACGTTCATTTTCAGAACACAAACGGAATTGTCCAAATAGGGGCGAAAACAAAGTGATAAAAGTCCTCCAGTATGGATTTTTAACACAGTTAGATAGCTTCAGTATGGTGTATGTCCTCCAGAGCTTGGCACCTACGTGGCATGCTCCGTATAAGTCGACGGAAGTCATGTTGCGGTATCAGATCCCATTCTTCAATGAGAGCCTGTTCGAGGTCTTGGAGAGTCTGTGGTGGAACAAGACGCCCACGAACAATTCTGTCAAGCCTATCCCACACATGCTCGATGGGATTAAGGTCGGGCCTCGCTGTTGGCCATTCCATCTCTTAACGTCCAGTTCTCTCAAGACAGCCCTCGTGAAGCGCGCTGCATGTGCCCTGGCATTGTCGTGCATGAGTATAAATTCAGGGCCAACACCGTATGCAGCAACATACACATGCTGTAACCGTATCGGCTCGATGTACCCCACAGCGTTAAGATTAACACGGACGACAACAAGATCCGTACGGCCATCAATACTAATGCCACCCCACACCATCACAGAACCTTGTCCGAATCGGTCACCTTTCTGGACAACGTTTGGCATGTACTGCTCACCACTGCATACCCATACACGTTGACGTCCATCACACTGTGTCAGGGGAAATAAGGACTCGTCTGTCAACAACACAGGTCTCCATTGGCTAAGTTGCCAGTCGATGTGGGCACGGGCAAACAGAAGGTGAGCTGCGCGATGTTGCTGCGTTAAACGGGGCACTCGAACAGGACGTCTGGTTCGTAAGGACACTTCTCTTAACCTGTTTGTTACTGTCTGATCAGACACCGTGATTCCAGTGACCCTCCTGAGGTATTGTTGCAGTTCACTGGCAGTTCCTGAACGACGCCGCAACGCACACATGGTCAGATAACGGTCATCCTGTGGGGTTGTCATGCGTCCACGACCTTGTCCATCCCTCCTTGTGAACTGGCCTGTCTCACTGTAGCGATTCCAAAAGCGTTGAATTACTGACGGAGAAACATTGAGATCCACATCAACACGACGAAAAGTCCATCCTTCCTGGACCAAAGTGACGGCCTTTGCGACTTGAACCTCGTTAAGATGTCTCATGGGATGTGCTGGTTGACGTACAACGTGCTCAAATGACCGCAGTAGTCTGTGTACCTCACAACGACACACGGACGCACCGCTATTCACTTTGTTTTGAGGGGTCATCTGACAGTTTCATGCATGGCTACGTCTACAGGTGGAGTATAACTTCAATTTGACATTCCCTCAGTAGCTAAGGTATCAAGGTACGCTGTACGACCATTGGAACGCCATCTACCAAATTAAACGTTCACAAATCGTACGTTACAAAACATGTTCCCCTAATTTTTGAACTGTATATCCCGGAATCAAATATCTCCCATTGTATGCCCTCACTATTGATTTTTGGGCAGCCATCGATTCAATCCCTTCCTATAAATGACTATTTGCCCCAGTTTGTCCTCTTGAATTCCAACTTTATTTTCATATTGTGAGCTTTCCTACTTTTATAAACGCCATTCAAACGTATTCGTCTACTAATGTCATTCCACGCTATCTCTCCGCTGACAGCTCGGAACATACCACTTAGTCGAGCAGCTCTTCTTCTTTCTCTCAATTCTTCCCAACCCAAACATTGCAACATTTTTGTAACGCTACTCTTTTGTCGGAAATCACCCAGAACAAATCGAGCTGCTTTTCTTTGGATTTTTTCCAGTTCTTGAATCAGGTAATCCTGGTGAGGGTCCCATACACTGGAACCATACTCTAGTTGTGGTCTTACCAGAGACTTATATGCACTCTCCTTTACATCCTAAACACCCTCATAACCATGTGCAGAGATCTGTATCCTTTATTTACAATCCCATTTATGTGATTACCCCAATGAAGATCTTTCCTTATATTAACACCTAGATACTTACAATGAACCCCAAAAGGAACTTTCACCCCATCAACGCAGTAATTAAAACTGAGAGGACTTTTCCTATTTGTGAAACTCACAACCTGACTTTTAACCCCGTTTATCAACATACCATTGCCTGCTGTCCATCTCACAACATTTTCGAGGTCACGTTGCAGTTGCTCACAATATTGTAACTTATTTATCACTCTATGGAGAATAACATCATCCGCAAAAAGCCTTACCTCCGATTCCACTCCTTTACTCATATCATTTATATATATAAGAAAACATAAAGGTCCGATAATACTGCCTTCAGGAATTCCCCTCTTAATTATTACAGGGTCAGATAGAGCTTCACCTACTCTAATTCTCTGAGATCAATTTTCTAGAAATATAGCTACCCATTCAGTCACTCTTTTGTCTAGTCCAATTGCACTCATTTTTGCCAGTAGTCTCCCATGATCCACCCTATCAAATGCTTTAGACAGGTCAATCGCGATACAGTCCATTTGACCTCCAGAATCCAAGATATCTGCTATATCTTGCTGGAATCCTACAAGTTGAGCTTCAGTGGAATAACCTTTCCTAAAACCGAATTGCCTTCTATCGAACCAGTCATTAATTTCACAAACATGTCTAATATAATCAGAAAGAATGCCTTCCCAAAGCTTACATACAATGCATGTCAAACTTACTGGCCTGTAATTTTCAGCTTTATGTCTATCACCCTTTCCTTTATACACAGAGGCTACTATAGCAACTCTCCATTCATCTGGTATAGCTCCTCCGACCAAACAATAATCAAATTACTTCAGATATGGTACTATATCCCAACCCATTGTCTTTAGTATATCCCCAGAAATCTGATCAATTCCAGCCGCTTTTCTAGTTTTCAACTTTTGCATTTTATTGCAAATGTCATTGTTATCATATGTAAATGTTATTACTTCTTTGGTCTTAGTCTCCTCCTCTAATTCGACATTATCCTTGTAACCAACAATCTTTACATACTGCTGACTGAATACTTCTGCCTTTTGAAGATCCTCACATACACACTCCCCTTGTTCATTAATTATTCCTGGAATGTCCTTCTTGGAACCTGTTTCTGCCTTAAAATTCCTATACATACCCTTCCATTTTTCACTAAAATTCGTATGACTGCCAATTATGCTCGCCATCATGTTATCCTTTGCTGCCTTCTTTGCTATACTCAATTTTCTAGTAAGTTCCTTCAATTTCTCCTTACTTCCACAGCCTTTTCTAACTCTATTTCTTTCTAGTCTGCACCTCCTTCTTAGTCTCTTTATTTCTCCATTATAATAAGGTGGGTCTTTACCATTCCTTACCACCCTTAATGGTACAAACCTGTTTTCGCATTCCTCAACAATTTCTTTAAACCCATCCCAGAGTCTGCTTACATTTTTATTTACCGTTTTCCACCGATCATAGTTACTTTTTAGAAACTGCATCATGCCTGCTTTATCAGCCATATGGTACTGCCTAACAGTCCTACTTTTAAGACCTTCCTTTCCATCACATTTATTTTTAACTACCACAAAAACAGCTTCATGATCACTAATACCATCTATTACTTCAGTTTTCCTATAGAGCTCATCTGGTTTTATCAGCACCACATCCAGGATATTTTTCCCTCTGGTTGGTTCCATCACTTTCTGAATCAGCTGACCTTCCCATATTAACTTATTTGCCATTTGTTGGTCATGCTTCCTGTCGTTCGCATTTCCTTCCAAATTGACATCTGGCAAATTCAGATCTCCCGCTACAATCACATTTCTTTCCATGTCGTTTCCCACATACCTGACTATCCTATCAAATAATTCCGAATCCGCGTCAGTGCTACCCTTTCCCGATCTGTACACTCCAAATATATCAAGTTGCCTATTATCTTTAGAAATTAGCTTTACACCTAGAATTTCATGTGTCTCGTCTTTAACTTTTTCGTAGCTTACAAATTCTTCTTTCACCAGAATGAACACTCCTCCTCCCACCCTTCCTATCCTATCTCTACGATACACACTCCAGTGCCGTGAGAAAATTTCTGCATCCATTATATCATTTCTCAGCCATGATTCAACTCCTATTACAATATCTGGTAAATATATATCTATTAAATTACTTAATTCTATTCCTTTCCTTACAATACTTCTACAGTTCAACACTAACAATTTTATGTCATCCCTACTTGATTTCCAGTTCCCTGTTCCCTTATCACCGCTCCCTAGGCCATGTTAAAATTAAAGTAAGCATATGTTTTCTCTTTCTATATAATAACGTAGAATAATATTGTATCTATCGCAGTTTTAGTTGTTTTTACAATTAATTCACACAGGATTAATCCTTTTACAGATTGATTGCTGTAGAAAGGTTAAATCAGATTAGTGCGATTGCAAAGCCGGACTTTCACAATGCTGTAAACATATTGCTGATTTGTGTATTTATATCAATACTGAGAGAGATTCTTCCCAGACTTCCTCTCTGCAACAATGGAAGAAACCTAAGAACATCATTGCGGAGGATTATAAAGGAGGAAATGTACAAGAAATACTAAATGGACCATCAAATAAGCGACCAATTTATTACGCGTCGGAAAGTGAAAATGTTGAATCATTAAGTGAAAGAAATACAATCACATGAAGAAAATTAAGGCCATGGACTGTGTTTTCTCGAAAATCTTGAAAGCAGAGTGTGAAGGTGAATCTTTCTTCACCTCTACTTGCATAGATCAAAAGATCGTTGGAAGCGCCATAGAGCTAATGGACCTCTTATTTCAGTGTCTTAACCAGTTGGACAAACAAACAGTTACTAGACTATTTAGATGCTATTTTGTGAATAAGTTGCCTGGTGGTAACATATCACTAGCTTCCACAAATTATAAGTGCATGTTGCCAAATGATATATTGAAATTTTGTTGTGAAAATGTTAAAGTAACAAATTGACAGAAGCATGTAAATTGCAGTTGAGACAAGGGAACAATCTTTATGTCCTTCCTGGTTCCAGCAAAGGATGTTAAGCATTTCGGCCAGCCAGAATGTACACCATATCAAAACCCTACAGAGTGGAGATTACGAAAGGCTGACATTAGCGTTTTTTATCTAAGAATTTAAACACTCCTGCAGTGAGATATGGCAGAGCTAATGAACGGAAGGGTCTCCCATAAGTCCAACCTCTCGTCCACGTCGTGGGAGACGGGAAACATCATAAAGTAAGGGATCGCCTGGTGGGATGATGTACAGTGGGGACTGCGTGTGCCCCGTGACCGCTTCGGTAGCTGTGAAGGCCCAGCAGAACCCTGAAAAGTGGCGGCTAACCGGGCTATAGTGAAGATGCTGCTGCCTTGTAGTATGTGGGGTTGGCTCTCCAAAGGCTAAGGGAAGAAAACTCTGATTAAAAATTACCCGTCCTCTGGAAGACGTTGGACGTAGGGCTGACACCCCACTCTGTAAGAAAGGTCAAGTTGGGAAATTTCAACGAAAGAAAGCCGGACTGATCAATGGTGACAAACTTGGCGTGGAAAAGGACAATGATAATCGACCATCAGTGCATGAAAGAAAGAAAACAAATATAAAGCGTAAGTCAGACTTATATATTGGAACCTGGAATGTGAGATCCTTGTATCGCCCAGGAGCCCTGAATGTGCTGCTGAACCAAACAATGAAGCTGAAACAGAGTATCATAGCTCTACAAGAAGTAAGGTGGACCGGAAGTGGAATTCTAGAAAAGCGAGAAGCTTGTATATTCCATAGCTGTAGCGAGGAGAAGCACGAGTTCGGCACAGGATTTATGGTACACCACCAGCTAAAGCACGTTGTAATTGGGTTTACACCTATTAGTCCAAGAATGTCAGTACTCAGGATAAAGGGTAAATTCTTTAATTACTCTATAATTAACGCCCATGCACCAACAGAAGAATCTGAGGAAGAAGAGAAAGAATTGTTCTATGAACTTTCGGAAAGAACATATGACGGTTGTCCAGGCCATGACATTAAAATAGTTGCTGGTGATCTAAATGTTCAGGTGGGAAGGGAACAGATATATAAGCCAACTATTGGTCCCCACAGCAAACATACCGTAAGTAATGATAATGGTACGGGACTTATATTATTTGCAGCATCTAGAAATATGGTTGTGGGTTCCTCATTGTTCCCATACAAGGATATACATAAAGGAACGTGGACATCGCTGGACGGAAACATAGTTAACCAGATTGATCATGTGTTGATAGATGCAAGGCACAAGTCAGATCTCTTGGATATGAGGAGTCTCAGATACCCAAATATAGACTCAGACCACTTCTTGGTACGTGCGCGAATTAGGGCTAGGATCGCCAGTGCATTCAAAGGAACCCGAACCAACTGTAACGATCACTCACCTATTTTCGGCTACCGTCATCTGCAACTTCATCTATGTTCATATACTCGCCGATACTTCATCCATCTAACCGGCCTTGGACCTTCTCTGCTGACGCGCCGTGCATCCGTCCTGGTGAACTGCTGACTACACACTGAGTCTCCTCTGCGTTACGTCATCTGCTACGTCAGTGTCCGATATTTCTCGACGTTTTGTGTACTTTTTTCCGGAACTTCCTGCAGCGGTATAAAGGCTTCCCCCACATACTCGGTCTTCAGTCCAGCACTGATTCCGAGTGTGGTTGGAGGGTCGTCTGAGGACTTCCCAGTATTTGCTGGGAAGCTCCACTTCTTTTATTTGCTGCATTGGGTGAGCAACAGAGTATTTATTTTATAATTACCACTATTATTCTCCTCCTTTGGATTTAACATGGGATCTACCTTCTTTGCTCCTTTGCCCCCCTAATCAAGTCACTCAAGCGGAGTGGAAAAGGGCCTTAACTAAATTGCACCAGGCACGGGAGGTCCATCGACGGGTTCACGACCGTGGGCACCGTCCATCAAAATTTAAACTTTTAGATAAAGTACTGTTAAAGAATCATCCTCAAAGTTCCGCGAATGATCATATATCTGCTAAACTTTGCCCTCGTTGGACAGGCCCTTTTTCAATCATTCACTTCTCTACTCCGGTTTCTGTTTTATTACAGGATGCAAATGATCCTTCCATTATTAAGAAGGCCCATGTTTCGCAGTTGAAACAGTATTTTCAGTAATTTCTTTCTTTTTCTTTTCTCTTTTGCTCTACCCAGTGACCCTTCAACCCCACCCGGGTCAACTGGACTCTCCCATCTTGGTGAACATTAGGGAATGTTCCCCTTCTTTTGTTTTATTTTTTTATATATTATGTAAGTTAAAAAAATATACCCTAGACCATATTGTGTTCGTTTATTGTAAATTTTTAATACCCCCCCCCCTTCCCTTCCTTGTGCCTTTATTATGTTTATTTAAACTTTGTTTCTTGCCGAGTCTGTTTTTGTTCCAGCTCCTCTTGTTCTTCCTTCCTCTTCGCCTGTCGCCATTCGTCGGGTCCATCTTGACTTCCGGAATCCTTCGGATTCCTGGCCGGCGGGGGAATATGTAACGATCACTCACCTATTTTCGGCTACCGTCATCTGCAACTTCATCTATGTTCATATACTCGCCGATACTTCATCCATCTAACCGGCCTTGGACCTTCTCTGCTGACGCGCCGTGCATCCGTCCTGGTGAACTGCTGACTACACACTGAGTCTCCTCTGCGTTACGTCATCTGCTACGTCAGTGTCCGATATTTCTCGACGTTTTGTGTACTTTTTTCCGGAACTTTCTGCAGCGGTATAAAGGCTTCCCCCACATACTCGGTCTTCAGTCCAGCACTGATTCCGAGTGTGGTTGGAGGGTCGTCTGAGGACTTCCCAGTATTTGCTGGGAAGCTCCACTTCTTTTATTTGCTGCATTGGGTGAGCAACAGAGTATTTATTTTATAATTACCACTATTATTCTCCTCCTATGGATTTTGGAGTTATCTTCATTGCTGTGGCCGGTTTTCTTTTAAGTCTAATATGAGTGACACTTTTTTCTTAACAAATGAACATTGAGTAATATCCAATTTCAAGAGTTGGTGAGTGATTGAACTTGTGGCCTGGACGGTACAACTTATCACATAAAACTGTTCCTGCATTTGGCAATGTTTATACTCAGGCGACTCCCATTATTGTGATCCCCGTCCTTGGTCCTTCCCGTGCCTTTCTTCTCTCTTTGTTTACCCTTTTGAAATTTGTGTCCATATTCTCCGAGGCTTATAGGTTACCACGTTCATTTGATTAGTCAAATATTATAACTTGTAAATGGTCTAGGGATTCTATCCTATGTACGTCATTCACGATGAGTGTTTTCTTTTGTTTGTGTCCGGTTACAAAAGTTTGAGTTGTAAAATTTAAAATTGATTTCCTTTGTAGAAACAATATACTGTTTTGATTAACTTTTTTTTTCTTCTTCTTATTACATCCACTAACCTCCAATTGGTCCCAGCTCTTTTCTCCTTGAACGTCTTGTCAAAGAATCTTAATCAACCTATACGTTGTCGCAATAAATCGTCACAGAACATACCAAAATACAACATAACAGCCCTAGAATCATCTGAAGTTAAAAAGCAATACCAGGAGAGGATAATACAGATCCTTGAAAATACTGAAGAATGCAACGACATTGAGTAACAGTGGGAAATGATAAAAATGCAATAGATACGTCAGCAAATGAAACACTGGGGATTGAAACAAGATATAACAAATCTCCTTGGTTTGACACTGAGTGTGAAATAGCAACAGAAGATAAGAACATGGCATACAGAAGGACATTACAATCAAATTGTACAAGAAGAATGAAGGAAGTCTATAAAGAAAAACGGAGGATTGAAAAGAAGATCCATCAGAGTAAAAAAAGGGAGTGGATGAAGGCAAATATCGAAGAAATGGAGCTTCTGAGAAATCAAAATGAGGCGAGGAAATTTTACAGAGAGGTAAATGCTGCACGGAAACCCTTCTGTGGCAACACTAGCCTGATAAAGGATGAAACAGGAAAAATTGTTAGCGAGGGGAAAGAGATATGTGAAAGATGGCGGCGACATTTTGATAGACTCCTGAATTTCAGAATGATAATAAGACACTCAATTGATGCGCAAGGAGAAAATGACCCTGACGAAAATACAGGTCCAACAACTTTAGAAGAGGTGATAACTGCCATGAAGAAATTGAAGAATAACAAGGCAACAGGAACAGATTATATTCCAGCAGAACTGCTCAAGCAAGGTGGCAATGAATTGGAACGGACTTTCCTAAAAATAGCTACTTCAGTATGGGATGAGGAGAACATGCCTCAGAAATGGGAAGAAGGAATTATATGTCCTATATATAAGAAAGGTGATCAGCTTGAGTGTGATAGTTATAGAGGAATTGCGCTACTTAATTTGGGATATAAAGTATTCTCCAACATTCTATTTGACCGTCTTCTCCCAATTGTTCAGAGAGAGACTGGGATTTATCAGTGTGGATTTATCCCAGAAAAGTCCACTATAGATCAGATTTTCACCTTAAGGCAAATTTTAGAGAATACAATCGAATTTGGGATTGGCACGCATCACCTCTTTATTGACTACAAAGGAGCGTATGACAGTATAGACAGAGAGCAATTGTACCATGCTATGATTGAACTGGGAATCCCTGGAAAATTGGTAAGGTTGGTGAGAATGAAAATGAGTGGGACACGAAGTAGCATAAGAATGGGAGGAATGATGTCTGAGACATTAAATATTCAAAATGGGGTACGGCAGGGAGACGCGCTGGCATGTCTCCTTTTTAATGTTGCCCTAGAGAAGGTGATGAGAGTTGCAAACCTCCTGAATAGGGGAACAATTTTCTATAGATCAGTGCAGATACTTGCTTAAGCCGATAATATAGATATAGTGGCAAGAACTCGAAAGTCAATGGAAGGGACATTTATCGCCCTTGAGCAGGCCAGTAGGAAAATGGGACTGAACATCAACCAGCGGAAAACTAAATACAGTGGCGGTCAAAATAATAGAGCCACCTCTAATGACGAGATTAAGAACTAGGATATCTACTAGTTCGCAAAATCTCCACGAGTGCAGTGTTGTCAGTCCCTTTCAGACAATATCAGGGAAGACGTCGCTGCTGTCTGTAGTCGTGCGAAAGGAAGCGTTTGAGCTAGACGTTCGAAAAGAGGCACAAAGGTAAGAATCTTATGGGTCAAAATAATAGAGCCGTTTACCAGAAGTCCCGTTCAAATTGATTTTTTGCAGCTGTTTTGGGGGCTAGCGATATAATTTGTCAACAAACCTCCACTCAATATTATTTTGTATGTAAACTGACGTTTGGTTTTGTTTACATTCTTCTAGATGGGCAGAGCAGAGCATACAAGTGATGATGGTCGTATAGTAATGTTCCGGATGTTCAAAAGTGGGATATCCATGAATCAAATAGCCAAAGATTTACACGTTTCGCGAAAACGAGTCCAGAACGCCATTAGACTGGTAAAACAAACAAAGCCGCAGGTGGGGAACAGGGGGCGACCTCGTGTAACTACTCTTCGCGTAGACAGACTCATCACGAGGGAAGTAAAGAAACCCATTTTTGTCACCACCACGACTGAAAGCCATTTTGTTTAGCGACAAAAATGATGTTCAACCATCAACTTCAACGATTCAAAGACGACTGAGATCCGCAAAATTGAATGGGCGCATTGCGAGACAGGAGCCACATGTTTCAAAAGCTAATGTTCGGAAAAGGTTGGCCTTCGCCCGGAGAAATGAACACAAACCCAATATTTGATGGAGGAACATCCTTTGGTCCGATGAATCCAAGTATAATAGGTTTGCCTCAGACGGAAAAATCTATGTGCGCCGCCCACCAAACCAGGAATTTAATCCCAAGTACACTTTAAAAACTGTGAAATACGGTGGAGGAAATGTTACGGTATGGGGATGTTTTTCATGGTATGGCCTTGGTCCAATACACCGTATCAACGGCATAATGAACGCAGAAATGTACAACGACATCTTAGCAAATGTGATGCTGCCTTATGCTGAAGAGGAAATGCCGCTGAAATGGAAATTTCAGCACGATAACGATCCAAAGCATACTGCAAGGATCGTAAGGCAGTTTTTTCAATATCACCATATCGAAGTATTAGAGTGGCCACCTCAATCCCCTGACGCATCATCCATCGAGAACTTATGGGAGATCGTAGACAAGAGAATTGACCGCTAAAAAGCTACGTCTTTAGATAAACTTTGGGAAGAAATCCAGAGAGCCTTGTATGCGATCAGCAGCGACGAATGCAGGCGTTTAGTCGACTCTATGGGTAAGAGGTGCAGGGAAATCCTCAAAAATACGGGTTACACTACGAAGTACTAATGCACTCCTATGTAAAAACGACTGTTCCTGTAAATTTCATAAGACTTAGATCAAGTACAAAATATTTGTGTCAATTGGCTCTATTTTTTGACCCTGTGGTCTGGTATTATTTTGAATATTATTGATTAGTTTCAGTTGTGTTATCTATATAACTGACTGTGGTACAATGTGACTCTGTTGTAATGGTTCCTGTACAACGTAAAATGTTGTTTCCATCATAGTACAAACATGTCTAGTAATAAATTTGCACTTGATTCTAAACCTTTGCCAGGTGGCTCTATTATTTTGACCACCACTGTATATGGCTGCTGGGAATCCACGTAAGGAGAACATGCCACCCTCAATAACCGTGGGCAATTACACCTTTGAGAGAGTTGAGCAGTTTAAATATCTGGGATCAACAGTCATTACTCAAATGATACCTCTCATGAAATTAAACAGACATTAATAGCAGCCAAAAGAGCCTATTTTGCTCTAACAAGGCTTCTCTTCTCAAGGCTCTTGACCCGTACCACTAAATTAACCATCTATAAAACACTTATAAGACCTGTGCTTACATATGCCTCGGAAACTTGGCCATTAACAGCAAAAGATTCTGGAATGCTGGATGCCTTCGAAATAAAGATACTTCGGAGAATCATCGGCCCACTCTGTGAAAGAGGAACATGGAGGAGGAGGTACAATCATGAACTGTACAACATTTATAAAGACCCACCTATTGGAAGAATAGTGAAATCAGCCAGATTGAGGTGGGCCGGGTATGTAGCACGGATGAGTGATACGAAAGTACCTAAAAAGATATTAAATGGAAATCCAGGGGGACAGAGAGGACGAGGTCGACCGAGAACCAGATGGATGGATGAAGTTACTGAAGATCTTCGGGAAATGGGCTATAGGAATTGGAAAGTTTTAGCGTTGGAGCGAAATAAATGGCGGCAGATTGTTGAAGAGGCCAAGGTTCACAATGAACTGTAGAGCCATAGAAGAAGAAGAATGAACGGAAGGCACTTGAGGAGTGCTGCTTATTAAACGAATGCCAAGTGTGGTTCAACTCGGGTTGTTTATAAAAGAACAACCACCATGGTTAAGTTGCAGTCCAAATGAAATATTGGTAGGTCAGAATATTGCTAATTTTCTCGAGATTAAATGCCCTTTTTCGTGTCGAGAAAAATCCATAGTTGAAGACAAAAGGTGCAATGTCCCGTATTTATATATAACTACTGATGGTAACGTAAAGCTTGAAGGAAGCTCACGTTTATTATCACGTACAGGTCTCAGTGTACATTCTGAACCTTCACAACTGTGACTCGTTTATTATCAGGTACAGGTGTCAATGTACATTCTGAACCTCCACAACTGTGACTCGTTTATTATCAGGTACAGGTGTCAATGTACATTCTGGACCTTCACAACTGTGACTCGTTTATAATCAGGTACAGGTGTCAGTGTACATTCTGAACCTTCACAATTGTGACTTGTTTATATATTCTCCAAAGGGAAGTGTTAAAGTGAACATTTCCAGAAACGATGTCTTCCTTTCTAGTACTATTCCTTCAGTAGAGAGAAATTTTGTTTTGAACATTACCTTCCAGTAATTTAAAGATGCTACTATAACTATACCACTGTAACTATATTCAAGTGTGAATTATCGCTAATCGAATAATGGCTGATGTACGAATTATATTTCTCAGTATTGAGAATTTTTGAAAAGTTTATATATTATATTGATAGCATAATTCAAACACTAATTATTTTGCTGTTACAAATTCCATTACGGTATCGAATTTTATGACAATTATTTGTGAAAATATTTAGTAAGCTTAACTAAAAATAGTCTTGTGATTTAATTATTGGAGGACTGAAGTTTACCAAGGCACGTATGATGTGAAAAATTCTGTCTATATGGGGGAAGTAAATCCATAGTGAGTTTGTTGCTTAAAATTCTCTGAATAGCTCTTTCAGCATGAATTCATACTGATGCAATATCGTATGTTGTTTCAACTTCTTCAGCTGAAAACTGAGGATTGAACGTTTCTGTTCTCAATACAAGTCTTTATCTTTGGGAATCCTTTGTCACGAATAAACTACAGTATATCCCCTGGCTGAATAAAGTGTAATATACAGGAATTAACTGTGATGTAGCTAACAGTCGCTCTTCCGCCATAGCATTTGGATATAAAAGAAATGTAACCTGATGGAGAAATAGCAATAAGAAATTTGACTGTAAATGAATTCTTATAATGAGACAACATTAAAATTCTTTGACGAGCACTGTTAGGTCTTTCAAGGTCACTTCACTGCAATGTATAATGCAAGTGCAATTTTCAAGTGTTTTTAAGAGCATTAGGCATTGCGCTTTTGATAGTGGATCATTGTGGCCAGAAAAATCTCAAAAATAAGATGGAGAGCGAATTTAAAAATAGCAGATGCTGTAGTCCTATGACAGTTAAAAATTACGCCTAGACTAGCGAGACTAATACCGAGTTTCCATTTCATTAGCAGTAGAAGCAGCATGTTTTCTTTAGTAAATGTACAGTTCTCATGAAGAGAGGGTAACAAGGACAACAGGATATGAAACACTGCAAACTAAACACCTGCTTTTACAAGAAGGTGCTGTTCCTTGCCTTTCATTGACCTGTATCCATGAAACGTATATTTCGTGTCCACGAAGTCCACGTGAACACCGCAATCTCTCTTAAAACAAGTGTCAGTCGTCGTCTGTTTATTCACTCGAGGCATTGCAAAATTGTTTGAACTTCCGCTTCACAATTATTTTTCAGAGCAGAAAATAACATGTTCGCACTGGTTTTATTACCACCGGTGGTCAGTACTTCAGTCTGCGTGCTTGAATCACTGTATGATTTCGAAAAATCTTCCGTGGTACTAGTTTCAACATTTTCATGTCTCCGTTTTCGCCTCTTGTATTTAGTCGTCACTCGGTACTCTTCTTGCTGATGTTCGATCGAAACAAGCAGTTTTATAAACAATCTCGGTACATAACCAGGACTGTCAGGATCTCTCGAAGACATTCCATTAACAAAATGCCGACTACAAACACGCGAGTTATTCGTGGGTTCCCATTGTTTACCATCACTAGTCCCTCGTTTCAGTGCCTCAATCCAGGCATTTCTTCTAATTTCATGCTGCCTTTTGTTCGGAACACAAATAATTTAGTTCCAGTAGGACTGTTAATATACGTGAAGTTGCAAAAACCACAGAACATTTTTTCTACTGTTTCGAGAACAGTATAAACAGTATAAACAGTATAAACAAGACCAACACAAGAATGGGCACTCGTCTGCGACTCCCCCTGACTGCTTAAGTGACTTGTCGCTAGAGCTTAGCACCCATCATGAGCACGAGGTCTATACCTACATCTTGCTATGTCCCGAGTTGCAAGTCGGGTTACGATAAACATTCGAATGAGAAACGGCATTATTTATTCACCCCCAAAAGATCCCACTGTTCTCGAAGTGGTGAAGG